>NC_143522.1:17772883-18081970 GCF_031878675.1 Megascapheus bottae
TACATGAATACTGGCATTATTTATGTGATAGTGGAGACAGAATCAAACAGAAGCACTTTAGTGGGACAATTTGCCATATAAATTGCTAAATGTTGAAATCCTCCATAGCACTTGCCACAATAATGTTGACGTAGATACACACTTCACTGGATATGATACATTTCATTATCTGTTCAGCCTTTGTGTCAATACATAGATCCATACTATTTTCTGTCTCTTGTCCTGGTCCCTGTCACTTCCTCCCTTCTTTCCTTTTTCTTGCTCGCTTTCTCTTACTGGAATTACAGGAGTTTAGAAATCAGTATTTATTTACTACAACTTTTTTAGCAGACCAGTGAAACAACATGGAGACACTGGGATGCATTTTAAACAGTTGAATTACCTCTGTTGTTCCTCCATTTGATATTTGCTTCTTTCAGTCTTTTTCTGGGATGTCACAGACATGCAGAGTATATGTCAAAAGATAAAGGTGGAAAGATTTGAATCAGCACTAAGTACAAATTGGATAAACAAATGCAATAGAATATCATCCCATCTGAGAAATAAAGGAGGTCTTACCACTTACAAACACATGGATAAACCTGGAGCACACTCTTCAGAAATACACCCATTCAAGGTTGGTACTGAATGATTCAACTTAGAAGAGCTATGTAAAATAATCACACTCTAGGGCTGGGAATTTGGCCTGGTGGTAGAGTGCTTGCCTGGCATACACGAAGACCTGAGTTTGATTCCCCAGTACCACATACATAGAAAAGGCTGGAAATGGCGCTGTGGCTCAAGTGGTAGTGCTCTAGCCTTGAGAAAGCCCAAGGACAGTGGTCAGGTCTTGTGTTCAAGCTCCAAGACTGGCAAAAAAAGGAAAAAAATAATCAAACTCATATAACCAGGGTATAGAATGATATGATGGTTGCCATGGTTTGGGGGAGAAGTTGGGTTTTTTTTATATGAGGAATAATTGCTAGGAATCTAAGGTACAACATTAATGATATGATATAATGTACTTTAAAATATGTCAAGAGGAAAAAAATACGTCAAGAGATAAATCTCATGTTGTGTTATTACCAACACCCCCAGTCCCCACACATAATAATGGAAATTGTTAGTAGTGATAGATATGAAGTTATGAAGTTATGATTATGATGGTGGTATCATAGGTATACACTTAGGTTCAAATATCTACACACACACACACACATACACATATACCTTTTAACTTATTCATTGCATGTTGATAATGCATAGCAAAACTATACATTTTATGATTGTGATATATATATATTACATTTTTGAAATAACATTTTTGAGATAACATTTTTTATCCCATAAAGAACTTAAAATTTGATACATGATATAGAGGACACATGTACTGTATTACAAATTTGTTCCTGTGAATTTTATTGTTGTTTGATTTCCTTTCACAGAAACAAATTTGTAACACATTAAAAAAACATGGCCAATAAATAATTTAAAATATGGGAAAAAAGTCGAAGTTGAATAAAAGCAACAAAGGAAAAAGAAAATCAGGGAAAGATGAAAACTTTTACCACTTGTTTTTGGGATGAAATTCACTGACCCACTATATAATAAGCACATATTCTCACCACATTTACAGAGTATTGTGTGCATTTTCTATTGGGAGAAGACTGGTAGTTCAGTGATGGTGCCTTAAGTTCTGTGTGCATTTCTGTGCTGATATTTTGATATGATACAAAGGGATGAGTTGTCCCAGAATTCCTGTTCATATTTTATTTCTACTCATGCCAAGTGTACTTGGAACTTGAAAGCAAAATAAAATAAAATAAAATAGGCATTTGACTAGAACACAAACTCATGGTAACCATCAATGATAACTGAGTTATCTAGTAACTCCACAAAATAGATTTTAAATGCTTTCTTCAAGGTTGCAGCAAAGGGTTCTGTACACTCAGCCTATTTTTGAAATCATTTTCAAAGAGACTTTCATCTTATTTTTAAAAACTTAACTTCATGCAACCTTTTTGTATTAACATTTCAATAAATCATAATGCAAAAAGTACAAGGTTTCCTATAGTCTGTGTTTTCTCATAAATGTGGACCTAAGTTCCACTTCCATGATTTTCTGAGGAAATAATTTGGTGAGTTAATTTTATAAATTTCATTCCTTTGTCTTTAAAATAGAGTGGCTCTAATGAGAAGAAATAAAACAAGAAAATATAACACTCGGAAAGAATTGATGTCCTTGAACAAGTGCAAAATCTTCCCATGCTAATATTCTGATCTGAGAAATTCGCATAACAATGCCTAATCCATAGAGAGGTTGTAAGGAGCACGGACAAAGTATGTAGGATTGCATTAAGCTTTCTGTGGTCTTCATTTGGAACTGAACACTGTGACAGAACTTTGTCTATATTATCTTCCCCAACTATGAGGTGTTATTTTTGTGACCCATGTTATACATAAGCTGGATGTCTGAGGAGATAAAATTACATAACTAAATGACATATATAGCAAGTGATGAAATCAGATCATTGGCTTTCTTTCCTTCCTTGCTTCCTTGCTTCCTTCCTTCCTTCCTTCCTTCCTTCCTTCCTTCCTTCCTTCCTTCCTTCCTCTTTCTGTTCGTCTTCTTCCTCCTGCCCCTCTTCCCTTTCCCTCTTTTCCTCCTTCTCCTCCTCCTCCCCTTCCTCTTCCTCCTTCTCTTTTCCTCTTCTTCCTCCTCCTCCTCTTCCTCCCTTCCTTCTCCTTATTTCTTCCTCTTCCTCCCTCCTCCTTTACCCTGTCCTCCTTCTCCTACTTTCTTCTTCCTATTCCTCTTCCTATTCTTCTTTCTCTTCTCTCTCTCCTTGTACTTGTTCTCTTCATTTTATCTCTTCCTTATCACCTCCCTCTCCTCCTTTTCCTTCCCTTGCCTCCTCTTCCTCTCCCTTTTCCTCTCCTTTTCCTTCCCTTCTTCCTGTAATTGTACAAAGGGCTTCAATTCAACATGTAAGTTTATAAATACAGTACATTTCAATAAAGTCAGATTTCCAACACAGTCTGTTTTTTTTTTTTACTTATATTATCTTTCTACTTCTGCCTAATTTTCTGTGAATGCTTTCAGAGTTGTATGAGAGAATTAATGGGAAAGCAATCTTTACAGTATGACCTCATAGTCTTCCACCCCTTTTCCAGGCTTGGAACTTGCTTCCAGATCTTTCCAAGCCACTGGGTGATGGGATGTTCCTTCCCACTGCAGTCTCGGTGAACCCTAGTCAAATGACTCTGTGAGTGGTCTGAAGAGAATCTGCTGGATTGAGGAGGCAGCTTCCCTGTCCTTTGACTTGCTTCTGGAACCCTAGTGTTCTGGCAACAAGGTGATTGCCTCATTTTTCAAAATTTTACAAGTAGACATAGATCTTCTAGGTTATTAAGCTTTACAGGGATTCCCCTGGAGGGAGAGAGAGAGGGACAAAGGAAGGGAGGGGAAGATTAGTTCATGGGGGCTGCTCTGGCTGAAATGAATAGGCAGAGGATGACATTTGCACTTTAGTTTTGCTTCTCTCCTTCCCTACCAGATTTATATTTTCTTCAAGTAAGTACTTTCCTGGAAAATTCTCTTTCCTCCTATGACACAGACTTCAGGTGTGCTCCTCCATATAGCCCCCAGATGTTCTGTAATAGCATTAGTGATGAAGACTTAACATAGAGATGAATCCAAAGTTCCAGCCACTTCTGGAGTATTTATAATAGCAATAAAGGAGAGCATTATGTGTGCCAGAGTAGCTGGTGTTCCCTTGTGTTTGAGTATTTGTAAATATTTTATTCCCTTTAAATTCTGGAGTTTACTTTTATAACTTAGAGCATTGATATTTCTTGATAAAAGTCTTCTTTGAGTAACAGAAACAATTTCCCTCCCTTTCTCCTTCCTCTCTCGTCTCTCTCTTCCCTCTCCCTTTTCATTCTCCTTCTCCTTTATCCCCTCTTCCTTCTTCCATCTTCATTTTCTCCTTCTTACCTCCCTACTTCTCTCCCTTTTTCCTTCCACCTTTTTTCTCCTCTTTCCTTTTTTCTTTCTTTTCCCCCTCCCTCCTCTTCCTTCCTTGCTTCCTTCCTTTGGGAAGAATTTGCAATTAGGGTCTTATTCTACCCTTTGACTCACATTTCTAGTCCTTTTCAGTTCAAGTTTGTTTGTTTGTTTTCTCAAACTCATACCTTCCCAGTTTTTCCCTGGTTCCACCCTTAGAATCCTCTTACCTATGTAAGTATCATTCCAGATATGAAGCATTACACCAACCTCACTTGTTGAGATGGAATCTTGATAACTTTTCTCTAGGCCTTCTATAATCTACACCTCTCAAGTAGATTAGATTATATATGTGAGACTGTGCATTCAGATTGTTAATCATGTTTCTTTAGAGTTTCTCAGAACAACAAAAGATCATGCTCCTTATTCCCCTTTAAGTTACAGTTTAGAGTTTTAGTTTCCTGTTCTCTTTTGAGAGATGAGATTGTAGAATGGTCTTAATGTCTGCATAGAAAATTAGTGAATCTTTTGGCTTTTATTGGTATAAGTAGTTTTGACTGAGTTTCTTAAATATTCCACATTTATAGAGGAAACAAAGGAATATTTTTCCAAATGTGGACTGTTGGAACAAATGTCAGCGTGAATAATTTATCTTTAATAAGCTGTGCAAAATAAAAGGTAAAACCACCAAGCCAACAGGAACTTAACAAGCAATAAACATTTCCTTATGTCTTTGAATCTTACTGTTTCTTTCACAGCAGGGCTGGCACATATTCATGCTCAGACATCTAGTCAAAAATACCAGCTCTGTTTTATTTATTTATTTATTTATTTATTTCCAGTCCTGGGCTTGAGCTCAGGGCCTGAACACTGTCCTTGGACTTTCTCAAGGCTCGAACTCTATCACATGAGCCTCAGCACCACTTCCGGCTTTTTTCTGTATATGTGGTATCAAGGAATCGAACCCGGGTCTTCGTGCATGCTAGGCAAGCACTTTAACCACTAGGCCAAATTCCAGGCCCCTCTGTTTTATTTATTTATTTGCCAGTCCTGGGTTTGAGCTCAGGGCCTGAGCATTGCCTTTCGACTTTCTCAAGGCTAGACCTCTACCAGTTGAGCCTCAGCATCACTTCCAGCTTTTTTCGATGTATGTGGTACAGAAGAATTGAACCCAGGTCTTCGTGCATGCTAGGCAAGCACTTTACCACTAGGCCAAAATCCCAGCTCTGTTTTCTTATACTGAGTAACTTCTAGTCTCCTAGTGCCTAACCAAAGACACTATTATCTCTATTTACTTCAATAAATGACAATGATGCAAACAAGTTGATGATAAAGATATCACATTTTTAGAACTTTTATTTTCTTAGCTTTATATAGCAAACAATATAAAAATGAGTATTTTTATAAGAAAGTCAGGTCAATTCACTTATTAAGTGATAGATTCACAATATTTCATTCAGCATAAGCCATATATAAAACTACCATAATGTAATTTTCCCTAGATAAGGGGAGGTTTAGAAACTTGTAGATTTAAATCTCTTAAACCTGAGAGAGCTAAATTTATACTCAAAAATCTCAAACTTTAAATTCCACTAAGCTATGAATCTTTTGTAACATAGATTTAGTACTATCTTCTACAACAAAAAGACTCATGCAGAGGATTTTCATTTGCTTAAAAAAACAGAAATAGTCATTCTAACTCCAAGCTTTCTGTGGCTTCATCAGCTCCAATGTAGCTTTCTGTGTCTAGTTTGTCTAATTTTTTGTACAGAGATCTTTTCTAATCCTTTGTGTCAGGTGTCCTAATTGCTTGTGAATTCAATAGCATTACTCATCTCTTGTATGGTTACACACACACACACACACACACACACACACACACACACACAATTTGGAAATATAATTTTCTTTTCAGAATAATAATCTTCTCAAAGATCACTGCCGAAACTCCAGGAAAATACTGACTGGAAAGAAGTGGAGAACCAGTAAAAGACAGGCAGGTCCTGGAAGTTGAACATATGTAAGAAGAGGTCAGAACAGGATGAAGTTTTGTCTTTTTGGCTTCATACCAAGGTTAGTCCAGTGTCCATAATGGGCTCAAGAAGATCCTTGAAATAGACCTAAGGTGGCTGGGAGTTTAGCCTAGTGGTAGAGTGCTTGCCTAGCATGCACAAAGACCCAGGTTCAATTCCTTTGTACCACATATGTAGTGGTACCTAAGCTGAAGCCAGGACTGGCAAAAAAAAAAGAAAAGAAATAGACCCAAGGAAGCTCTTTGGGTTAATATTGTGGTATAAGTTTGAGTTACATAGATGTGTGCACTTAAAATTCTGTGCATGGAATATACATTTTGATTGCTATGTTTCACTATGTGTAAGTTTGAAGATAAAAGAATAAAATAGTAGTATTTGACTCCTACTTGAACAGAGAAGCTCTCCCTCAGCATTGTGTTCCTTTTCTGCTAGCCTAAGGTAGACAAGCAGTATACGTTTCTTGAGTTAGATTTAATTTTGCATGTTTGTTTTTCATCTCTACTGACCTTATGCAGATGACTAGATGCTAATGAAACTTGTGGAAAATTATGTGAATAAAATAATGTACCTGTAAAATAGTGAGAACAATAGGCTAATGAGAATTTAAATGTTATACGTAGAATAGGTAATGTAGCTGTATGTTAAAGTCGAATTTTATTAGATCTCCTGTTGCCCTTTACCAAATTTGTGGGATAAATTAAGAGCTTAACATATGTTGTATCAAAGAATACATAATGTTTTTAATAACACTACATGGTAAATATTATCCTGTTTTAGTTGACCAAGCAGAAGGTAAAGAAAGGCAAAGATTTATGATTATATGGCAGCCATGATAATGGTAGGAAATCTTCCTTCACATAGAGTGAATTTAATGAAGGGGGTGTGGTTGGAGTACAGGGAATTCTAAAGGAATGATGACATACCGTATAGTTGTCTCAGGAACCATCGCAGCCCCATAGACTGGGAGTCACCTAAGGAGGACATAGTGTTTACAGCCATTGCTCAGATTTGGACAAGTGGGGGGATTTCTCATGATAGAGGCTTGCAGATGTCACTGTTATCAGTAATATAGTATAAAAAAGAAGCAAAATTATACTCAGCCTGTCTTATCTCTTTCCTTCATATCTCCTGCAGCTAATGCAATCAATGCACTAGGCCTCAGAATTCAAAGGGAGTTATTGAGCTCAGCTTCTTGGGCTATTGAATGAACTGAGAAGAATGGAGAATGGAAGAGTGTTGGGAGGGGGAGCTAATTGGAAATGTACTAGTTGGAGTAGTCACATTTCTATTAGAACCCATAACCTTGTGTCTTATGGATTCATGCTCTTTCTCAGTATCACACTGGCTCTCATTTTAAACACAAGTATTTTAACAGCTACCATGAGTTTTATTAGGGCTGGAGACTGGTTGAAGCAGACACTTTCAACTTCTCTCCTAGCAGTCAGAGCTGATTCTGTAGCTTCTGAGTTTACACGGGGAGTGGAAGATGTGAATGAAATACCATCACTTAGTTCTTGGATCATTAGCTCAGATACCCCAACCATCAAATTCAGCACACATTTTTCCCGAGGTTAGCGAAATCTTTTAAGGGTTTTCGTATCAATGCAACAGACATACTAATTAAGTACCATAGGCTCACTGATGAATGGTTACTTTTTTTGATGGTTACTTTTTAATGTGACATTTTAGAGCATAGGAAAGGCAGGGACTAAGATAATTGTTCTCTAGCTAGCTAAACCGTGATGTAGCCAAGTAAAGGCCTAGGGTTCAGGATTTGACTTCATTATTTCCAGCCCAGCAGCTCTTTTAGAGATGTCTTTTAGAACTGTCAGCCCCAACCAATGGTCTAGGCAGCATGAAACATGTGGTTGAAATTGCAGAACAAAGGGATTATTCTTTCCTAAGTGTTAAACATCTTAACTAATCTCAGACTTTCTGTATCTCATATAAAAAGTAGAATAGTTATATAGTGATGCTGGTGAGATTAATGAGGTAACAGACAATATCTGGAAAAAAGAAAACATTTAATAAATTTTAGCTAACGCCTACATATCATAACAATATTTCTTTAGCATTGTCTTGAAGAGTCTACTATTAATTCGCCTGTACCCTGTATTCAAGACTGACTCACCTGAAATCCTCAGCAATTGGTTCAAATGCTTCCATAACTCTTTAGCACCAATTGGATGGGTTAGTGCAATAAAAATTTATTTTGTAACAGTTCCAGAAGCCACAGTTATAATATTATGTTGTAGGCAGGGCTAGCTCTTTCTTCTAAAGGAGAATTGATCTTTGATTCTCCTCTATCTTCTGGTAATTATTGGAAGTCCTTCTTTTTTGGCTTGTAGATACACCCTAGGTCTCTGTCTAAATGTTCATAGCATCTTCTCTATGTCGTTTTCTTTTTGTATCTCATAGGGACATATGTTATTCGAGTTACAAATCACCTAGTGAATCCTTCACATCCTCTAGAAACCTTTCACTCAGTTATATCTGCAAGAATGCTTTCCAGGTAAGGTTCTATTCGTGAGTTCTTGTCTGACTATCTCTTTCATGGATTACCACTCAGCCCTCTAGGCATGAGCACAGCAGGGTCCATTTGTAGTTGTCCAATTTATGTTTCCAAGAGAACCTATATAAAAACATGCTAATGTAATGTTGGTACAATTAATAAAGCAAGAGAGCAAGAGAAGAGCAAAAAGAGAATGAGAGACAGGTAGGCATGAGGGATGGACAGAGAAGGATGGGAGAGAAAGGGAAAGAATGAGAGAGACAAAGAGAGAGAGAGACAGAGAGAGAGAGAGAGAAAGAGAGACAGACAGAGAAAGACAGAGACAGGGACAGAGACAGAGAGACATTTTTTGTATCCAGTTTATCCTTAGGTCAATTTTTCCTGTGGACTTCTCATTTCCATAAACCGAGCATAAAAAAAGTGAGTGTGCTGCTTATGCTAATTTAAGATGGGATGTCATTAGTCATACCTGAAAGAATTGTGAACATGACATCTAGTAATACTATCAGATTATATATAGTTCATCACTCTTCTAGTCTTGATTGGAAAGGGAGGAGAAGCTGTTAGGAAGGGCTGTCTATTGAGTTATCACTTTAGCTTAAACTTGGAGAAGGCACTAATCATCCTCTTTGAGATGCTCAGAGCCACGTGACATACCATGTAGTGTTCTCTCTGTGCAGACTTAGTGTGTATTATTCCTTTGTAATCGTACAGCAGATCTGTGAGAGAGATGATGTTATCCTTGAGAAAAAACAAGGCTCAAAATCACATTAATGGACCTCCAGGACATGGAAACAAGAGCTTAATTATAAGTGACTGTTTTACATTATGTATTATGTTTTTCTCCCTTCTCTTGTGTTGCACTTTGATTAATCTCATATTGTTACAATATCCCACTTTTTTTTTACCTGGTATATTATATAGATGTTTACTTGTTTATTTGAAATAGGAGGAGAAAATGAGGGGAGGGGGTGAGGGGGGGAAATGGGGACAAAAACATAAGAAGCGATATCAGGTGAATATAACTGTAACCCCCTATACATTGAAATAAAAATTATTAAAAAATCACATTAAGTGAAATAAGCCAGACCACAAGAAACATGATTTCCCTCATTTCTGATAATTAATACACATCTAGGAACCTCCTAGCAGAGAATCACAAAAGCTCAAAACTCTGTGCATATGGCCATATAGGATGAGGCTAAGTGAAATGAACTCCAGGATATGGAAACAAGAGGTTTATTTTTGTGATTGTTGTTATTTTTTCATATATTTTTATTGTAATTAATAGAGGGGTTATATTTGCCAGATAGAAGGTGAATTACTTCACACACATTGATACCCCTTCTCATGTTTTTGTCCCCCATTTCCTCCCTCACTCCCTCTCCTCATCTTGTTTTTTCCCCCTTCCCTTTTGTATTTCAAATAAACAAATAAATGGATACACAGTATACCAGATAACAAGATAAGATACTGTAACAATATGGAAATAACCAAGGGAAAACAAAAGAGATGAGAAATAACATAGTACATTAAGAACAACAACCACACATTATATAGCTCTTGTTACCATATCTTGGAGGACCTTTCATTTAGCCTCATCCTATATGGCCTTATGTATCTATGTTTTGAGCTATTGTAATCCTCTGCTAGGAGAGCCCAAGGTTTGCACTAATTATTACAAATGAAGAAAACCATTCCTTTGGGTCTGACTTACTTCACTTAATATGATTTTTTCCAAGTCTTTCCATTTCCTTAAAAATGGGGAGATGTCATTCTTTCTGATGGCAGCATAGAATTCCATTGTGTATAAATATCACATCTTCTTGATCCAATCATCTACTAAGGGGCATCTGGATTTGTTCCATATCTTTGCTATGGTAAATAGTGCTGCAATGAACATTGTTGTGCTAGTGGGTTTAGTATGTCCTTGTTTCTGGACGATTGGGTAAATGCCAAGAAATGGAATTGCTGCATCATAGGGAAGCTCTATGTTTAGTCTTTTAAGGAACCACCATACTGCTTTCCATAGTGGTTGAAGGAGTTGTGATTGTTGTTCTTACTGTACTAGGTGAAGGTATTTCTGTTCTCTGTTCTTCCTCTTATGGTTACTGTGTCATGTTATAACTATATCTTACTTTGGTAACTGGTATATTGTATATACAATTATTTTTTTATTTGAAAAATGGAAAGCAAAAGGGAAAAACAAGGTGAGTGCTAGGGGGTGGGGGAGAGAAATTGGTAGAAAAACATGGGAAACGGTATCAGTGTTTAAGAAGCATTCTACCTAACTATCTGATGAATGTAAATGTAACCCCTCTATACATCACCCTGACAATAAAACAAAATAGTTAATTTTTAAAAATCCTGTCAATTTTCTAACAACACGAAGTTATGTCAGGAAGCAACTATATTTTCTTTTCTTCTCTCTCTGTGTTTTGATGGTACTGAGGTTTGAACTCAGAGCTTCCATACTTGTAAAGTAGTCCCTCTACCCTTTGAGCCAGACCTTCAGCTTCTTTCTTCTTTGGTTATTTTCAAGGTGGGTCTTGCTTTTCTTTTTTGCTTGGGCCAGCCAGGACTTTGAGCCTTCTGTTTACATTTCTCTTGTAGCTGGAGTTAACCTCATGCACTTGCATGTCCTACTTTACTGGTTGAAATGGAGTTTGGAGATTTTGTGCACACTTCTCCCCACTCTGTTCTGGGAACCCCAATGTTCCCAATCTCAGCCTTCCATATAGTTGTCCAATAGGTTGAGATAAAGTCCTGTGATAATTTTGCCCTAGATAGCCTCAAACCATAATCCCCTTGATCTACCAAGTAGGTAGGATTATAAATCCTCCTTACAATGACATTCCCATATAACTCAATCTCAAGGATATATTCCAGACAATGACTTAGTATAAAAATAGGGCTAAAGGTATATGCCTTAGGAAACATCGTCAGCATCATCTTGGTGACTATTAGCTCTGTTAATTGTGCATATATTGAGCACTGATGTGATTGTGATGCCTCAAGTTTATTTGACTTTGCAAAGAGTGGAAAAATACTGAAATGTTGAACAGGAAGTTGGTAGTCTTGGTTAACACCAAAAATATTTAGCTTAAGGTCTATAATTTCAGAAGGCATAATATGATTCCTTCCATAGAGCAACAGAGAATATCTGCAGGTACTCTCAAATTGTCTTCTCCCTTCTGTGTTCCTAGATGACTGCTAATGAAGCTATCTGCTACCTATTTCTTTGGGGCATAAAATTTAGTACTTACTCTTGACACACCTATAGGCATAAAGATAGTAATGACTTCCTGTCTTCCCAAGTATAGAGATCTTCCATCTCTGCACATGTATCCTGAGCTCTCTTCCTGGTATCAGCCTGTCCTGAAAAAAAAAAAAAAAAAAACCACCATCTTTTGCCAGGAAAAAAAAATCATCTTTTCACACCATTTAGGCCATTGCTTACCTAATGGGACATATAATATGCTGAAATTGCCACCTGGTGGTTCAGATATGGGACAGTTCCCAGGGGCATAATTACACAGGTGGTTATTTAATATTTTAACTGTACCCACTCCAAAGGCATGCCTATGGAGCTAGTTAATATTATGACAAGCTTCAGATTGGAACTGGAATTTTTGACACTTTTTCAATGGCAGAAAAATGAATTACTATATTTGGAGGAAATAAAGCATAGCCACTTGATTTTAGAGAAAAAATATAGTATAGATTTAGTTAAGGCATACCACAGATAAAATGTTACTGAGGGACAGAAGACAAGGATGGCAAATAATAACTCAGCATTTAAAATTTCGGTAAGTGTGTTTATGAAAAGAGAATTTGATTTTATGAATGTAATAGCTCATGTATAAATAAAGATGGGTTAACTTTCTCTTTGAAAATTTAAAAATATGTTTGTAGGGGAAACGCGGATAACTGGGTTTCGAAGTTTCAAAACACTCAGGATGGCTAGAGATTAGCCTTGAATTATCAGTGACTTTATAACACCAGAAACTATAAAGACTATTAGTTACCTAATTCTAAATGTCAGTTATCCACACAGTTACTCAAAATTCTAGTTGGACATTGGCTCGTACCTATAATCCTAATCAGGAGGCTGAGCTTGAAGATAACTTTTCTTTCCTTTTCTTTTTTGTCAGTTGTGGGGCTTGAACCCCGGGCCTGGGCACTGACCCTGAGCTCTTCAGCTCAAGGTTAGAGCTCTACCAACTTGAGCCACAGTGCCACTTCCTAAGGATTGCTTTTCTAAGCCAGCCTGGGCAGGAAAATTTGTGAGACTCTTATCTACAATGGATCAGCCAAAAAGCCCTAAGAAATGACATGACTTCAGTCAAATGTGGCCCTGAGTTCTAGTCCCTGTGCTGGCAAAAAATGAAAGCTATAGCTGAAACATGTACTCCTGAGAAACTGATAGTTTGTAGTTTTATCATGAGTATAATTCTTCATGTTACCAGTGGGAAGGAAGAAAAGGCACATTTTTCTCTAGGATGGGATACTCATCACTTTCTAATGCTTGCTGTTGGCCTCATTTTACTATGAGAAATAGGAACCAAGTTCATAGGAATTTTATGCTTAGCAAATATCTTTGCCCAATGAACATATTTAGCTTAATTAATCTGATCTAATGCCATATGATATCTCAAACTCCCTAGGCTAATAGCTTGTAGGGACTACAGGTCAAAATCCTCAATAAATGGTAAACTTTGTTCTCTCTGTCTCCTCAGATAGTCAGAAGTCATGAGTTGCTTTTCCACAGCCTCTATCAAAATGGTGGATAAAAATGTTGCCCCAGGGTTTTGAGAAGGCTTTTCTTTCCAATGATTTTCTTTTCAGCACTAAGTCTGAATCAAGTCGGATCACAGAAAACTTTATTCCTTGACCTTTTCAGCTCCCCCACAGATATCTTTTTGTGAGTTAAATGTTAATGCAACACCTTGAAGGTTTATTAAAAGTCAGTGTGGGAATATCTACAGAGCAAATGTTTCTCATACAGGCTTGCATTTGGGTTCTAGTTCTACCACTTAACAGTTGTATGGTCTCAGGCAAATCTCTTAATCTTCTAGGATTGAATTGCTCATCTATAAAGTAGGGAAAGCAATGGTGGTATCTAAAGTTATTATGAAAAGTATATGGGCTAATGTAGATAAAGCACTTAAAATACTGCTTTAATTAGAATAATGCTAGTATTACTAGTCACTGTCAGTTATTTCTATGATCAAGTTAGCTAAAATTTGTAGAAAACTTTCTGAAGAGTGCCTTGTTTCTATGTATACATACATATATATGTGTAGATATAATTAAAATTCTAATCATTTGTAAAGATATAATTTCTTTTATTTAGAAATAATAAAACTGTAAAGCTCTGTATTTATTCCAATCTTCCCAGCCAAGCATTTGCTATTTAGAAAAAATTTGAACTACATTAAATGTCTAGTCATGCTATCTGCACATCCTAACATTATTGAATTCATATGTATTTCCCCTAGAATTTTGCCATCCACTTTT
Organism: Megascapheus bottae; assembly: GCF_031878675.1. Lineage (NCBI taxonomy): Eukaryota > Metazoa > Chordata > Mammalia > Rodentia > Geomyidae > Megascapheus > Megascapheus bottae. Next base: position 17,786,934 of record NC_143522.1, read on the forward strand.
TAGAAGATGGTAATGGGATTTGAACTTGAGACCTTGTGCTTGCTAGGCAGGCTCTTTATCACTTGATCCAGTCTAGCAACCCTTTTGGCATTAGCTAATTTTTGAGATGGTGTCTTGCTCTATTACCATGCCAGCCTATGCTTATGATACTACTATTTATGCTATCCTTTGTAGCTTGGAGGCCAGGTAAATTGAACCACAGGTTAGGATGAAGTCTTGTGAACATTTTTCTAGGCTGGACTTGAACCACAGTTTCTCTTCACATCCCAAAAAGCTGGAATTACAGACTTGAACTACAGTTTCCTTCACTGCAATTTACTTTGAGAGTAGACTACAAATTGCTATTCTTAGACAAATGTAAATGTACTACTGTAAAATAGCTTTAAAATTGTACAGTGACTATACACAACTCATACAGTTTTGGTGTTCTGTTTTTTAATTTTGTTTTGGTTTTGTTTTGTTTTTTTCAAGTGGGCTACAGAACTTTCTCTTTTGCCACCTGTATTCGAGGGGTCACTGTTGAGGGAGGCAGATATTCTTTGAAAAGGAAACAGCTAAGAGAAATACTTTAAAAACTGCCATTTAAGTAACTGAAGGCCTTTCCAAACTCATTACTGATTATTGTCAAGCTTTAACAACTTCCATACAAGCTATTTTCCTTCTCCCCTGCCCTATGTCAGTCACTGATTGGCAAGTAGCTTGGGCACTCCAAATACTTCCCTTCCTGCAAAGTATTTGGCATTAACCACCCTGCCCTATCATATGCAGAAAGGGGGAAGTAGACTATGGGTGTTTGTTTCAGACAATTGCTGATTTCATTTGGACTGGTTTGCTTCCTTTGCTTGATGAGGAGGCACAGTTCCAGAAAGATATAAGACTGTTGAAAAGAGTCCAGAAAAAAATTGAAGAAAATGTGGTTTGTGGCAGGTTGAATGTATTGAATTCACAGGAACTGTCAGAGGCCAAATATATAATAAATGTGAGTGAATGCCATATGATGGCGTTTGTGGTAGGTATAAACACCTAGGAAGAATGAGGACCAGAGAAGATTTTAGCCTGTGTGACTGGAAGCAATTAAGAGACAAGAAACTCTCTCTTGTCTGAGCTCTACATACGCATTTGTCTATATTGTTCTTTTGGAATTAGTCATTTTTCCTATTGTTTTGTTTTACTAGCCAACCTTTTATCTCTATATATCTTATTTCCACAACATAATTCGAAATCATTGGCAGGAACCATATCTACTGTTCTTTCTCTCCCTGTGGCTGAACAAATCACAGGGTTCTGATGCTAGCTCTGTGTTCACTACTGTTATGAACTAAGAAAAGCTGCTTGATGTCTTGAAGCTTTCATTTATTTTTCAAAATTGGGCTAATGATACCTCATGGTAGAGTTTTAGGGATGTTTAATGATATAGAAATGTCTTGTCTATTTTCAGCAAGTATGTAAATGCCATCAATTACCTTTCACTGAGTGGTTCAATATATATCATGTAGTGAATATAATATCACACTAGTGGCACACACACACACACATATATATATAATGTATATACAATGTAGCATCAATATTTAAGTATATATACCACATATTTGGGAATAGTTTATGAACAGACAGTCTATTTATATATTATAAGCTTTTGTAATCAGCCACAAATTCTAAAATGTTGGTACATGGAGTATATACTACATGTGCATATTTGGACGGTGGTCTGGGATAAATTCATAAGGTCTATGCTCCAACCTCATGGTCTAAGAATTGGCTGTGAGTTGATGGCTGAATAGTTCATTTGAGCAGGATGTGGTGGCTCTTGCCATCTCAGGAGGCCGAGATCTGAGGACCACAGTTCAAAGCCAGCCTGGGCACTAAAGTCTGTGAGACTCTTATCTCCTGCTAACCACCAGAAGAAAACCGGAAGTGGCACTGTGGCTCAAGGGGTAGGGTAGAAACCTTGAGCTGAAGAGCTCAGGTACAACACCCAGGCCCAGAGTTCAAGACACATGACTGACCAAAAAATTATGTATATAATTTATTTGGATCAGAAAAACATAAAATGATACAAAGCTGGACAAGGTCAAGTGGAGCAGGCAGATCCTATGGGATCTCTAGTGGTGGAAAGGTCAACAAGCTTGTTAATATGACCTTGTATGGATTTTTCATTTCCAATCTCCAATTTTTGGAACTCTTTCCTAATTGATCAAAGAATCTGAATTCCTAGAGGACCATCTGACAGAAGTAATCCTTTTTAAGTTCTCTGTAGACCCGAGAATAACTTTTCCTCTGTTCAGCGCTCTCTGTTCTGTAAGGGGAATGAGGAAGCAGAGAGAGGGAGGGTAGGTAGCTGGTTTGCATGTGGTGCAGATGAGCAGATCAATCAGACTCACACGCCAATGTCTTAATCAGAGGCCTGTGGTTCACTGCAGTGTGTGGTTGAGTGCTACCTCCTTGCCAGTGGCATCTTCTGTTTAGAGACACTATTGATTGCTCCTCTCCTCTTCTCTTCTGGGAGAGTTTCCGGCTGTAAGGCGATGTCAGGAGAAGGGCAAAGAGAAGAGTGTTTTGTTAACAGTGCATGGGATTTGGATCAAGGCTGTAATTTTCCAAGCAGCAGATGCAGTAGCACTCAATGCAGACACTTCAGACTGGTGATGAGTGGGGATAGCAGAGACAGGAGTGATGAGCCGAGACTGCCACAGGAAGGGTAGGGGAGAGTGATTCAGAGAGTGAATCAGAAGTGGATATAGTTTAGACAAGACAGCAGGCAGCACCCGAAAGGAGGTCATGCTGAGTGCATTAACTGCCTGGGAAAAAATGGAAAAAAAGGAACCAGGAGAGAATTACTATGTGAAGTATTCCCCCTTCCCTCAGAGTAATGTAAATCCTGGAAATCAGACAGGGACCAAAGATATATAATAGGTCTATCTATAGATTCTGAGCATCAATCAATATTTCTATATGGATATGTCAGTAAAAACCTTCAGAAACCAAGACCTCACCCAGAAGAAGCTATTTCAAATATAAAATGAGGGTGAGAAATATAGAATTTAATTATTCCTGATTCAGAGTTTTCTATGAGGATGAATAATTGAACACAATCAAGGCAGGTTTTCTTCAAACAGGAGAAGTAATGCTGGGGCAAGACACAGTGGGAGGGAGACAAACCAATCTGAGATTACAAATGAGGAGATGACATAATTTTGTATACTGAATAGTTATAAAAAATCAGGAGTGATTCTTTACTGCCTGATTGTCATTAAGCAGTTCAGAGGTGATATATAAAATGAGACAAATTTAAACTTCAGAGGCTATAAAGTAGAATGCAAGGAGACAAATGGAAAGGACTTTCAACATTGACAAACATGGGTTCAAATAGTAGGTCAAATACATATTATGTTACTTTGGTTTTCTGAAACTCATTTCGATGGGTAATATAGACTATATGTATATGCTCTTATTCTCCCCCACCACAATTCCAAAGTCTGCAATAATTCTCCTTTCTTTGTCTTACTCTGTGCTGAAGAGGGTTCCTCCAGTGAATGCATTTTCTGGGCATCTCTGATGTCTGAGTTGGGGCTGAGATCAGCTCAAGGAGGAAGAATCAGTGCAGATGAAAGTATAGATGCTATTCCTCACTCTCTCTGGTTTGAGCAGCTACCCCTAGCAGCACCTGTGACCTGATATCACAGAGCTCCTTTTGGATGGACCAGGCCTCTATGCTTCCTCTTTCTGTAGGTTTCTATTCACTTTGTCTTCTCTCCTTACCCACTATTCAGGAGTCAGGTTAAAATCTCATCTCTAATCATGGAACATCCCACATGCATTGTCTTAGTGTGTGTTCTTCATTACTCATTAAATTTGAACCTTCAGTGGTGAATACTTTTTTGTGTGTTGGAACTCTGACTGACACCTAAGGCTCATAGAATTCCCAAGAAAATGTCAAATGATCTGACCAAAAATTATTAAAAGGTCTATGCACTCACAGCTTTTAAAGGTCAATAGGGCTTAAAAGGTCAATGCCATGGTAGACTGCATAATGGATATCTGTTAACCTGTGACTATTCTAGTGATATACAAGGTCTGCGAGATGTGATTAAGTTACAGATTTTGAAATGAGGGAGATTATTTTGAATTATCTGGGTGAGATTTAGATACCATTACAAGTGTCCTTACAAGAGTCTGGCATCCCGGGATCCGAAACATACAACGTCAACATGACCACTTGCAAACCTGCTCTCCTACATTTCTAATTTCAAAGGGGAGGAAAGAACCAAGGTCAGCAAATGCCAGGAATGAAGGAGCAGAGTTTGGAGAAATGATGAGAAAATAGATTTTTTTTTCTGAAGTCCTCTGGAGGAAGTATAACCATTGGATGCACTTTGATTTTGCCATGTTGGACTTCTAGAAACCATACTGAACCTATGAATTCTCAAATTATGTGAATACATATGTGTGGTTTTTCAGTCCCCAAATTTCCTTTTTTTGCATTTTTTATTGTAATTAGTAAAAGGGTTACATGATATTTGCCAGATAGAAGGTGCATTAATTCACGTACATTGATACCCTTTCACATGTCTTGGTACCCATTTCCCTCCCCCCCCACCCCCCATCCGTCTTGGTTTTCCCCCCTTCCCTATCAAATTTCAAATAACCAAATACAAATAAATTCAATATATCAGATAACAAAGTGAGATACTATAACAATATGAGATAACCAAGGCAGTCCCCAAATTTCTATTATGTTATTTTAGCATCCATAGGCAATTTTCAGAAAATACTTCTCTGTTTACAGTTTAGCTGTCTGATTCTGAAGCCAATCCTGTTACCACATCACTTTTAGGAATGCACTCCTCTGAACCAAGATATAAAATTGATACATAAAATCTTAATAAGGATTCATTAATTCCTCCTAGAGATGTATTTTTCCTGTTGACCAGAAGACCTGTGACCCCAATTAGTCCATTTTTTCCCTATATGCAGATGGGTCTGGGAAACCAGTCTGTAACCAGAATTATAATGAAAAATTTAATTCTGTCACATAGGTGAGAATCTTCAATATTTCCACATACAGCCTCTTCTTATTCTGCCAATAGATAAGTCTGGAAAGACAAATCATAACTGAAAACTGAAGGTTGTTTGTGGAAAATTGACTCTGAACAAGGGTAGTTAGATTACTTACTTGCTGAATGGAAGAGAACAGGACAGCCTGAGACATGAGTTTGGGACTGGAGCACTTGAAATTCCTTTGACTGAAATCCTATTTCCCCTTTCTTTCTATGGAATGTTTTACCAAAGGAATTAGGATGGTGTATGTTCTTTGGAAGAATCACTTTAGTGTATTGGCAGGCATTGTACTAAAACCCATCTGAAGACAGGTAAGAACAGCAGGAACAAATACCACCAACAAACATAGTTTCCATTTTTATTTTATTTTTAAATTTTTATTATTATTTTCTTTTTCAAGTTTTCATCATAAAGGTACTTTACATTTTCAGTTAAGTTAATTCCTAAGTACTTTATTTTCTTTGAGGTTATTGCAAAAGGAGTTGCTTTCCTGATTTCTGCCTCACACCTCTTGTTGTTAGCAAATAGGAAAGCAGTTCATTTTTGAGGGTTGATTTTGTACCCTTCTACTTTGCCAAAATATTGAATCCACGCAAGCAATTTGGGAATGGAGTCTATAGGATTCTTTAAATATAGAATCATGTCATCTGCAAAGAGGGAAAGTTTCACTTCCTCTTTCCCTATTTGGATCCCCTTTATGCTTGATTCTTGCCGTATAGCTCTAGCTAGGAATTCTAATGTTATACTAAAGAGGAGCAGAGGGAGTGGGCATCCTTGTCTCATTCCTGATTTTAGGAAATGGTTTTAGCTTTTCACCATTAAGTATAATGGTAGCTGTAGTTTTGTCATACACAGTCTTTATTATACTGAGGAATGTTTCATGGATTCCTAGTTTCTCCAGAGCTTTTAGTATAAAGGGGTGCTGGATCTTGTCAAATGCCTTTTCTACATCTATTGAGACAATTATGTGATTCTTGTCCTTGCTCCTGTTGATGTGATGTGTTATATTAGTTGACTTGAGTATATTGAACCAGCTTTGCATTCCTGTGATGAATCCTGTTTGATCATAGTGTATAATTTTTTTTGATGAGCTGTTGAAGACAGTTGGCCAGTATTTTGAGAAGTTTTGCATCAATATTCATCAAAGAAATGGGTCTATACTTTTCTTTCTTTTTAAAAAAATATTGTAATTAATAGAAGGGTTACAGTTATATTTGCCAGATAGAAGGAGCATTATTTCACACACATTGATAGCCCTTCTCATGTTTTTGTCCCCATTTCCTTCTCCCCTGCCCCTGCCCCTCCCTTATCCCCCATTCCCTTTCCTATTTCAAATAAACATATATACAATATGCCAGATTACAAGGTAAGATACTGTAACAAAATGAGAATAATCAAGAGACAAGAAAAGGTGTGAGAAACATCTCTGTATGGTTTTGGGATGAGGATTTTGGGGGCTTCATAGAATGAGTTTGGCAAAGAACCTTCATTTTCAGTTTCATTGAAGAGTTTGAGAAAGTTTCCATCTTTTAAAATGATGGTGGAGGAATACTCCATAACAAATCTTGCCTCATATGAGGTAATGTATATTTCATGACTAAGCTCTGTTCATGTAGAGCAATGAATGTGTGGAAATCTCTCGTGTGACTGTTGTGTGCTAAGGAAATGTCAGAAGGTTGAAATTTAGAATCAGAACCTCAGAACCTGTCATCTTCTAATGATCTCAAATATCCTAGTGACAAAAAAGCAGTATTTAGAGCCTGGTTTCTTTGTTCTTTTGATGAAACATATATATTGTTCATGAAAGAAATTTCTTGCTCTTTTATTTCACTCTGATCTAGCTACACAGTTACTTCCAGGCAGAGGCAAGACTTCATTATTCCAGAGACTTACAAAATTCTCTGTAGGCAAACATATCTTTGAAACACAATGTCTCTATTTCTGCATATTGATGTGTCTGAAATTGAAAATTCAATGATAAATATATCTCATTTTACTCAAAAGGTTTGTAAATCAGATCATTGTATAATAATGATCTTTTTTCTGATTTACATGATAATTTCTGAAATACACTATCACTAACTGAACCTTAGAGAAAAGCAAAAACTTAAGAATGTAAAAACTTAAAAGTATGTAATTAATGAGAATACCAGTAAATTCACAATAAAATGCTGTCACAGTGTCATATATTATACAATGTATAGAAACCACTGTAGCACAATAAAATGAGCTCATATTTCAGAGTAAAAGATGTTTAGATTTAAATTTTAGTTCAACATTATATTCTTCAGCTACAAATGAAGTTCATAATTAAACTCTGTAGCTTAGTCATCTGGTTCATAACTAGGTATTAGTTAATAAAATGATAGCAATTGCTTTATTAATAATGATACATATAAACTCAATAAAATATTGGACCAATCAATTGAAATTATGGAATGCTGTTTGTGGAAAAGCAGCCTTACAGAAACAAACAAAAATATATCTTAGTTCAGTTATGAACTCAAAATGAGTTAAGAATCATTTGGAGAGGGGTGAAGTGGCAGGTGGTGATGTGAATATGATCAAAGTATAAAAGCAATAATTTGACCCAGAGAAATTATTTGTAAAATAGGGTAAGGGATCTCAATGTGTGGTGTGGGTATGAATTTGATCAAAGTACTTTATATTCATGCAGTGAAATACCACAAAGAAACCCCCTTGTGTATTCAGTATACACTAACAAAAAGAAAATAACAGTTTAAATAAATGATACTCAGTTTAAATAAAAAATGTTTCCTAGTTTATTTTTTTAGCCAATCCTGGGGCTTGAACTCAGGGCCTGAGCACTGTGCTTGGGCTTTCTGAAGGCTAGTGGTCTGCCACTTAAGCCACAGCACCACTTCTGGCTTTTTCTATGTATGTGGTACTGAGGAATTGAGTCCGGGTCTTCGTGCATGGTATGCAAGCACTCTACCACTAGGCTAACCTCCCAGACCCTGTTTCCTAGTTTTACTGCTTCACAGGATTCATTCCCTTAACTCAAGGAAAGTTGACAAATAGAACAAATTAGGGTTTTGGTAGGTTGAATGTCTTTTGCTGCAACAAAATCAACTCAAAATTGATCAAAGACTACAATGTAAAGGCTAGAAGCTATGAAAATATTTTAAGAAAGGATGGGGGAAACGTTAGGGCTCCTCAGCATAGGTTGAAACTTCCTAAGTAAAGATCTAGAGTCACAACAAACCAAAGAAAGACTGAATGGATAGAACTGCATCAAAGCAAAGAGTTTCTACATGACCAAGTGCATAGCTAGAAACAGAAACAGAAGGCCCATAGAATGGGAAAAGATTTTTACCAGCTATGTATCAGACAAGGGCTTCATAACTAAAATATACTTAGACCTCAACAAAAAATCAACCTGCTTTCAATAAACACATTTAGTGTTTTAGATGAGTTTTTCTGTGCTATGTATACTTGACTATTAGTGGCATGGCAACCAAGTATTCTTCCTTTAATTTTTTTGGTAGAATCAGTCATAAAAATATCAAATTTATTAATGTTAATATAATGGTCTTAAAACAATCTCTTCTGTCAGATGTCCTTTGTGCTTCTAAGCTTAGCTTTTCTCAAGGATACTTCAAATTTATTAATGTTAAAGTTTTATTTTATTTTCTTTCAATTCAACAGGTCAATTTATGAGTGTAATACATCATGGATCAATGTGATCCACTCAAGGACAAAAAAATATATCTTAACATCCTAACAAACTGTGGACCCTAATCAAAGTGTTTATATCAAATTTTAATAGATAATGAACAAACTCACTCATTGGTTTACCTAGTTAGAGAGTAAGTGGCAATGACAATTTGGAAAAACAAATATTCAGGAATTTCTTCCACTCCATTCCTTAGAATTTTTGAAAGTATTCAATGAAAACTTGTTTTTCTACAAATTATCTTTATTTCAGTATAAAAGGTAGCATTTTTATTTTGTCTTCCTGTTCTTGAAGCAGTCAAATAAAAACATATTAATTAATATTGATAATGTTCTAAATATATGTATTAGTGAATAGAACATATAAAGATTTTTTTAAAATCAGGAGAAAGTTCTTTTTTATTATTGTTCAGCTTAATTGTCACTTACTTGTGGAAAAAATCTGCAGAGATAGGGTCAGAAAATGCATTGGTCTCATTTATATGTAGACTGGTGGACTTGTAGTGTACTATGGAGAATGCTAATCTGAAGATCTTGTGTATTTAGATTCCTCTGCTTTGAGTCATTTTAATTCTCTTCTCAATGCTTGATTTCCCTGTTTGTACAAGAAAGATGGTTTGTTTGCATGTGTTGGAGAGGGATTCCAGATCCTGAAAGATCACACCTTACTTTAATGCAGTTGAGTACCTCCTATATTCAAGATTAGCCATCATTATAAAGATGTGATTGTGATTCAGCCCTCAAAACTATCTCAAGTGTAGTAAGACAAACATAAGACAATAGGATAAGAGAAGGAAAAAAATATATATGAATCTCTCCCAAAGAGTAACTTGGAGCTATACTGTTCTTAAGACTTTTTCAATACTTTTTGTCTATATTCTATGACTGTCATAGACTATCATAGATTGGGTAAATTTATAAAGAAAAACAATTTATTTCTTCATTTTGTTTTTCTCAAGGGTAGCACTCTACTACTTGAGCCACAGCATCACTTCCACCTTTTTCTGTGTATATGGTACTCAGGAATTGAACCCAGGACTTTGTGCATGCTAGGTAAGCACTACATCTAGGCCATACTACTGGTTACTTCTTCATAGTTTTTGAGATGCAAGATACAGGAGTTGTTATCTGACTAGGGCCTATGTGGTGTATCAGTCCCTGAAGGATGGAAAGAGAGAGATTAGCTAAATCAATGATGGTCACATTCTTGCTTTTATAATGAAGCCATTTCTTTTTCTTTTCTTTTCTTTTTTCTTTTTCTTTTTTGGTTGGCTGTGGGGCTTGAACTCTGGGCACTGTCCCTGAGCTGTCTTCAGCTCAAGGCTACCACCTACCCCTTAAGGCACAGCGCCACTTCCAGTTTTCTAGTGGTTAATTGGAGGTGAGAGTCCTATGGTCTTCAGTGTCCAAGCTGGCTTTGAACTGCCATCCTAAGATCTCAGCCTCCTGAGTAACCAGGATTACAGACGTGAGCCAAATTGCCCAGCTAATGAAGCCGTTTCTAATTCAGTAACAACGCTAATCCATTTATGAAGATATAACCCTCATGTAGAAATCCACTCAAAAAAAAGTCTTAAGCCCCACCTAATATTATCCCAATAAGATAAAACAAAAGCTCAGTATGAAGTCAATAGGGGATAAACACAATTTAAGTCCTTTTTTTATATACAACATGTATTCAGTCCATCATAATAGCTCCAAAGTCTTAAACTCATCCCAGAATCACTTCAACTATCTAATATCTAGGGTCTTTGTGAATCAGGTATGGGTGAGATGCAAGGTGAATCCATTGAAACTGCTCATAAAGTCAAAATGAGTGATCTCTTTCAATACACCATGGTGGAATATAGGCTGCACACTTCTGCTCCAAACAGGAGAAGCAAGAAAGAAGGAGTAACAAGCCATAAATAAATCTAAAGCCCACCAAGGAAAATAACATTAACATTAAAAGTCAGAGACCTATCTCCTTTTACTCCATTCTCTCATTTTTGGCATACTGAGGAGAACCATGGTACCAACTGTCCTGAGATGGCAAAGCAGAAGGGAAAATGAGTGCAGAATAGTGAACACAAGGACAGAGCTTGCTTTATAACAACCTGCACTTGAGAGAACCAACAACTTCTCCCAACGTAGAGATATGAATTGGTTCTCCAGGTGGGAGATGCATAATTGAAGTCACTACTTAAAGGCTCCAGTACCTTAGAATGGTGATGGGGTTTCAACATATGTATCAGGGAATACAAATACTCAAGCCATAGAAGACCTTCAATGATCCATGTAATTTGCTAGCAAACACCCTCATTTTTTATTTTTTTTTTACTGTGATTAATAGAAGGGTTACATTATATTCACCAGCTAGAAGATGCATAACTTCACAAACATTGCTACCCTTTCTTATGACATGGTCCCCATTTCCCTCTCACCCTCCCCCCACTTATCTTGATTTTCCCCCCTTCCCTATCCAATTTCAAATAACCAATTAAGCACATATAAAATATATCAGATAACAATGTGATATATTGTAACAATATGAGATAACCAAGGGATGGCAAAAGAGATGTGAGATAACATAGTACATTAAACACAACAGTCATTCTATGGCTTTTGTTTCCTTACCTGGAGGTCCTTACATTTAGTGTCATACTATTTGGCCTAATGTCTCTAGATTTTGTTCTATCGTAAATCTCTGCTAGGAGAGCCCAAGATTTCTACTGATTATGACAAATAAGAGAGACTATTGGGCCTATGTTCCTTTGTGTCTGGCTTACTTCACTTAATATGATTTTTTCTAAGTCTTTCCATTCCCTTACAAATGGGGCGATGTCATTCTTTCTGACAGCTGCATAGAATTCCATTGTGTATAAATACCACATCTTGTTGATTCACTCATCAACTGAGGGACATCTGGGTTGGTTCCATATCTTTGCTATGGTAAATAGTGCTGCAATGAACATCACTGTGCTAGTGGATTTAGTATGTCCTTGTTTCTGGACGATTAGGTAAATGCCAAGTGGTGGAATTGCTGGGTCATAGGGAGCTCTATGTTTAGTCTTTTGAGGATCTGCCATACTGCTTTCCATAGTGGTTGAACGAGTTTGCACTCCCACCAACAGAAGCACCCTCATTTTTTAAAAAAATAAATTTTATGTTATTGTCATTGTGATGTACAGATAGGTTTACAGATACATATATAATGTATGGATGCATTTCTTGTTTGACATTGTTACCCTTCCCACATTTTTCTCCCAATTTTCCCCCAAACCCCCAACACCCTCATTTTTAAAATAGTGCAGTTATTAAATTGTTTCTGTGTTACCAACTTAGAATGTGCCAATTATTTAGTTTTGGAAGCTTGGTGGATACAGTAGTATAAGGCATTTACTCCAGGTTTAGTTTATCTTGAGGAATCCCTGAATTGCTTTCCAGAGTGTGTGAAGAAGTTGACATTTGCTGGGGCCTACCGGCAGCAAATTGGGGTTCCTGAAATAGGGGGCAGGGACTGGAAAAAATAGAAGAGAGACAAACACATCGGGTCCGGGAGGTCTGCAGCCCAGGCAAAAACTGCCGCCTCGTTTATTCTCAACTCAAAGCTTATATCCCTTCTTGAGACCAGGGCACTGCCAGTGTTACATCCAGATGGTTAATCAGGGAACTGTTGGGGGTTACATTCATATGGTAAATCTCAGATCAATTGAACAGGAGAAGGCCAAAAAACAATAAGACAATCAAGCAATTATCTGATGCAAATCAAAGTACAGTTTGATTCCACTCTGGCTCCCAACAGACATTCCCACCAGCATTCTTCTTAGTGCACATCCCTGCCACCATCTGCTATTGTTAGTGATTGTGAGAACAAAGGAGCATATTCTTAGGGGAGGATCACAAGGACTCAATAGCTGTGTGGACCTGATCATATAAAATGAACTCCAAGAAATGGAAGCAAGTTGTGTTTTTTGGTGTGTTGTTTGCAGTTATTTCATTTTCCTTTATTTTTCCCCTTTGGTTTATTCCTTGCTGGCCCTTTTTTCACATTCTTACAAAATTTTTATTTAATATTATATTTTATTGTTGAGGTGATATATAGAGAGGTTACAGTTACATTTTCAGATAGTGGGTATATTATTTCTCACACATTGATATCCCTTCTCATGATTTTGTCCCATTTCCCTCCTTCTACCCCTCCCAATTGTCTTATTTTTCCCCTACTCTTCCCTATTTAAATAAACAAATAAACATATACTATATACCAGGTACCAAAGTCAGATGCAGTAACTACATGAGATAAACCATAAGGAGAAAAGAAAAAAAAGAGAGAAAAGAAATAACTTTACATAGTACGTTAAGAGCAACAATCACAGAGATAAATCTGTTGTTTCCATATCCTGGAGTTCATTTCGTTTAGCCTCATCCTATATGGCCGTACTGTTTCTGATTTCTGTACCCACTGTAAGTTTATTTGATTTGAAGAAGAGAAGGGGAATCACAGAAATGGTGGGACAATGGGTGAGTCAATGCGACAGTGACATTACATTGGAAATGAACTTTACAACTTCGGGGAGGCCTGGGGATTTAGGGACATGGGAGAAAATGAGGAAGAGGGTAACATTGTTCAAAAAGAAATGTACTCATTACCTTACTTATGTAACTGCAGCCTCTTTGTATCTCACCTTTACAATAATTTTTTTTACTTTATTATTTTATTTTTCTATACTTCATTATTATTGTAGCAGTTTCACTGTTTGTAAGAAAAGATATAGCTGAGTTATTAACAATCTGTACATCTAATGAAGTACTTGATAATCTGCTGTAAAATACTTTGAAATAATGAAAAAGTTATAAATAATTTTCTTTGTACAAATATAAAGGGAAGTGGATGAATCTAGAGTGAATCATATTGAGTGAGACAAGTCAAGACCAAAAGAACAAAAGGCACATGGTATCCTTAATATGTGGCTCTTAGATCCAAACAGTGCAAGAGCAAGGACTCAATATTTGCATACATGATGCTATGGACATGGCACTGGAAATATAAACACAACTACATAAACATAAAAACTTATGACTCTATAGACATCATGTTTTATTACATTGTTTAATACGTGACTATGACATACAAACACTTATCCTAATTTTGATTATGTTCTAAAAATTAAATGCCTGTGATTGTATTTAGAAATTCCCTTCTTGAATACTTGTTTGTTAAACAATATGATGTAAAAATCAATGTTAACAAATTCTTTAATAAAAATATACATTTTTATTATAATAACCCTCAGTTAGTGAGTATCTAGATAACTTCTTGTTTTAAAAAGTGAAAGGCACAATTTATATATATATATATATATATAATTTTATTGTCATGGTGATATATTGAGGGGTTACAATTACATTCATACAATAAAATTTTTAAAAAGACATTTACAATGCATAGGATTAGTAAATTCTATCTCAGTACTGATGAGAAATTTGGGAACATACACACATGTAGAGATTAAAACAACATGGAGGAAGGCCTATTTGTGAACTATAATAGTTGTTACTGGAATATCAAATCAAAGCAAATAATACTACCATGGGCACACCATGAGCCTTTTGAAAAAGAAATGAGAGTTATTTGTGCCAAAGAGCCCCCTTTAGTTTGATGACCTTTATTTCCCATAAACTTTCCAAGAAGTTGAATTGTGCACTCTGTATTTTGATGGAAAGATTTACAAATGTAAGAATGAATGCATGTGTGTATATATACAAATTTACTTATTCTCTTATCCCTGGCCAACTTCTGAGAGTCTTCCTATAGAGACGGGTCCATGAGTCAGTCTGTGGAGTTCCTCCCGCAGCTTCTCTGCCTTTCAACTTTCCCTGAAGTCTCCTTTCCCTTGATAACTCTTGAAGACTATTTTTCAAAGGAGATTGATTTTCTGTTTCAGTAAGTCATTTTGGGGAGGATCTTTAAAGAAATGATGAACAAACACAAAGTCACTTTAAGATGTTTACATATATGACATGATGTACAAATAGATTGGCTTTCTCCTTAAACCAACTTCAGTTTGATGCCTTGTGTGCCTTATAGAGGATATTTATATTAATCATTTGATGAAACAAAGAAACAAACAAACACAAAAGTCAACTGAGAATATGTATTACATAGATACTAAACAAGTAAATGGCAATTTAGTTTTAGTTTTTTGAAAGTTTATCTTAATTTCCTACACAATAATCAATGGTTTGGTCTTTTGTAAAAAGTATTGATTTTATTTTATTATCTTTAAGTGGTGGTACAAAGGACTTGCCATTTGAAAAATCAGTTTATAAATACAGAGCATCTTGATCAATGTCACCTCTTTCAACATTCTCACCCACCCCTCCCAACTTACCCCTTTCCTTTGCTTAATTCTCAGAACAGCTATTGAATTTATTTTTGCCATTTAACAAAGCACACAAATACAATGCATCTTGTTGTGTGTCATCCCTTCAACATCTTGACCTTCCTTCCACGCACTTCTTCCTTTAATTTTCTCAATTCTGTGGTATATACAATTTATTCTTGCCTACATTCTCTTGCCATTCTCCTCCTTATTCTCCTTCCCAGGTCCCTTGGGACCCACCCCTTTACAAGTACCCCTAATAACCCAGCCACCTCACCCCACCTAAGACTTCCTTAATTAAGACTTGAATAGCCTCCATTTTAAGCACATTTCCTACAACTTTGTTAGAAGTAAGTTTGAAAGCTGTGAAAATGGGTTTGCTGGGAGAAACTTAAAAAAATCAAATGCATTGAGTATACAGTCTTGATATTTGTTTTGTCTTTGAGCAAGAGAGTCCACTATTTAAGAAAGGCAATGGATGCCTGGTTTGCTTTGAAGTGAAGAGATAAATTAGATTTTTGTGCATTGAGTAAGGAACTTGGTTCTTCACCAGCAGTAACTTTGCAAGTACAGAGGCTGAGTGAAAAACACAACCATTGATTGATGTCCAGACCCCTGTAGTGTTTTGAACCTTTAGAGAAGCTAAGACTGGTGGCTGATTTGTGGTTGAAAAAGGCTAAATGTTCTCTCCTGGAGTTCAGGGAACCAGCTGCTCCTTGAGCTGGTAAAGGAGCGAAAACCTTAAGGCAGAGGAGCATCAATTTGCATGAGATGTACTAAGCAATCCTCCCATTAGCTGACTGTTGCCTCTCTTGATGACTACCTGAGGGAGGAGATGGGGGTTGTGAACTTTGAAGTGGATTATTAATTATTCATGCCTCCTTCAGCTGGATGGAGGTAACCTGCATCTCAGGAGCCAGCCTTAGAATTCATTATCTTCCTGCCAATGTTTGCAATAAAAATAACACTGAATATTAATCCTTTCACCTTCATTCTTAACTCCCTCTTCCCCCTCCTCCATTCTCTATGCAAAGCACTGCTTCTCCCTTAACTCTCCTTATCCTTACATCATTTATTGTTTATTCAGCTATTTGGAGGTCCATTAAATTGAGAATTAAGTTCAAAGGCCAGCTATTTACTTGAAAGCTCCCCAGAATAAAGTATCCCTCTACTAAGGTTTCCAATTTAACTTTTTTTGGAGCATACCAGTAATAATCATATCATGATTGGTGGCTTATTACCTGTCTTGTTTTATTTTTGAGCTTTTGAGTTTGAAACATCCTTTTCCTTAGAGAGAGTTCTCAGAAACTTTTTTGTCAGGTTTAATTGGTTTTAGAATAAAAAGCAGAATTGTTCTTTTGTCAAGTGTTTGTGTCTTTTTATGTGTGTGTGTGTGTGTGTATGTGTGTGTGTATGTGTATGTGTATGTATGGGTGTGTGTATCTGCTTTGCAATTATTTTTGCCTTTTCATTAACTTATTTTTTAATACCAATAGGTAAATTGTTGAAAAATGTAAATTAACTAAGTGGAAGATAGCTCAAATCTTGTAGCAAGAAATAATTTACTCTTATCACTTGAAAAACTGACGTAATGATTGATTCATTGGTGAATTAACTTGCAGAAGATGTGGCATGCAAATGTTTAAATAGGAAAGGAAAATATTTTAAAAATATTAACAAGGCCTAATAGTATTTGACCAGATAAAATGATAGTCTTTAAGTTAATGCGAAAAATTTATGTGGTTATTGTAGCATTGCCTCCTTTCTTTGTTCTGGCTTTCCCTTTTCTTATTCTTTCTATCCCCTCTCTCCCTCCCCCCCTTCCCTTTTCATTAATTAAAATCCACAGTCAGTATTACAATTCACATGTTTTGCTGTGCTGTTTTATGGGTTTTGACAAATATGAAACCTCATGTATCCAAAATGCTCGTATGAGAGAGGATAACTTCAGTACACTGAATTTTCTCTATGCTTCTTTCCCTGCTACCTTTCCCTAGAGGTCTAGGAACCCACTGATAGTTCTATAATCTATAGTTTTAACTTACCATGTGTCTAGAATCATTCCACATGTTACCATTATAAATTGTATTCCTTCATTTATTATGTATTTGATGCTCTTAGTATCTTCCTGTGACTTGACAGATCATTTCTTTTTATCACAGAAGTAATATACAATTGTTTGAGCCTGTTGCAAATTACCCAGTCACTTATTGGGGATATCTTGATTGTTCCAAGTTTTGACATCGTTGAGTAATGCTCCTATGAATATCCATGTGCAAAGTTTTTGCAGGTAAAGGTTTTTAACTTAATTTGGGTAAATTTAAAGTAGTATTGTAATATGTACTTAAATTTCTCTATTTCAAAAGTACTGATTGCTTATTTGGGCCTATGGATAATTAAATATGATAGAAAAGCATAGCCTCTCTGCCTCCATTGTGAATATCTTTCCTCTATGCCATTCTTTTTTTTTTTTTTTGCCATTCCTGGGCCTTGAACTCAGGGCCTGAGCACTCTTTTGGCTTTCTCAAGGAAAGATTTCCATCACTTGAGTCACAGCACCACTTCAGGCTTTTTCTGTGTATGTGGTACTGAGGAATGGAACCTGGGTCTTAGTGCATGCTAGGCAAGTACTCCACCACTAGGTCATTTTTATGACAAAACCTTCTGCTTTTATATCTGCTTATGACAGAACCTCTATGTTTGGTCAGTGATTCAACTCAAGTGGAAAACACTTACTCATACTGTAATATGTTTTCTCTCTGACTTGATTTCTACATGTGACTTTTTTATTTTGTAATCCAGGGATAGGTGTAGATTTGAAATATAAATGATGCAGTTATTTATTATGTATTTTTCTTCACCTGAGAGACAGATGAAGCAAGAGCTGGAAGAGTAAGGCTCAGTGGGCATGAACTTAAAACATCAGATATTCATTCTACTACTTCCCATGGACTGATCTTTCATTTATATTTCTTTGAATCTGTTATGAGACATTTGATTACTGTTATCTTTTAACTGTCCATATATTTCTAAGTAGATTATTAACCATTGAAAAATAAGAATCAGCTCTTACCAGAGCAACCCAACCACCTGGTCATCAAGATCAGTAACTACAGTGGTCAAAGGAGTGACTATAATATTAATGAGTATTTACTTTGAGTTTGACAATGTGGTAAGCCCTTTGTTTCTCCATTACATTCAGTTAATCCATAAAAAAATCATTGCAAGCTGGCCATTATTCTTCAATTTACCACATAAGAAAATAAAGATTTCCAGATGTTAAATAACTCTTCTGGTACACACTAGATGATATTTTGCTGGTCAGAGAGAAAAAAAAAGAGAGAAAGGAAAGTGGTCTAGGAGAGAGGGAGTGAGCTGTTTATATGATCTTTGGTATGTACTTCAGCACCCAGGACAGCTCTTCCCCAAAAGGAAAATCTGAACTGAGATTTTGAAGTCCAGCCTTTAATGGAAAAATATGAGTCAAACAAAACAACAGAGGAAAGTGTCTTCACGCTTCTTTACAATGTAATTCCTGCAAACGAATCAAGGACTGGTATTCATGTCTGTTTAGAAATTTTTGCTAGTTTTAGATGTGCCCTGAAACAAAATTGTCTGGATTAGATAAATTGAGATTTTTGCTTTAGCTTTTCCTTACTTAGTAAGAACTATTTTGATCAATATATGTAATACTTCTTCAACTAAAATGATAGTGTGGCCAGGGATAACATTCATTGCATAGCATAAATAGTAAAACTGTTACACAGTCTCCTTCTATTCTTGTCTTGTAATGACTGTTCACAAAGGCAACAGACATTCTCAGACAAACATTTCCAAGGGAAGAGTAAGTCTCTTTCTAAGCACATTTATCTGCAGAGTTGTTTTCCTTCCTGATTCAGAATATTAACGAAAAGTCTCTTTGATTAGGATTTCTTAATTTGACTATTTTTATAATCTCCTTTCCTGAACTATTATAAACTTCTGTTCATTCTAACTACAAAACTTTTGCCTGTTATGATACTACTGAAGATTTTGGGGGAGGGTGGAAGCAAGAATTCCATTAGAATCATAGAGCTGAAAAAGGGTATGTTGAAAACTTCAAGTTTATCTTTCCATTTAACTTCCTTTGTTTTTTCCCCCCCAAAATTCTTAATTTTAACCAATGAAAACATGTGATGAGTAAATGCAGCCATATTTTAAGTTGGGATTTGTTGGCTGCTAGGCAGTTTTGCTGTGTGTCTGAACAGATGTGGGTTTTTTCCCCCCTTTAAATTCTGGTGTAAAATATCAGATTATTAACAGAGAAAGCAGGTGCTTAGAGACATTGAATACCATTCAAAACAAGCAAAGAAGCCTAGGGAGACATGAGTAGATCAATTGACAAAAGTGATACAAATAAATTCATTTTCCCCTCAGCTATGTTATACATTTATTATGTGGACCAGATAATTAATAGGTAGGTATAATATTCATAGAATATTTTTAAACTAAAACTCAAAAACTCTTATTAAATTTTTTAGTAGTGTAAATCAAAATCTGTATGTGCACTACAACTTTTTTGGCCTTCCTTCTACATGAGCCAAGTAAGAATTTGACAAAGCAAAAGATGGTCATCATGAAGATTTAAAAATAACGTAGTGTTTAGGTATTTTAGGAAACAAAGTTGAAGCATAGAGAAATTTGTAAAATTTGTGGAAATTAATATTGATCCAATGCTGTGCTGTGTTGAATTCTACACTGTGTAAGTAATTTTTGTAAAATTTTTATGAAAAAGAAACAAATGCATTCAGATTTTTTGGGGGTTCCAAAGAGTAGCAATACCATTGAGAACCTTGAAGAACATGGCAGGGTTTATCTACTGTTTCTAATAAATAAATAATATTGGTAAATCACTTTAAGGATAAACACTGTTACCTAAAGAGTAGTCAAGCAATTGGAGACATTATATAGGCATTCAGGTTTCTTTTTACACAGAAACTTTTTTTTAAAGAATTTATTAATGTTGATTTTTACATTTTAAATGACAATTTAACATACAAGTGTTCAAGGAGGGAATCGCTATTTACAATCACTGGGACTTAGTATTTAGAACTTAATCACAATTATGCTAAGGGTTTGTATGTCATAGAAACATATTAATTTATAAAATAAAACATTATGTCTATAGAGTCATAGGGTTTTATGTCTATATAGTTATGTTTATATTTCCATTACCATGTCCATAGCACTGGGTATGCAGTTATTGAGTCCTTGCTCTTGTACTTTTTGGATTTAATAGCCACATATTAAGGATACCATGCGCCTTTTGATCCTTAGGTCTTGACTTGTCTCACTCAACATGATTTGCTCTAGATTCATCCACTTCCCTGCGAATGCCATTATTTTATCTTGTCTGTTGGCTATGTAGAATTCCATTGTGTATATATACCACATTTTCTGTATCCATTCATCTGCAGTAGGGCATCTGGTTGTTTCCATCCTGGCTATTGTGAATAGTGCAGAGATGAACATCGCTGAGCAGGTGTCCTTATAATATCTTGGGTCATGATTTTCAGGATAGATGCCCAGAAATGGTATAGCGGGATCATAGGGAAGGTCTATTTTCAGTTCTTTAAGAAATCTCCACACTGTTTTCCAGAGTGGCTGAACTAGTCTACATTCCCACCAGCAGTGTAGTAGGGTTCCTTTTTCTCCACAACCCCGCCAGCAACTGTCATTGTCGGAGTTCAAAATCTTGGCCATTTTAACTGGGTAAGGTGGTATTTTACAGTTGTTTTTATTTGCATTTCCTTTATGACCATGGATGATGAACATTTTCTCATATGCTTTTTTTGCCATTTTAATCTCTTCTTCTGATAAGTCCCTCCTTAGTTCCCTTGCCCATTTAGTGAATGGTTTATTGAGTTTTGGGGGGATTAGTTTCTTGAGTTCCCTGTAGATACTGGATATTAAGCATTTCAGATGTATTGTTGGTGAATATTTTTTCCAAGTTGGTTGGCTGTCTCTCTACTTTTGCAACTATGTTTTCATCTGTACAGAAACTTTTTATTTTTTGGTAGTCCCATTTATCAAGTCTCTCTCCAATCTGTTGTGACCCTGGGATTCTGTTTAGGAATCTTTTGCCTGTGCCTATGAGTTCCAGTGTCTCTCCTACTTTATCATGTAGCAGTTTCATGGTTTCCGGTCTGACGTTGAGGTCTTTGATCCACTTTGAGTTAATGCTTGTGCATGGTGACAGGCTAGGCTCAATTTTTAGTTTTCTGCATGTGGCTGCCCAGTTTTGCCAGCACCAATAATTGAATAGACTGTTTGTTCCACTGTATATCTTTGGCTCCATTGTCAAATACAAGTTGCCTATAGGTATGTGGTTCTATTTCTGGGTCTTCTATTCTGTTCCACTGATCTTCTGGTCTGTTTTTGCACCAATACCAAGCAGTTTTTGTTATTATGGCTCTATAAAAGAGTTTGAAATCTGGTATTGTAATACCACCAGCATTGCTCTTTTTGCCTAGAATTGTTTTGGCTATTCTAGGTCTTTTCTTGTTCCATATGAATCTTTGGATTATATCTTCTATTTCCATAAAGAATGTCTTTGGGATTTTGATGGGGATTGCATTGAATTTGTATATCAATTTTGGCAGTATAACCATTTTCACTATGTTGATTCTCCCTAGCCATGAGCATGGGATGTCTTTCCATTTCCTAGTGTCCTCTTTAATTTCTTTCATTAGGCTTTTATAGTTTTCACTGAATAATTCCTTTACATCTTTGGTTAAGTATATTCCTAAGTATTTTATTCTTTTGGGGGCTATTGCAAATGGGATCATTTTCTTGATTTGGCCTTCTGTTTGTGTATTGTTGGTGTATAAGAAGGCTGCTGACTTCTGAAGATTGATTTTGTATCCTGCCACTTTGCTAAAGTGGTTTATTAATTCTAGAAGTTTGGGAGTGGAGTTTGTTGGGTCACTCAAGTAGAGGATCATGTCATCTGTGAATAGGGATAGTTTAATTTCTTCTTTCCCTATGTGGATCCCTTTGATGTCCTTTTCTTGCTCTGGCTAAGGGTTCCAGCACTATATTGAAGAGAAGTGGAGAGAGTGGGCATCCCTGTCTAGTTCCTGATTTTAAGGTGAATGGTTCCAGTCTTTCACCATTTAGTATAATACTGGCTGTAGGTTTTTCATATATGGCTTTCAGTATTTTGAGGAATGTACCTCTTATTCCTATTTTTTCTAGTGCTTTCAACATGAATAGATGTTGAATTTTGTCAAATGCCTTCTCCGCATCCAGAGAAATTATCATATGATTCTTATCCTTAGCTCTATTGATGTGATGTATTACATTGATTGATTTGCGAATGTTAAATCAGCCTTGCATCTGTGGGATGAAGCCTACTTGATCATAGTGTATGCTTTTTTAAATTTGTTTCTGGATTCTGTTGGCTAATATTTTATTGAGGAGTTTTGCATCTATGTTCATTAGAGAGATAGGTCTGTAGTTTTCTTTTTTTGTTGGGTCTTTCCCTGGTTTGGGCATGAGAGTAATATTAGCTTCATAAAATGAGTTTGGTATTGCTCCTTCTGTTTCTATTTCTCGGAAGAGTTTCAAGAGTATAGGTGTTATTTCATCTTTAAACGCCTTGTAGAATTCCGCAGTGAATCCATCTGGACCTGGGCTCTTTTTGGTTGGCATTTCCCTGATTGCTTCCACAATTTCCTTGTAAGAGATGGGTTTGTTCAATTTGTTTACCTCATCATCATTCAGTGTGGGCAGCCTATATTTATTTGAGAAATCATCCATTTCTACTAGATTTTCTTGCTTCTTTGAATATAGGCCCTGGTAGTACCTATTCATTATGGACTGAATTTCTTGGGAATCAGTTGTGATTGTTCCCGTGGGGTCTCTAATCTTGTTTATTTGAGTCTCTCCTCTCCTTTTTTTGATTAATCTTGCCAGGGGTCTGTCTATTTTGTTGACTCTTTCAAAGAACCAACTTTTCGATTTATCAATTTTGTGTATAGTAGATCTTATTTCAATCTCTGAAATTTCTGATTTTATTTTTGTTATTTCTGTCCTTCTAGTTGTTTTAGAATTAACTTTTTCTTGCTCCTCTAGGTGTTTCAGGTTTTTTTAGGTTATTTACATGCTCTTCTTCTGTCTTTTTAATATGTGCTCCTCGTGCAATAAATTTGCCTGTTAGAACTGCCTTGGCTGTGTCCCATAAGTTCCTTCATGATGTTTCTTGATTGTCAGTACATTCAAGGAAGTTTTTAATTTCATTTCTGATCTGATATGTTACCCAGGAATTATTCAGAAGTGTGTTGTTCAGCTTCCAAGTGATTGAATGTTTTTTGACTTTGACTGCTTGTTCAGAATTAGTCTGACTCCACTGTGGTCTGATAGAATGCATAGGATTATATCAGTCCTCTTGTATCTGCTTAGGTTTTCTGTATGAACTATTATATGATCTATTTTGGAGTGTGTTCCATGTGCTGCTGAGAAAAATGTCAAAAGTTTCGCTGTTGGGTGGAAGACTCTGTGTATATCTGTTAAGCCCAGCTGGGCTATGGTGTTGTTTAAGTCGATGGTGTCTTTGTTTAATTTTTGTTGAGTGGACTTGTCATTTGTTGAGAGTGGTGTATTGAGGTCTCCCACTATGATTGTGTTTGAGTCTATCTTGTTCTGTAATTCTAAGAGAGTTCATTTGACGAATTTGGGTGCTCCCGTGTTGGGGGGTAAATGTTTATAACTGTAATATTTTGGGCATGGATTGTACCCTTTACTAATATATAATAGCCATCTCTATCTTTATGTACTGATTTTACTGAGAAGTTAATTTTGTCGGAGATTAAGATTGCTACTCCTGCTTTTTTGCATGGTGCATTGGAGTGGAAAATTGGTTTCCATCCTTTCACTTGGAATTTGTTTGTGTCTTTGGCAGTGAGGTGGGTCTCTTGGAGGCAACATATGGATGGGTGGTGTTTCTTTTTTTTCATGTATTTTTTATTGTAATTAATAAAATGGTTATATGATATTTGCCAAATAGATGGTGCATTAATTTCCATACATTGATACCCTTTCACATGTCTTGGTCCCCATTTCCCCCCCACCCCCACCCCTCATCTTGTTTTCCCCCCTTCCCTATCCAATTTCAAATAACCAAATACAAATATTTCCGATATATCAGGTAACAAAGTGAGATACTGTAAAAATATTAGATAACCAAGGGACAGTAAAAGAAATGAGAGATAATATAGTACCTTAAGAACAACAATCATTCATTATATGGGTGGTGTTTCTTAATCCAGTCTGCTGCTCTGTGTCTTTTGATTGGATTGTTCAGCCCGTTCACATTTAGGGAAATTATGGAGAAGTGGTCAGTGTCCATTGTCGTTATTTATTTTTACTTCTAAGTTTCTGTCTCTCTCTTTTTTCCCCCTTTTGTGTTTAGTGAATTATAGATATTTGCTTCTTGGTAGGGGTTCTTGAGGTTCTACAATTTGTTCTCGATTAATTAGTATTTTTTGTAATGCTGATTTAGTGTGCACGTATTCATAAAGCTTCTCTTTGGAGTGAAATATTCTTGTTTCTCCCTCAAATGTAAATGCTAGTTTTGCTGGATATATCAGTCTGGGTTGGCAGTTGTTGGAGAGAAACTTTTTTTTTCTTAATTTTAATGACTGAATTTTCTGATTCTACATGGCCCTTGTGTTTCTAAAAAAATATGCCATTTTAATTGTGATCTCTCAAGAATGATATACACATTTAAGGCCATTGTAATTCTATATTGGGTAAGCATTATTCTATAGAAAATATGAATATATTATTTTTAAAATATTGTTAGGGTTATATATGGAGGGGGTACAGTTGCATTCATAAGGTAATGAGCTTTTTGAACATTGTTACCTCTTCCCATGTTTATCTCCTATTTTCTCTCCCCAAATTGTAAGGTTCATTTACAACATCTTATCTTGTGAATATCATTGTTACATTGGTTCATCCTTTGTCCTTTGTCTCATTATCCTGTTGTTCTCCTTCCCTTCCCTAATTCAAATAAAGCAAATAAATGTACATATAATACACCCAGTACCAAAGTCAGATACAGTAACAACTGGGAATAAACCATGCAGGAAGGGGGAAAATAAAAGATAATATAAAATATCTATTTGAAGTTTAATTTTTTCTCTCTTATCATATACTAATTGTTCTCCTTACCATTTGCCAATGCATATTGCTTATTTTGAAAAGTAAAAATGAAGAAAGGAGAGTAATTTCACTTAGTTACTTACTTCAGTAAGAGGTAACTATGTGATGATGGAGAAACATTGTATTACTATCAATAAAGGCTGTTGATATGAAAGAAACAAAGTAGGTAAGGGTTTTTTTCCTATGTAACTGCATGTTAAAAGCTAATTATAAACTGATTTATAAACTGATTTGTTGCATTTATAAACTGATTTGTTGAATGGAAATCCCTTTGCACAACTACCTAGTGATAATAAAAAAAATAATTAAAATAAATAAAATATTAAAAATATAAATAAATAAAAATCTCTTATCTCTACTCTTCTAAATATTTTAATTTAAAATTTTATATCAGTTAAAGAAATATTTCATTTATATTAATTAAACATTAGGAAGACATTGTATTTCTAATAAGACACTCTGTCTTTCTTTATTGTATTTTTTTATCATGTATTTACTTAGATACTGAAAGCTATCTATGTTCATAACATCTTACCCTAAGAGTGAATTTCTCTCTAATTGACTAAGGAATTTATTTCACTGAAGAAGTAAATGAATAAGCAGGGATTTCAAGGAAGAAAAATATGTGTCAAGTATAACAAAATGCATTCTTATAATTTTAATTTATGAATTTTGCATGTTATTCATTCAGTGACTGAATTACATGAGTATTTAAGAAAATACCTTTTCATAGCTGTTGTTACAGAAAATAACTTTTGGGGTTTAATATTTTTTCTTGATTCAATTTATTCTCATTTTCATACTTCATGATTATAAAAATCTACACATGTAAGAAAACATAGACAACAATTTTCAACTTTTTAAAAATAACAAATCCTATTATGAGCAATATTATTGTTGATGTGACTAGGTTATAGAACCCAGTAGTTCAAGCAAATGCTAATCTAGATGTGGTAATGAAGGTATTTTGTAGAGAGGATTAATATCCATAATGTTGATTTTAAGTAAAGGAGTTTATTCTGTTTCACATGGATGAACCTGCTTCAGTCATTTAAAAGGCCTCAGTAAGGGAAGTGAGTTTCTGAAGCAGGAGGAATTTGTGCCTACCTGGGGTTTTTGATGTCTTTCCTATGAAACACTATATAACAGCTTAGGATCTTGGGCCTTCCTAGTTGTTTCCACAGTCTCAATTTCCAATATCGAATCTCTCAACTTACCTCTTTCTATTTCCCTCCCCTGATATATCTTACATATATCTGATATATACCTACCAAACTACCTTCTATCCATCCTTTAAGAGATATCTCTTACTCCTTTGTTTCTGTGATATAATTTTGACTTAAATTCAGCACATGATTTTTATAACATACATTGTCAAAATATCTGTAAGGGGTTAGTAAGCAATGACGAATACAACCTAGTAATTTTCCTGTGAGGCAGAGTGTGTTAACCATTTATTCCTGATCTTGCAGCAACTCAGAAGGTTTTTGACCAGGTTTTTGCTTCTAGAGCTCAGCAGTGTAACTTTGCTAAGGCCTCACTAGCAGGGTGCCTTCCACACCATGAAGACAGCCACCCCTCCATTAGGCTTTCATAGGTGGGGACACTGTTTTCCTGCCAGTCACCCCAGAACCAGTTTCTGAGTCTGTTTTGCTTTGATTAGAAAAAAAACAAAGGATACCCAAGACTAGGTAATTTGCAAAGAGAAGTAGTCTCACACAGGTATGGAAGCCAAAACATCTTAGATTAAGCTTATAGTTGATTCAGTTCTATAGTAAGGACTACTCTCTATTTCTAAGATAGCACTTTATTGTTGCCTTCTCAACAGAGGAAGGATTTTTGTATCCTAATCTGGGGAAGGCGAAAGGCCATGCAAGAAACAATCCTTTCCCAAAGCTCTGCAAGTACATCAATCTCAGCTCCTGAATTTTGAAGGAGACACATTCAAACCATAGCAACTGTGAACTCAGTCAATGATTAGCATCAACCCCTGTGCCTTGAAGCTTCAAAGATTATTCCACTAGCCAATCCTCAACTTCCTTACCTTGCTTTGTCCAGTTCTTCCCACAAAACTATAGAAAAAGCCACTGGTCATGATATTCCAAGCTCTCTTCTTACTTTTGATGTACATTGGTGCTTCTTCCTTTCCCCACCGGCTGAGTCAGGCCCTTTTCCAGGATCTGTGAGACTAATAACTAATTTTCTGACAGCACTCATCTCCTAAACTGTAAGTATTGTTGGGGTTGAATAATACCTACACTTAAAGCCAAAGGGAGAGGGAGAGATACTCTACTTAAAGATGCACTTTACTAATTCTTTATAATATTTTAATGATCACATTTTTACTAGCATCTGTAGTTGTACAAGAGGGTTTCATGTCTATATATTCTATATGTTGCCTCATGATCAGAATCATCCCCTCCTTCAATCTCTTCTTTCCCTTCCCTTTCTCAAATCAATCATAGTAAGTGCTCACTGTTGCATTTTCATGTAAAGGATTTGACCATATTTTTTCTACCTCATTCCCTGTGTTTGCCCATCACCTCTCACTAGCATCTGTTCTTAGAAAGGACATGTTTCCATCTCCTTACATTCTGTTTTGTTAAAATGCACGTTACCTGTTCAAATAGGCTTTGCTATGGTATTTCACATATTTATATGCCACATCTTAATAAAAGTTGAGTATATCCATATAGTTCTGTATATGTTTATGTACATATATATATACTTATGTTTGATTTTTAGTTCCAACATGCACATAGGATTCATTGTACAGAACTATCCATTTTTCTGTAAATGATAAAGGCTTTTAATTTTTCACAAATCCACATCCTTGTAACAGGTATCTTTCTCAAATGCACACTTAGGTTTATGTTACGTTGTGCTGCTTTGGGCACTGCAGTGAAATTTGAATCTATTTTCCGTATCTGATTAATATTTAGAAACAATCTAAATTGAAATGAAAAGGTCTTTATGTTATGTTTTGTATACAAGTGCCACACTGGATGTGATATCATTAACAAATCTTATTTATTTGGTTATTTTTCTAGAATGGATTAACTAGCTTGATCAATTTACTTACTTGTTTGCTTAAAGTTTGATTAAAAGTAGACATAGTTATAGGAAATCTATTATATGAACTGATTCACAGCAGAATATATATGTAAATGAATATATATTTACATTTGTACTATATCCTCAGGGCTAAGTAACATACCTGGCCTTGAAAAAAGTCAATTTTATCCCAGAAATGCTCCCCTCATATTGAGTATGTTTTCATATAATCACTTGGCAGATACATTCCACTCTCTAGGCTAGAGATGCTATCACTTCAATTTTGCAATTAATATCTTTGTGAAGTTATTTGACCATGCAGTGCCATAATGCATCTCTTTTTGAAATGAAAACTGGAAGTGCTAAAAGGTGAAACTATTAAGTATATTCAAAACTTTTAATCAGCTTCGATGTTCATTTAATTATGAAAAAAAGAAAGCTAAGCTATATGAAATCCTAGAGATATATAATTGAATACAATTTTTGAAAGGTGGGTTCTAACAATAAATTTATGACAGAATATTAAACTGTGGCCTGGTAATAATTAATAATGCTATAACTAAAACTTCTGAGTCCTTCATTGTTCAACCTTAGCACTAAGATTTATATATTATATAATGTGAGCTCTAACAACTATGAGAAACTTATATCTTGTATATCATTGGTATATCATGTAAATATGATATATCATATTTATCAAGAACTTTGAAGAAGTTGAGACTTTTCCTTTACTTGCCAAGCTAACAAGTTTGCATGACATAGACTTATAGGTGCTGGCAGAAGCTAGAAGGATGGCAGTAAGAGAAAAAAAAGCACTGTTTACTTAAAATCTGTTAGTACAGTAAGATATTTAAACTAATTGTCAAACTCTAAAATTCCTGTAAAGCAATGAAATGAAGGCCAGTGATTCTAGGGTTGGATCACAATGGTAGTATAATCAGTATTCTACCAAAGCTTTGCTGTGCCAAGCGAATGTAGTAATTTTATCCTGAAACTTATCTCTACCTTCCAAGTTTTATGTTAAATGTTCTTAAAAAAAATTATGGTGTAAAATGTCAAATTTGTGAGTCACAGATTAAGCAGAAATGTAAAGGACTCCTCTGAAGCTATCTTCCAGTTATAATGTTTTATTATTACTTGTTCAAACATAAGGAAACAGGCTTTGAGAGCATAGGTAACTTAATCAAGTTCATAGGAAGTTGTATCAAAATAACACTTTGGTTACCTATGTCTAAAGAATGCCTTTGGGATTCTATCTAGCTATAAGTAAGAGTCCCCAGTGAATCCCTTCTACAGAAAACATTCCCAGACATTATTGTCTGATTATGTTGCATTACCTGTGGATGAGAGAGAAAGAGTAGAGAGGAGGTAGAAGGAGGAAGAATCAAAGTCAGACCACATGTTTTATTATTCAATCCACATTCAATTCTTTCTTTCAAATATTAAAGTACTTTCTACTTTGTATTCAGTGTAACCTCAATTTAGCCAAAGTAAAACTTTTAAAATACTTTAATTTGTCTAAGTTTAACTTTTGGTATAATTGAAGATATTGAAAAAGCTAAAGTAAAGTACAACAATATTATCATTGATTCTGGAAGGGTTTTCGATTTGTAGCCTTGATTGACTCTAGCTCATGATCCTCCTGCCTCAGCCTCCCAAAAGTTGGGATTAAAAACATGTAACAGGGTGGAATTTTCACTCTACATATTCAGGTTGCTTGCCTTTGATTTTAGTCTTATAGCTGTTAATTATCATTTTTAAAATTACTCCTGGACTGGGATTTTGGCCTACCTAGTGGTAGAGTGCTTGCCTAGAATTCATGAAGACCCCAGTTTGATTCTTCAGTACCACATACACAGAAAAAGCCGGAAGTGGTGCTGAGGCTCAAGTGGTAGAGCTCTAGCCTTGACAAAGTCCAAGGACAGTGCTCAGGCCCTGAGCTCAAGCCCAGGACTGACAAAAAATAATAAAAAAAATATACACTGCACATTGAACTATTGGACTTGGTTGAGTTAGCAATATTGAGGGTATTCAAGAACACTTTCAATACCTCATTTCTCATTAATTGGGAAATCCATAATAGAAATAGAATCTTCTACTTGACTTGTGATGAAAAGAAAAGAGAGAATGACCTTTAGGGTTAGAGTGGCAGAGTCCACAGTGACCTGGTGTGAGTAGGCTTGTAAATGGAACAAGGAAATAAGCTTTCATTCTATGCTTACTTTTCTTGTTTTATATACATTTTGTCTGAAATTTAATCTTGGCTTTAAACTACATATTCATCATACTCTTCAAAATACTGGAGAAAATCAGCCTACTCAAGGGAAGCATGGTGGTTGATTTCATTTAGATACTACTTGGAATAATCTCAAATTGAGTTTGTGAGATTATATAATATGTAGAACAAGTTTGTGGATGTCATCCCTGTTAAATGGCACCTCTGCCCCTTCCTCTTCATAAGCTGTCCTTGTTCTTTGGTGAGAGGGAAACTTCTGGGACATATTCTTGTAAAATGGTATTATGGTACAGAATCATTTGCAAGGTGTAGAGTTGTCCTTGTTTTATGTTAATATTAGTCCATTACAATATACATATATGAAGAGAAGTGCCATATCATTTTCAGTTCAGTCTACTAACAATGATCTATCAGTTCCCCATGAAACTTATTACTACATCCTCCATGTTATGTAAATTATATACAAATTTAATTGAACAGAGCAATAAATTCTAGCTTATTAAGCAAAATTAATCAGTTTTGCCTTTTCAATTTTCAATGATATTTCTAATATTCAGATTAAATTAACAGTACACAATCCAATCATCTGTCCAACTGGTCCAACATTTGGAAAAATCTATACCAAGTCAAACCAGTTTATTTAAACCCTTCATATTCCTGACACATATAAGGAATCTGAGTGAAATTTTCCAGTTTTGATAATACATCTCAGAGTAGTATTTCTATTTTCAGACAGAAATTGATTTTCATTAAACTGCAACCACTATACATTTTTATTAAGGTATAACATATGAATATATACACTAATCCAATTATGTAAAGCACATGCAATTTTGATTAGACCCACAAGAGCTAATATTGGGAATCGGGATTTTTTTTATGGTGCTTTTTTTTTTTTTAAAAAAAAGAAAGACATAAATGTTTAGAGGTTTCACACTGAGAATCAGTGATTATTCTGTTCTTTTTTTCCATTCCTAAGGGTAAAGGACATTATCTGAAGAGTGTTAGCAGATTTCAGCTGTGAAGAAATTACCATCTGGGGCCTGGAAAAGATGTTGGAAAAGCTGTAGTATGAAATCATATTGGAGACAGTGAGGTGAAGAATCAGGAGGAAGGAAGTCACATAATTAAGACTATTGAATGAAGCTGAGTTGGAGCCTGATGTGGGGAGATAAAATATGATGAGCAAATGGTAGTCACTAAAATCATTGACATAGATGGAGATGCTGACTCCAACACTTGGCAGAGGAGGCAAAGAAAATCTAGGCATTCAGTCTGAAAAATGTCTATGCATATGTTAAATAGTAATGAAAGGGGCCCCCTTCTGTGGTTCACCCAGCTGCAGTGGCTTGTCGTTTTCAATAAAAACTTAATGCCTCTCCCTGAGAATGAATGCGTGTCCTGGTTTATAAAGGGATAACATACCGGCCTTATTTCTAGTGTCTGACAGATCAGCAAATACACATAGGCACAACTGCCTATTTGCTATTTACTACTACAGTAAATGGCAAGCCATAAAATGTGATCTGTTTAAATTGCATTTTGCAAACAATCCTTACTTGGTACCATGCACTCTTTGAAACATTATTATTATTATTTATGAGGCACAGTTAAGGGTGCCTGGTGTTGAGAGAACTGTAGATTTCTTCTACATTTAATTTTGCAGAAGGAAAGGATTATCTTGTTGGAAGATTCATTTTACGGTAGAAGAAGCTGAAATATTTTAATAACTTGGCAATGATTAAAGAGATAACTTGAAATAGAGGCTAGTAAAATTGAAAGCATTGTTAAATGGAACTAAAATGTTCAATTTCATATATTTAAAGCATTTTTTTTAATTTAAAGCAATTGTTAATGAGAGAAAATTAACCATGAATAAAAATTTTGAATATAATTTAGAGAATATATAATATAGATGTACATATGTTGCATGTGTGTCTGTGCATATATGTATATAGCATGTATATACATATGCATAACCATACATACATTTACATATGTATATATATAAATTCTCAGATCAGAATAATGATTTTTTGGCTTCTTTGGGGATTTTATATGAAGAGTGTATAGTTCTGTGACAATGTTTTACTTTTTATACATATCTTTCAATCCAATTTATTCTAAAAATTTTTGCCTATAACTTGATGAGGTCAGGAAAGATGGAGGTGGAGAATGGTGCGATGTAAAAGTAAAAATAAGAAAATACAGATTTGACTGTTTTCAAGTGTTGCTTATGTTGTATGGTAACTCTATTCAGGTAACAGAGAAGCTGAAAGCCTGCAAATGCATTTAGCACTGTTAGAAAGCTGAGCCATGCAAGCCAGACAGGACAGAAAGAACAGATGAACAATACCAATAACCCAGATCAGTTCCAGCGGAGAGCTGAAATTAGACACCATGTTGACTGGAGGAGAGCTAGGAGATACAACCTAGCATAGAATAATAGCCTCTAAGCTAGTCTGATCTTCAAATAGGGTCAAGTCAGGGAACAGGGTCACAGGAAATTGAAGAGTCTCCCAAGTTCAAGCCAGAGGACTGATAGGCTCAGTAACCCATCATCCAAGTTCCTACCTCTGCCTCTAGAAATTCAGACATGTTCACCACCCAAGGGATGGGACCTCCCCTTCCTCTACCTGAAGAGAAGATGGTGCCATTTGAACTCAATTCCTTATCCACAACATGACCAAGATGGTGCCAGTTAAACCAGCATCCCCACTTCACTTTTTCTTAAATAGATACTAAATGTTGAGAGAAAATACCAGGAAAAACTTGACATGTCTTTTATTTTGGATGAGGAAAATAGTTATGGAGAATTGAGGAATTATAGAATATGGCTAGATAACAAATAATGCTCATATTCTAAATTTCTTTCTTTTTAATTTTTTTTTGAACTCTGGACCTGGGTTCTGTCCCTGAGCTCTTCAGCTCAAGGCCATCATTCTACCACTTGAGCCACAGTGACACTTGCAGTTTCTGAGGGTTATTTGGAGATGAGTCTTATGGACTTTTGTGCCCAGGGTTGGCTCTGAACCACGATCCTCGGATTTCAGCTTTCTGAGTAGTTAGAATTATAGGCATGAACCACTGTGCCTGGCCAGTTTCTACGTTTCTTAATGTGTTTCCCATGCATAGATTTTACATTTCCTGGCTGTTGGGGTTAAATGAATT
The DNA here is from genome assembly GCF_031878675.1 of Megascapheus bottae. NCBI lineage: Eukaryota > Metazoa > Chordata > Mammalia > Rodentia > Geomyidae > Megascapheus > Megascapheus bottae. Next base: position 17,820,723 of record NC_143522.1, read on the forward strand.
AATATTGTTCTGCATATGAAAGTCTCAGATACAAAGATTCATAGATATACCATGCAGTCATGTAGAATATTCTTTTCAAGTTTTGTTCTGTACAACAATGTAGCACTGACTTAAGCATTTTTTTCAATGCTACCTCATCTGGGCTTCATATCTGACATGTCACTCCTGAATCTAGCTCTATGTAAAGCCAACAGAATTGATATAAATGTCATGGTTTTTCGAAGTCTTGATTCAGAATCCCAAACAATGGAGCAATTCAGTAGAAGAAAATGAAAACCTTAGAGCAGTTGTCATTGTCTGACATTTTTATTATCAGTGAGGCAGTCTGAGAGTTAATTTATTCAATAATTTGACTGAGTACCCACTATTAGCAGTTATTATGGCCAAGAACCATTCTTTCTCAAAGGAATCTAGTCTATTTTGGAGGTTTCACTCTTTAATCTTCTTTTTTCTGGGGTTAATTCCTTTAGCAACATTCCAAAACAAAACAAAAAACCAACAGTTATCGACACTCAGATAAAAAACACTGGCTGTGTAATTGATGGCTCTTGATTTGATAATACATATTGCATTCATACACATGATGATTTTTTTATGATTCAGGAAATGGACATATGCATTTAAACATTTCATCTTATAAAGCATAGTGAATATTTTTTCCATAAAGTAGAATCAAAATTTATTTGAAGATGAATAAAAGAAGCCTTAAAAGAACTTGCTGTGAAATTCTCCCAATGGTCACCTGGAAGCAGAAATGAAGAGTGCATACTACATAGTCTACTTAGGGATAAGCATATAATGAAGTAGTAAGAATAAATGATGTGGTTATTCATGTGAATATCATGACCTTGAATGAAATAGCTGACCAAGATTAGGCATCAAATCAACTAAATTTGCTTTGTAGAGAAAAGGAGAGTCTGAAGGACTATTGTTCACAAGAGGAAAAAGAATGTGTACAATGCTGTGAGTGAGTACAGGTAAAAATAAAGATAAAAGGCCTGGTAAAAATGGGAGAAATTCCTGTTTTATTTCTTGAAGCAGAGACATTTCAAATAATGACCAATCTCAAGTTCTGACCAACCCAAGGGAAATGAATACAAATTGTATGGGATTCAGGAAGTTAATAATCTGTGAGGTAGGCATTTTAATGATTATTGATATGCTTATAAAGATACTACTAATAGCCCGCAGGAGAGGGCAGACTAGAGGCTTGACATATAGAACAGTTACAAGAGTTCAAGTTATAATAATAAGAGAGGGTGGCTTAGAAGCAGAGTGACAACTACTAGCAATATATTGCTTTTGTGTAGTTCAAAAATTCAATACAATCCTGGGCTAGTGCTCAGAATAATGGTAGAGATTCTTTGGCCGGATTTGATCTATAGATGGCACCTTTCTACATGGCAAATGAAGTTATTTTAATTGATGCTATAAATTTCAAAGGCATTGACAAATGATAAAACAACAACAATCAGCTGGAAATTGGTGAATGGACCTTCACAACCCACCAACCTCAGGACAATAATATTAGTTTGTAGATATCTGTTCTTTAGAGACACCATAATTCTAGGACTGTGATTATTGATGACCCAGAAAAAATGATGAGAAATAAATAAACTAACATGTTCTGGATAGGCTGAATGTCTCAGAGTGAGAAATGGTTTTCCATTACCAGTTAGTTGGGGCCAGATTTTACTTATAAATAAGGAGACTAAATCAGTGTTTGGAGGAAGGACTATAAACCCATAGGTCCTAAAGTCACAATGATAGGAGTAACTGAGTAAAACTTGAGAAACAAATGTAGGGCATGGATGTTTCTAGGAAGGAGATTCCAGGAGGAAGTAACAGTATGGTGGAAATTTGACTTAAGGAGTTTCATTTTCATTAGCTTATTTCATGAAGCATGTGGTTGGTGATGAAAGGAGGGCCACACGTTAGTGATGGATTTCAGAAATCAAAGGGTAGTGGGTTGGTAAGGAAAAATTGAATTTCATTGGAATGCGTAGCTCAAAGTCAAACAGAACATGTCTTACTGTATAGTTGTCCACTTTATTTCCCAGGAACTTTGTATGTTACTGTTGATACAATTGGATCCATGAATAGAATCTGTGCATGGGGTGATACACTCTGGCGCCACAGGTGGATCAAGGTGTTGGAATAATAAGCATTGGGATTTAGATAACACTGCTGGCCATTAATATATCAAGAAACTTTCTTCACACTCTTCAGAACTTATTAATGCATATTCTCTTGTTTACCCAACTAGAGTCCTGCCCAGGAAGGATTTCTAGTAGCATTGCTTGTAAATTTCTGTATATTTCATGGAGAATTTTCTGAATAGTCCATGAGTTTCCCTGCGGAAATGAAGTGTGAATGGTGGCATTTACAATGTGTAACATAAGAATTTGATCATACTGTGTAAGGGTTGTCGTTAGTTTCAAATCATTTCGTACTAGAAGTTTCTGTTGAACATTTGAAGTGGGCTACAAGCCAATGCTCCCTTGCAAATAGTAGCATGAACCATGTAGATACCAATATTGTCCATGTTCTCTTGTTTTAATTAAATTCTGAGGCAATTGGACTCAGTCTTTTTGATTATCTGATTGACAAGCAAGCTACAAATAGCTAGGTGCATTAGTTTATCTACACTTTGCTGATTTGACTTATTCCATCTATGTCTTTCTCTTTTGGGGACTATCAAGATAATGAATCTGTCAGAGTTGGATTTACTTCAGAATAGAATACTAGAAAATGGAAATTATAATTATTTATAAAAAATAGACAGGAATCGGGGCCAGGAGTTTGGCCTAGTGGTTAAAGTGCTTGCCTAGCATTCACGAAGACCCGGGTTCGATTCCTTGGTGCCACATACATAGAAAAAAGCTGGAAGTGGTGCTGAGGCTCAAGTGGTAGAGCTCTAGCCTTGAGAAAGTCCAAGGACAGTGCTCAGGCCCTGAGCTCAAGCCCAGGACTGGCAAAAAAAAAAAAAAATAGACAGGAAAAAAACCTCACTATAATTCTTGATGGCAATGATAGCAGACTCATTTATAAGTATCAACTGCCCTAAATATATAGTTTTTTCTGGTAGTAAAGAGCCAAGTTATCTCATTCATGGGTAAAACGTTTTTCTCTAATTTTAAAACATTGTGAGCAGATGACAAATGACTGCATTATGAGGACTGAGAATACATGTTTATATTTCATTGCTTTAATTGAATCTAATACAACACTAGCAAAGTCCTTCACACACACATTTAATGGCATGCATAATCATGATTATGCTGCATAATAATTAGGCATTAGTGATAAGCAGTTCCCATAAATTACTGTAATTAGTATTACACTCATACTACCACAGCAATTTTTTTTTAGGTTTTCCCTTCTAATTTGGTTAATTCCTTAGTATCTATCATCAACACAAATATCAGCACTTTTCCTAATGCTATGTATGACTTAATTATCATTTGCCTAAAGTAAGGTCTCAATCAATGAGTTGATAAAGCCATTACAGACTAGCCAGCATTCTCTTTGAGACAAAGCTGAAAAGTTCCTTTTCAGAGTTCCTTTTGCATTTCAAAGAGTTAAACCTATCTACCTCATTCCATTTCCCCTTACTGTCTTTACTCTTTGAAAGGTTTCATGTCTTGATGAAGCATAGGCTAGAATGTGCTTGGCTAAACACCACCCAAAGTGGTGTTTGGTGATTTATCAGTATTGTTTACGTCACATACCAGGGAGTTCGTTCAAAGGCAAAACACACACACACACCACACACACACACACACACACACACACACACACACAAACACACAAACACACAGTGAAGAGGAGCAATGAAAATGTTTTCTTTGTATCAGTTACCTTGTTATGTAAACCTAGAAGATTATGAGCTAGTAGATTATGATTATTATTATGATTATGAGTTTGAAAATTAATCTGGTTTACCAAACAGTTGGATCACAATTCGCTGAAATATATGAAAAGGAAGTTAGCAATTAACCTTGTAACACTATTGGACAAAATCTGTAAAAATTTGAATATATGGTAAGGGAAACTTTTTTTTTTTTGTTAGTTGTGGGACTTGAACTCTGGGCTTGGGTGCTGTCCCTGAGCTCTTGAGCTCAAGGCAACCACCCTACTCCTGAAGGCACAGCACCACTTTTGGTTTTCTGGTGATTAATTGGAGATAAGAGTCTCATGGACTTTAGTGTCCGGGCTGGCTTTGAACCGTGATACTCAGATCCCAGCCTCCTGAGTAGCTAGGTGAGCCAGCACAACTTTTTATGCTTGGATTACCTAGGTTTTGAATGAACTTCATTGTGTCTAAATACTCCTACTGTTTGGAGACAGAGTGCACATTTCACTATTTATGAAGAATAATTTAAATATTTTAATGCTTCATACACAAAAAAGTAACCTTCAACCAAATCCTGAAAATTGGAATGGGTCTTTTCTTTGAAAGTTTATGAAAGGGGCTAAAGGGATGTATAAAGTTGGAATATCTCTTTAGTAGCTAGGATTACAGGTGTGAGCCACTAGTTCCAGACTTGACTGGGCTTCTTGGTGGAATAAATATTACTTCTGCCGTAAGATGTCAGAGTAGAAGTGTTTTCTGGGGGACACATGAATGGGAAAAATTACGTGAAGTAAGTCAGGCCCAGAGAGACAAATGATTCATGTTTTCACTCATATATGGAAGCTAGGACATGTTTACAAATCTATAAGAAAACACTTGTGTACACTTGAGTTCATCCCATAAATGTATTAACCAATGTATGATATTTGTAGAGGAGAATTCAAATGGTGTAAAATAAACTCATAGTCCAACAAAATGGATATTAGGGAAGTGGCTCTTGAAAGATATGTGTGGGAAGTTAAATGGAGAGAGAAAAAGGGGGAGAATACAATCATAATATCCAGTGCATATCTGATGCAATTAAAACAAAGGAGGAGAGTGGTTGAGTTGGGAGGAATGAAGGGAAAGGATGAAAGCAGATGTCATCATTTAAGATCAGCACATCAACTTAAAGGTAATAGGGACACAGCTAAAAGAACTCCTTGAAGAGAATTAAAATAAATTTAAAAAAGAAAATAGAAAGGTGACAGACAAAATGATGAATGGGGTCAGGGGCCAAAGCCCTTAAAACAAGGCTGGTAGTGTTTGCTGTAGTCTGACACACCTAGCAGTGAGGCAAATCCATATTCCCTACAAGCTTTACCCTCTGGTGTAGGGACTTGGCAGGACAATGACTTCCTCTGTGTGAGGAAAACCTTTTGTTCTTCACATCTTGGATCCCTGCAGTGAAGGTCTGGAAAGGCCTCCTGCTCCTGACTCAAGATTATATTAGCTTCCTGCCAGCAGCCAGTTAGACCTAGGGGAATGAGCAACCAAGGAGCATGGAAATCTGGGAGCCACTGGTCATGGAGGACTTTTGAGACAGATAGCCGTGGTGTCTAGAGACAAGGAAAGGGAGAGTTTTGACTCAGGAAGGCTGCGAAGTCCCAGCAGGAGCTAGGGACACTATGTGAGGTTCAGCAGTTGTTGGCTCCACCAAATTGGCTGGTGAAAGTAGTGGTATGCTGTGGACAGCTTTAGAAAACAAAGCATCTTTCTTTTGCTGATTGAGAGCTCAGATTACAAAAGCTTCTGGCGTGATTGGGTTTTCATTAGCTCCTTGCTAGAGGCTTGCAGTGAGGCAAGCTGAGAGACTATCCCACACCCTGGGAGGCTAGAGACTAGAAGTAATCCAGACACAGCCATGTGAAGTAGCTTTAAAAGAGCCAGACACTTAGATATGGGCAATCTGAGAAATTAAAACAGCAACAGGAGCTCAGGCTGGAAAAGACCTGATACTCAGTGACCCTACCCTCCCTGTGAGGGCAACTCAATATCTGAGGACCACTCAAGGAACAAAATACTGTGCCTCATTGCTGGTAGAGTGCTCAGCAGCTAGAAGCTATCTGGTAACTCCGGAGGCTTGCTGACAGGTTAAGGGCTCTGAGCATCTGACCCATAGCTCCTAAGATATCCTTGAGTCTCAACCTTTCCACATAGCATTAAACTGTGAATGTCTGAAAGAAATGAGACCTACAGGCTGCTGACACGAGCATATCACCTCAGCTTCTCTATCACCAGTGCACAGCTTCATGTACTTTTTTTGTTCCTACCAGGAACATTATGCAATAACTGACCCATAGACTTTAAAGTACTATTGTAATCGATAGTGGCTTCCAGTATAAAAAGATGATGGAAACTACTAATAGAAAAACACAAAGACAGACAATTGACTCCTGTGAAATCTTACTCTCAACCCATGTGTAAGAACAATACATATGAAAGAAAATAACAGAGAATCTGGCTAGTTATTCTCTATGTGAGTGGTACTAGAGATCCATACCTAGTCCCTTGAGCCTGTGGGCAAAAGTTTGTCTACTAAGCTATCCTTAGTTGAGTGTGGAGAAACTCCACTTGCAACCTTTCCATTATATTACAGTCCTTCCTGAAAGCTGTGAATGCTTCAACTGCAAGACTACAGGTGATTAGAATTCTCATCAATGGATTGGCCCCAGAGGTGTAATTCTCAATATAGATCCACAAGAAAGATGAAAACAAAAACAAGGAAGAATGAAATTCTACAGTAACAGAGATTGAGGATTGCCTTTCCTAGCACAGAATTCAAGCTTAATTTAGAAATGTAAAAACAGTGGATTAGACTGCAATCAATGCTGGAGAGATGAAGGGTAGAAGATAACATGAGGGAAAGATTGGTGTGGAATAAAGAGCACACACACATACAAACAAGGTGGAAGTGAGCAGGAGAGAGAAAGAGGCAGAAAAGGAGAAAGGTGAGGGAGAGGAAGTGGGTGAGGTAAGAGACTGGAAGAGAGATGGGAGAGATAAGGGAAAGAAGTGCAGAGAAGCAGGACACAGAGAGCGAGATGGACAGAGATAGAAAAGGGTGTCTGGAGAGAGATTGAGCTCAGTATCTAAGCACTTTACAAAGATGGAAGAGGGTCTCATAATTATCTCTGACTTTTTTTTCTAACTGGAATGAGTCTGGCTCTGGTAAATCTAACATGTAAAGATGCCGCCTCTCATCTCAGCCCCATTAATCTCCATTTCCAATCTCAGTTGCTTCTAAGGAGGACATAACTGTATTTTTCTCAGGTTCATTTCTCCCTATGGACTTTAGGATGTAAAACAAGTACTGAGAAACACATCTTCTCTCTTATAAAGGTTATTAATGCATAATTAAATGCATCCCATGAACTAATAAAAAGTAAGGTTTGGGCCTTAATCCAGTCAGGAAACAGAACACTAACTGTAGTTAAAAAAAAAAAAGGATTGATTTGTTTCTTGGTCATACATAACAGTGTATGCAAATATCATTTTAAATTTGCATGCTAAAGGTCAAAAATGAAGATTTTTAAAAGCTTTCCAATTTTATAGCTAGTAAGATAACCTTAATTTTTTAAACCTGACAATTTAAAAAAATTTATAACTGTGATAAAAGTCTGCATATATTTTTCACTAATAACATGTATATATATCGAAATGCTTTTATGTTGATGTTATTTACAGCATAATTGAGCTCCCTTTGAGATAAAATACTGACCTTGAACTTCCTCTCATCCTCTCATATTTTTATTTCCTTCTAAGCACAGTAATTTATAACATGTGCTCATCAGATTGCATGTAAAGTGCTTAAAGTTCAGCTATAAAATGAGTAATTGCTTAATTAAAACCACTTAAATATTTTGAAAATATTTTGACATTTGTTTGTCTGTGACGTTTCTCCTTAATGTACTTCTTGTCTACAACTAATGTGTATTCAGTGGCAAGCAGATTGACATACAATGTGTACCACGATTGGACATCAGGATGATGCACATTACTTTTTTGTATGTGTGTGATTGGGGGGGTGGGGGGAGTAGTTCCTTGGGCTTGGTAGAAAGCTGCATTATCATTTGTCACATTCCCAGACTTTTTGTTTTTATTTTGTTTTTGAGGTTGAGTCTTACTAACTTTCCCAGGGCTGACCTTAAACTTGTCCCTACCTCTGGAATAATAGGCTTATGGTCAAGTGTCACCATGCCTGTTTTAACATTATTTATATTGACCATTCTTCTTGTGGATAGAAAAACCTGAAGGGATTTATCAATATGGAGAGGTTACCCAGTATGAAAATGAACAAGGATATGGAAAAATAGTAGGAAATGGTTACTTTTGAAGTTTGTTAAGGGCACTGGTAGACTTATTTTGCTCTTAGGTTGTGTTGAGATTTTTGCTAAATACTTTGAGTATATTTTTTATTTGATCCTTGGTGAATGATTCAATAGGGGTTAGTGTTATTGCCTCATCTATCTTGCAAATAAAGAAAAGGAAGAATGTCCTCAAAGTCAAATGGTTTCATTCAGACTGAGAGAATAAAATCCACTCTATAATTTAAAATGAAATTTTGGTTCTAAGATTATTATTCAATGACTACAATAGGGATATTTTTCCCCTTATATAAAATTCCACATAGGGCTGCAATGGTCTTGTTTAAAAGCTGATGAAAGCCAGCCACTAGTGGCTCATACCGGTAATCCTAGCCACTCAGCAGGCTAAGATCTGAGGATCAAGGTTCGAAGCTAGTCCTAGCAGAAATTACCTAAACATTCAGCACTCAGACCTTAAGTTCAAGTTCTAGTCCCGGTATATATAGAGAAATAAGCTGATGAAATTATTTGAGTAAATGTTTTTGAGTAGAGAAATGGATGTATTTGCTAAGGTAAGTTTGTTCTGGTTTTACTCAGTGTAAAAGACTTGGTGGATGGGGCCAGGAGTTTGGCCTAGTGGTTGAGTGCTTGCCTAGTCTGCACGAAGACCCGGGTTCGATTCCTCGGTACCACATACATAGAAAAAAAGCCAGAAGTGGTGCTGAGGCTCAAGTGGTAGAGCTCTAGCCTTGAGAAAGTCCAAGGACAGTGCTCAGGCCCTGAGCTCAAGCCCTGGACTGGCAAAAAAAAAAAAAAAAAAGACTTGGTGGCACATTTGTGAGTGTTAGTATCCTGTAGTAGGTGGAGTATTATGGACTTCCTTGTTTAATGAAGATATCTTTCTAAAAGTTTTATGGGCCATATTCTCTCTCTGTTTCTATGCTTACAATATAGATGTAAAATATTTGCACTCCTAAACTCTACCATGTTATTATATCATATTCACAGGCCCAAAACATTTCTGCCATCTCTCTCTTCAGAACTACAAGTGAAAAAAATAGGCCTTTCTTTCCTTCATAGATGGCTATGTCAGGGGTCTCATTAGAGTGACAGAAAGCTGACCAACACAATATTGTATTAAATGATTACAAATTGTGGCATCAGGGGTTCTTGTTTTCCATAACAGTTCTAATGGAAGTATCTAAAGGTTAAGAACATGCTGCTGATTGTTCCAAGAGCTGATGTCCACATAACATGAACACTTTGCTTCCCAGGTTGTTAGACGTTCTTACCTCTATGAATCATACCTTTTCTGCAATTAAGGGTTTAAAGTTTAAATCAGTGCTCTCATGGTCTTATCGTGTATGAGTTTTGTTTAATCTTGTGGAAATATAAATAGCTCTACAATGGGAAGGGGCTATCTTTCTTCAAAACTAGTAGTATATAAAAGCAATATTTATGCCCCTGCTTAGGCTATTAGATTTATCAACTTAAAGAGGAGATGTTCCATGGGAATGGCATGAAACATTGATTTATAATGACCAAATAGCAGAAGTTCAATAATCAATGAACTTCAATCCTGAAATATTAATTTGGGCTCCTTCATTTTGCAGTTAAAATAAAAAAGTGAACAACCACATATTTGTTGTGCATTAAAGCTGATCTTTAACATGAAGGCTATTTCTGAAAAGGCTTGGATGTAGGAAATAATTGCATTTCTATTGAATCCATTAGAATGAATTACAATTGGATTTCACACAAAAGATTTTAATACAAAGATATTTCACATATCTTTCCAGTGAAGAATTTTTAAATAAAACTATATTTTTTCCTTTTTAAGTAAAAGTGATGTACAGAACAGTTTCAGTTACATAAGTCAGGTAAAGAGTACATGTCATCCCCTCACTATTCTTTCACATTTTTAATGCATTCTATAGTGAGGCTTAAACTGAGGGCCTCGAGCTTACTAGGCAATTACTCTGCCACTTGAGCCACAAGTACAGGTCTGGCCTTTTGCTGATTAATTGGGGAGAAGAGTTGCATGGACTTTCCTGTTGGGACTGGTCTTGAACCGCAATCCTCAGGTCTCAGCTTCCTGAATAGCTAGGATGACAGTCATGAACAGTTGGCTCCCAGCTCTGATATAGCTGCATAAATGTAATTCTATGAACTCTGCCAATTCTAGAGAGAAGAAAATTAGTTATGTCTTTTTATGTCCCATATTTACATGAAATGTGGCCTGTTGTGATAGCTAGAAACTAATACATCCAGCTTATTCCTAGCATCCAAACACAGTGAAACAAAAGATGCTCCATTAGTGAATGCTTCGAGCTGTGCATTACAGGAGGTGAGAATCTGTCATCTTTGCACCTGGAGGTATTCTGTACCAAGTGCACATGGTAAAAGTATCCTCTGTTGTTCTAGTTTACGTAATGAATCTCTGACTTGAAGCTCCTAGCTCACTTGGTCATCTATAAAAGAGATCTTAGGTCTGTAGACTCCAGATTTTCTGCAGAAGAAACCACCCAGCACATGTGTCCTTGCCACAATGCATGTGGTGTGCTGTGTGGATTTTTTTTTAAATTAATGTACTTTATTGTAGGGATAATGTATAGAGGACTAACAGTTACATTTGTCAGATGGTGGGTACATTATTTTTCAAACCTTGATATCTCTTCTCATGTTTTTGTCCCCCTTTTCCAGTTCCCTCCCCCTCCCATTTATCATATTTTCCCCCTTCCCTTCCCTATTTCAAATAAACAAATAAGTGTATATACCAGTATACAATTCAGATATAATAACCTCATGAAATGAACCATAAATGGAAAAAAAGAAAAAAGAGAGAAAAGAAATAACTCAACATAGCACATTAAGAACAGCAATCACAAAGATAAACCTCTTGTTTCATTAACCTAGAGTCCACTTCATTTAGTTTCATCATGTATGACCTTATGTGCACAGCTTTTTTTTTTTGCCAGTCCTGGGCATGAGCTCAGGGCCTGAGCAAGGCTAGGGCTCTACCACTTGAGCCACAGCACCACTTCTGGCTTTTTTCTATGTATGTGGTACCGAGGAATTGAACCTGGGTCTTCATGCATGCTAGGCAAGCACTCTACCACTAGTCCAAAGTTCCAGCCCCCGTACACAGCTTTTGGGCTATTGTGATCTGTAGGTAGGAGAATCCTAGATGTGTACTAATTATTACAAATGAGGGAACCCATTGAACCTATGTTCCTTTGTGATTGGCTTACTTCACTTAATATGATCTTTTTCCAAGTCTTTACATTTCCTTACTAATGGGACGATGTCATTCTTTCTGATGGCAGCATAGAATTCCATTGTGCATAAGTACTATATCTTCTTGTTCCATTCATATACTGAGAGGCATCTGGGTTGATTCCAAAGCTTAGCTATGGTAAATAGTGCTGCAATGAACTTCATTGTGCTAGTAGTTTTGGTATGGCCTTGCTTCTGGACAAGTGGGTAAATGCCAAGGAGTGGAATTGCTGGGTCATGGGGAGCTCTATGTTTAGTTTTTTTAGAGGAACCGCCATACTGCTTTCCAGACTGGTTGAGTAAGTTTTACTCCCATCAACAGAGTAGTAGCGTTCCCTTCTGATCACATCCCTGCCAGCATCAGTTGTTATTAGATTGCATAATGGCTATTCTAACTAGAGTGAGGTAGAACCTCAAAGTTGCTTTGATTTGCATTTTTTTTGCCCTTCAAGGTTTACCTACATTTAGGTCAGGTATGATGGGTGTTTCTTATTGTTTCCCTTTAGTTTTTGATACTTTTTTTTGTTTTCAGGAATATTATAATACCTAGAGTCAATGCTCTGATTATTTAGTGAAGAGGGACAGCTTACAAACTTTAAAAACATTTTATTGTCTGGGTGATGTATTTCTATAAAGTTATATTCATAAGATGGTGAGTATATTACTTCATGAACATTGTCACCCCTTCCCATTTTTCTTCTCCCACTTTCCCTCCCTTTCCCCCTCCTGAGTGGTAATGTTATTTTCCAACATATTGTCTCATGAATATGGCTGTTACACTAGTTCACATTCTGTCCTTTGTCTCATTACCTTGTTCCCCTTCCCTGATTCAAATAAATAAATAAATAAACATATACACAGTACAACAAGTACCAAAGTGAGATCTGGATGTCTAGACTCAAATGCTGCATGTACTACAAGAATAGAAGTCATAGTGATACTGTCAAAGGAAAGCAGAGAGGCCACTAAACTGCCCCAAATAACTTGAGGAAATGAACAGGTAATTTTATATGTTGCTTATCTGAAGTTAAAATTGAACTAGTTACGTTGTGTTTTATCTGGTATCTTTAGAAGGAAGAATAACTTAAAAACAGTGGGAAGATGTCATTGAAGCTGTCATAATGAGTAGGAATCCAACAGGACTGGTGTTTTCTGGCCAGTTAAAAAGTATAGAAAATGTACATATATATAGTACATAAGGTACCACAATCAGATTCATTGTGAACAGGGGGTAAGCCACAAAGGGAAATAAATGAAGAAAAAAGAAATAACTATACATAGTACATTAAAAATAACAACAACCACAAAGAAAAACCTTTTGTTTCTATATCCTGGAATTCATTTCACTTAGGCTCATCGTGTATGGCTATATGTACAAAGCTATTGAGTCCTCTGGTGAGACTGTCCTAGACATATACTAATTATTATGAATGAGGGAAGCCATGGAGCTTGTTTCTTTGGGTCTGGATTACTTCGTTTGGGGGCCTAGACTCCCTAACTTCCAGATAGTTTTTAATTTCTTGAAGCAATATAGTTTTATGGTTAATTAATGATATAAAAGATGTTTGAAAAAGATCATCCCTAGCCATGGAGTGGTGAAAAATGAAAAACTTCTAACATTATATTTGTAGTTAATAGCCACCCTGCACTTAGGTTCTGGAGACTGAACTTTGTAGAATTCTTGGAAATGAATTTAATGTTTTAAAAAATCAGCCCTTGCCAGTAATGTCTGTTAGGAATTTGGTGCCCATCGAAGGAATTCCATTATTTGGATGCCAAAGAGAGTCTTCTTGACCTTCCTTCCACAGGTCAAAACAAGTCATTTCCATGAAATGAAGGTGACAGGTAAACTGTCTACCACACAGATGACTTTCCATTCTCTCTCACAAACAGAAAGGACCCTCATCTCAGAGAGGTAAAGTGACTTGCTTAGGGTTACTGGCAGATGAGGCAGAAGGACACAATTTGAGTCAAGACCTGTTTGGTCCCAGAGCATAATTTACAGGGAGACTGACAAGGCTCCCCAAATGATTTTGGTTCCTGTGTTGTCTATAGCAATTCAATTTCAGGACCTTCGTGTGACTTATTTGTGAGAGATTCAATACCCAGGCTTTAAAACAAGTTGTCAGTTTCATCAGTGAAGTTTTTAATTTCCTTTCCTCCGTGGAGTTGTCAGTCATCTGCCTCCCCATGAGAGAGTTTTGTCTTTCACCTCAGGATATATTGGATTTCCTGTGATGATGATGGCATAAACAATATCATTAATTCATGATTATAAATCACTTCAAAAACACATTCTTCACTTTCTGTTAGACCTAACACATTTCACTGTTTGGTGAAGACAATTCGAAATGTTCTGTATTATTTCTTAAGCAATTAATATTTGTTATTATTGTTATTTTTTGTCAGACAGTAGAGACAAAGAAAAAATTCCAGAGTAGGAAAAAAAGAAAAAAAAACCTCAGCTCTCAAAGGGACAAAAATAAAACATGCCTTCTTTCTTCCCTTTATTTCTGAATATTGTAATGTGTAAAAGCTAGTCAAGAAAGGTGGCTATCTGAATGATACAGGATAATGGTTAGATTGCCAATAACATTATGATGAAAAGTATAGGCTTTCTCTAGATTTCACATGAAAAGGAAATATGCTTCTGTTAGTATTTACCTGACCACATTTGTTTTCTCATTTCAAACACAGTGGAAAGTGAAGGAGAGTGATTCTATCCAAGAATTGCAAAGAGATTCCTCTCAGAATTCCGCTTTCATAACCAGGGATTTGGGGGAATGTTGTATCCAGAAAAACAGCAAGGTGACAATTCATCTGAAAAGAAGGCATCAGTAACTGTCTTTCAATGCATATCATAGCCAATATTTTTTCATAGCTCAATACTGGAATGCTTCCTTTATTTTCTCTGGCATACATTGGTTTCACATGGGAGTTTTATTACATGCATACAAGGGCCTGTAATGAGATTCTACCCCTCTACCACCTATTGTCTCTTCCTCAAACAATTTAAACAACATTCACTGTTCTGTTTTTATTCACCCATAGAAATTGTTTCAACCCTTTTTAACCCTCCATGCTTTCCATTCTCTCTCCCTGCTCTCATTGGCAGACCTTCACAATAGGATACTGTCAATGCATTCCTGCCCTTTGCTTTCTTCAGTGTGTAATAATTGTGAAAGGCTTTGTCTATAGTGCTTCTCATATGCATATATTCAACTTCTCTATTATTCTCTTTCCATATCCCCTTTGCCTTGATAATTCAAGAGCTTTCTGTGAGTTTTCTTAGGACACCTTCATGCACAGACACAAGGTATTATTCACCCTTATTGTTTATCTCACCCTCCACATTCCACAATTCCAGTAACTGTCTGTGACTATCTATCTATCTATCTATCTATCTATCTATCTATCTATCTATCTATCTATCTATCGTCTATCTATGTTTATGTATATAAATACTAGAACATTTCTTGTCAGATGTAAATATCAGTTACAAAGGGATTTGTAAGAGATTGGATATGTATCTGTCAATTTACAAACACATATCTGTACTACACATATAGATTATACAAACACAAATATATGTATGTATATGTATATGGATAGCCTATACATGATTCTGAGTATGTGTAGTGACAGTCTCATACAGATAGAAATATTCCATCTAAATTACTAAGAGAACATGTTATAGGATTAGTGAAAGGGAGTTGGAACGGAAAAGTAAGAGAAAAATAGAAGACTCTGGTAAATGTAGCAATTATTACAATATAGATTTTGCAGAGTATGGCTTCTGATCAGAAAATCGAGACTTGAGAGCGTAATAGTAGAAGGCAATATTGAGAAAGCAAAACCCATAATATGTCTCTAGTATGATGATTTTTATAACAATTCAGCTACAGATAGAAGAGGAAGAACAGGCCAGCTGTATGGTGCCTCTCAACCCCCTAGTTAGAAGAGCTGGGTTGCTTTGAAAAGCCGGTGGGTGCTAGGTAGAACAACTGAGGAACAGAATAAATATAACTACTGCATAAGCAGGTTTTCAACCATTCCTGACCAAGTGTGGGGAGACAGGTCTTTCTCCTCCCAACACAGGGAACCAAGTCCACTGAACCATTAGCCTGAGCAGAACCATCTGAAAAATGACCTAGATTGGCTTTCCCTACTACATGCTTTGGTAATACCTGGCTCTTCCTTTTCAGAGTTATTTCACTTCATGTTAGTTATAGAACTACCAGCTTCCTGTCAACCCTTCCTCTATATCCACTTTCCTCAGAAAGACATGTAGATAACACTCACTGTTGCATTCTCAGAATTTAGCAGAGTACATGGTACCTATTAAGATCTCAGGAATATTTGTCCAAAACTCATAAACATTTTTTCCTACTGATAATTCTTACTTTATGTTGTTATAAAGTCATTTGAAATTTTGATGAAAGCTATAAAATGTCTTTCCAGAATTTTATCCCATTTTCTGTATTGATTGACTCCCTAAAGCTCATTTACATGATATTTATCATTCCAACAATGTCAATTCTCCACTTAAAACAGCAATGTTAACTTTATTGAGAATTTTATTTATAGTAAATGTTAACTTTATTGAAGATTTAGTATTTGTCAGATTATAGGCTGTTAGCATGAATCAATTTTATTGCTTCTTATAGCTCTAGGAGATCAGAAATATTTTCTTATCTTTGAAGAAGATGAAAATCAATTGAAGGGATAGCAAATTAACTTCCCCAATCTCTCAAAGGTAATTAGCTGCAGAATCAGATCTGAAGCAGAAATCCAGTGTGAATTGTATTCTTGTGCATTTTTTTTAACTACTGGGGATTGAATGCATGCTTGCTAAGAAAGCTTTCTACCTGTTGACTCATGCTCCCACCCCTTATTGATTTAGTTTATCTTTTTAGATAAGGTCTAGTACACTTGCTTCAGCTGAATTTGTCTCAAGATCCCTGGCTCACCTCTGTAATCCTAGCTACTCAAGAGGCTGAGATCTGCGGATAGCATTTCTAAGCCCAGGTAGAAAAGTCAATCTCTAACTACCAGAAAATGTGGACTAGAGCTGTGTTTCAAGTGGCAGAGTGCTAGTCTTGAGTGAAAAAGCTAAGAGCCAATGCCCAGGCGGTAAGTTCAAGCCCCAGTACTAGCATGCATATTCTCTCTCTCTCTCTCTCTCTCTCTCTCTCTCTCTCTCTCTCTCTCTCTCTCTCTCTCTCTCTCTCTCAAGCAGTTAGGATTACAGAGATTACAGCAATGTGCTACCACTTCTAGCCTCTGAATTGAACTTTTAACCTCTAAAAACCACTCACATATCTACATTCCAAATTTTGGTGCACGATGGAGTAACTCAGTGAAAACTCTTGCTCTCTTCAGATACGAATCTGAAATGATGATAGCATGTGACTTAAACTCCTGATATGATGAGAGCAAAGTTTCCTTGATCAAACCTGACAAGCTGTTCTCTGCCTGGCACTATTGATGCTCGGAGAGTCGACAGTCCTGCTGCACTTTCTTAGCAATTGGCAGAGCTGTGACTACAAATTATCTTGTGCATGTTTCAGATCATTTAAATTGTCATTGTAGGATTTTCCCCATTAGCAAAATACCATCCACGGAATACTGATTATGTAGAATAGCACAATTGTCTGGTGATAGGAAAGCAATAACTTCTTGAATGTAGTCCAGCAGACTGACTGTTCTTTTGTATGAAAATATAAAGGTAGTTGCATGTGGAACATTCTTTATGCAATTGAATTCAGAATACATTCATGTTTTGCCACATGCTGGTAGAAAATTAATCGGCAAAGCATTAAAAATGCTTCATTACACATTTAAATGACCTTTTGCCACTTTTGGGTCAAAGAAAATGTGGTATGCCTTGATTTGTATTCTCTCTATCTTTGTTGCGCTAACCCAACAACACTGAATGCCATCTTGGCTGGTAGGCCAAGAGAGAGGATGTGGTGAAATTGGGAACATAAGCAGGCTGGTAACTGATCAGCTGGAGTTATTCACTTTTATCCTTCATCATTTTCATACTTAATTTTGGTCAGTAAGAGCAAATTATGCTCACTATATTTAAATGCAAATACATATGTAAAAAGCATGTGATTTAGAAAATAAATGAGATACAAATCAAATGCTAATATATGAGGCACTGTTGCACATGTCTAGGGACCATTTTTACTTCCTTGTTATGTTTAATCATCACAATGTCATACTTTTGTCACTTTCCTCGCTAGCGTGGAATATACTATATACCTTAAAGTGAAACTACCCCATCCATGATTTATTTTCTTAGAGATTATGTTAGTCAGATAAAGCTGTCTAGAAAATACTCAGAATTTCTAGATGATAATCTTGGAAGTCTAGGCCCTAGAAATCAGAAAAATGAGGTACAACTTCTTTGAATGCCTTCAGAACTACCATTGACAGAGACTACAAATTTGGGTGAAGTGTAGTGCCATTTACCTGTAATCTAAGCTGTGATGGAGACAGAGGAAAGAGGTCAACATGGGCCAAAAAACAAAACAAATAGAATCACATTCTCAAGGCTATTTAGGGAATATAAACGACACACAAAGGAACACACTAATCATCCCAGTTACATGGTGGGAGTTTCAAGGTCCCAGACTGATCCTAGGCAAAAATGAAGTCCTACATAAAAATGAACCAAAGCAAAATAGGCTAAAGTCATAGCTGAAATGATATATTGACTGTATAGTATGCCCAAAGCTCTGACTTTATACTCCAGTAAACTTGTACATTCCCTAGAAAGACAGACACAGCACTGAAAAATTCTTTTTATTTTCTAGTTTAGTAACCTTTATTTTCTGCTTATTTTTGTTAGAGTATATTAATAGTGCTAAGGGGATACACTGTGATTTTTCCATGCATAATGTTTATTGATCAAATTTTCCCTCTGTTTTTCTTACTCTGTTTCTCTATTTCTATTTCTATTATTTTATTTTCTACATATTGCAAAGGTGATAAACAGAAGGGTAACAGTTACATACGTCGGGTACTAAGAACATTTCTTTTTGAACAATGTCACCT
This sequence comes from Megascapheus bottae, assembly GCF_031878675.1. Lineage (NCBI taxonomy): Eukaryota > Metazoa > Chordata > Mammalia > Rodentia > Geomyidae > Megascapheus > Megascapheus bottae. The sequence continues at coordinate 17,839,266 of NC_143522.1, forward strand.
CTTCCCTTGTTTTCTCCCAATTTTCCCTCCCAAGCCATCCATTGTATGAATCCATTTTCTATATAGTATCTAGTATCACGGCTGCATTTGCTCACATCTCATCCTATTATTTCTTTGCTTCTACTTGCCATCCTTAAAAGAGATAAACATATGGACAAGACAAAATGTACAGAAATAAAAACAGCCACAAAAGAAAAAAAAAACAAAAAGAAATTACATAATGTAAAATTTTAAAACTCTTATTTCAATTTCTTGGAGTTCATTTCAATAAACATTTTTTGGCCAGTACTGAATAATTTATCATGTCTAAGCGTAGTTATTTGTCTTTTACCCTCCATTGTGTTTACTAGATTTATAGGCCCATTCTAATTACTACATATGAAGGAAAACATGAAACATATGTTTTTGGCTTACTTTGCTTAATATAATTTTTCCCAAGTCTTTCCATTTCCTGATGAATGGGACAATATCATCCTTTCTGATGGAAGCATAGAATATCACTTTGTATATATTTCACATTTTCTTGATCCATTCATCCACTGAGGGGCAACTGGGTTGATTTCCTATTTTGGCTATGGTAATCAGTGCTGGAATGAACATGATTGTGCTGGTAGCTTTATCGTGGTTTGTAGTTAATTGGATAAAGGCCCAGGAGTGGAATTGTTCGTTCAAAGGAAAGCTCTATTTTTAGTCTTTTGAGGAACCTCCACACTGCTTTCAGGGTGGTTGACAAGTTCACATTCCCACCAATGGGATACAAAATTTCCCTTTGGCCACATTCCCTCACTTCCCCCAATATCTGTTATTGTCACTTTTCTTAATAATGGCCATTCTAACTGAGGTGAGGTGGATGCGTCTCCATTTTTTTTTTTTGCTAGTCCTGGGCTTGAGCTCAGGGCCTGAGGACTGTCCTTGGATTTTTCTCAAGGCTAGAGCTCTACCACTTGAGCCTCAGCACCACTTCCGGCTTTTTCTAAGTATGTGGTACCAAGGATTCGAACCCGGGTCTTCGTGCATGCTAGGCAAGCACTCTACTACTAGACCAAACCCCAGCCCTAGGCCAAACTCCCGGCCTGCTTCTCCATTTTAAAACAAGCTTTAATGGGTTTCATTATTCTATTTTCATACATGTATATAAAACACTTCAACCGTATTTACCACCCCCTAATATACACACACATACAAATTCAGTTTTGTCTTTACCTGTATTTACCTAACTTACCCATTGTTTTAGCAAATAGTAGTTGATCATCTTACGCTTCAGGTCCCATATTTTGTATCAGGAATATATTAAAGGATAAATCCCCAAATCACCTACCTTTCTGGAGTTTTGAAAATTCTTTACTGCTCTGTCCATTAAAGAGTGGAGTCTAATTTATCTCCCTTGAATCTGGGCTTTGTTGCAAGAGATTTAACTTCATTACTTTCAGGAAGTGACATTCTAAAGCAAGGTCATGAAAAGCATAATGCTTTAGCTCAGAAATATTAGAATATTATTTCTGGAATCTTTAAGCTGCTGTGTTAGTCCTGAGTATTATCAAATGATGCATAGGAATTCTACATGATATTTCCAACAGTACCTAAATTCCAGCCATTTCTTGAAAATATCAGTTTTTTTTTAGATATATTTGATCTTTATTCAGATAAAGTGAGTTCAACAGATCAGCAGACAACTGCAATGGAAAGATAGTTTGATACTTATGGGTCCTGAGAAAAGAAAACAGAGAACAAATAGGAAAACATTAGAGCTGATTAAGAGGCAGAGAGATGAGAAGAAAATGTTAGCAATGGCATTTATGTTGGTGCCCATGATCAAATAGGCTTGACTAAGTAAATATGTTAAGGTTTGATCATTTCAATAATTTCAGCAAGTTCTGGGAGATAAGGGCAGAATTAATGTGTCTGGTATGAGACCCAGGAGAGCTTAGGAGAGTAATATTGACCTAATATATGAGTACACAGCAATAGTTTGTTTTCTCTAGGAGTTAGCTTATTCTGGGAAACATAGTGTTCCTTAGGTCAGCAAAGTTTTAGATGTAAGAATATCAAGAATATAACAAATAAGAAAATATATTGATACCATCAGAACTGCAAGTCAAGTTTTACGGTCTTATGATTAACGTGTCTGCCAGGTGAATATTAATACAACTGCATCCATACATGTATAACTAGAGATCACCAAAGTTCTGACCCAATCTGATCCACAGATAAATTGTGACATAGTAAATGATTTGAAGATAGCCATGGAGGGTGAATTAGTAATCTGTGTGGTAATAGCCAAATAAGATGTAACAATAGAAGAAAAGTTCCTTTGCTCTCTGTTGTATGAACCAGAAAGTCAGTCAAATGAATATTCACACTTGATGAATGCAAAATCCCAGCTAGACTTTAAAGACAATTTGCTGGTTCTTCTGGCATAATAATTATTGGATAATAAAATTAAGGAGATATCTATGATTTCAATAAGTATACAAAAAGTACAAAATAGTGCTGATGAATAATAGAAATGATTTTGGAGTCTCCATATGGTGAAACTGCAATATGTTTCCCACTTAAGGAGTAAGAGAAATTTGTCTATCCTTTTCAAATGCTGCTCCTGAAACTGAAGGGTTGATATCTTTACAGAAAGGCCACAAACATAGCAGTAATGTTGAAAATGATGCGGTTACACAGATGGAAGATGAGGAAAACAAATACTATCCCATGAAGATCAACTTCAGAGGGTGTCAAAGTTCCCCAAATAGCCATTGCAGCGCTAACTTCAGTGGTGTCTTTATTCTGCAGTCCCATGGCTGCCTCCATCTGGAGTTTAATATGCACTCATCTCGTTTCTATTCCAGGAGGGATACATAATGAAAATCTCCATATTAGTTATCAGCTGTCAACATTGACAAATTTCAATTACTAGGCTTCAGTAGTAGTTCACACTAGAGAAGAAAATCAGGATAGCATACTGGGATTGCATTCTTGTGATAGATCTCTTTAATTGCCTTTCTTATCCACATTTAACCTCTATCATTTTGACAGGGGATAGCAACTCACAAAGGAGTAACTTTTCCTGCCAGTGATCAAGGCAGGTGGGAGGAGGAATGTCCTGCTAGGAAGAGACTGGCCAACATTCATCAATATATGGACTGATATTGATTGCTGGGTTAGCTTTCCTTCCCTATGAGGCCTGCCATGATAACTTTCTGTTATCAAAATACTTTGCATTTAATCAGCTGCCTGGATGGATGCTCCTGCTGATCATCCATAAATAATTCATCAATTAAAAAGACTTGGCACAACCATTTTTTTGCTTCATTTTTTTTCTGAGAGATGAATCTTCAAGGAGTCATAATGGAAGTTTCCCTTAGTGAGTTCCCACTTCTTTTAATAATGCTGTTTATTTAGCAATTTGATTGCAGCATGGTGGATCATCAGAGAGGAACTTCAGAGACAGGGTCATGTCAGGTGGTGCTTTCCCACTTTTCCTTCTTGCTTTTCCTCTAATCCAGAGGAACTGAAGTACTTTTCTTGAAACAAAGAAGACATGTTTTCATTAATAAGAAATATTAGTGAAGCAGTTGTAGTCTTATTTTTCATGTACCCATTTCTCAGGGGATTTTCTTTACTACAGTTCCTCTTCCTTAGGTGTTTTGCTTTCTGTTATAGAATTAGAGTACTTTTTTCATATATTTTTATTGTAATTAATAGAAAGGTTACATTATATTTGCCAGATAGAAGGTGCATTAATTCACATACATTGATACCCTTTCTCATGTCTTGGTTCCCATTTCCCTACCTCCCAGACCCACCCCTCATCTTGTTTTCCCCCTTCCCTATCCAATTTCAAATAACCAAATACAAATATATCCAATATATCAGATAACAAAGTGAGATACTGTAACAATATAAGATAACCAAGGGACAGCAAAAGAGATGAGAGGTAATATAGTACATTAAGGACAACAATCACTGTTGATATATTTTAGATATGAGGCCTTTGTCCGCTGTATGGTTGGTGAAGATCTTCTCCCATTCTGTAGGCTTCCTGATTAATTTACTAGCTATGTTCTTTGCCATACAAAAGCTCTGCAGTTTAATGCAGTCCCGCTTGTCCAGCCTTTCTCTGATTTGTTGTGATTCTTGGTCCTTATTAAGCAAGTTTTGACCTGTGCCAAGGAGGCCTAGTGTATCTCCTATTCCTTCTTGTAAAGTTTTCAGTGTGTTGGCTTTTACCTCGAGGTCTTTGATCCATTTGGAGTTAATTCTAGTGCAGGGTGACAAAGAAGGATCCAACTTTAGTTTTCTGCAGGTGCTTAACCAGTTCTGCCAGCACCACTTGTTGAAGAGGCTGTCTTTCTTCCATTCTATTGTTTTGGCTCCCTTGTCAAAGATTAGGTGGCCATAGGTCTGTGGTTTAATATCTGGGTTTTCAGTTCTATTCCATTGGTCTTTAGGCCTGTTCTTGTGCCAGCACCAAGCTGTTTTGATAATTATAGCTTTGTAATAGAAGTACTTTTCTTTTTAAGATAGTATGGTATTCTATTGACCATATCACAAATGATAGTTGTGTTAATGTGGGAAGCTGATTCTAAATTTGTATTCCCAAGCTTTCCGGTGTACTCTTCATTGGTAGTTCATTTCTTTAATGCTTCACTGACAATTACAATCATCATTATTGCTCTAATAAAGAATAACATCTTTCTGTGCGTCTGTAAAGTAATTAATGCTTTGCAAAAGCATTAATGCTAGAAAAAGAGGTTGATGTGGTTTTTACCTATATCAAGAAAAGACCAAAAGAAACTAATTAGTCCCAAAGAATTGAGAGTTTAGATAATGAGTTTAGATAAAATTACTAAAAATCATGACAAAAGCATTTGTAACTCTAGAAATAAAGTAAAACCAGGACAGAAAATACTCTGGTTGCAATGTCTCATGCCTGTAATCCTAGCTACTCAGGAGGCTGAGATCTGAGGATCATGGTTCAAATCTAGCCTGGACACTAAAGTTTGTTTGACTCTTATTTCCATTTAACCATCAGTAAACCAGAAGTGGTACTGTGGCTAAAGGGGTAGGGTGGTAGCCTTGAGCTGCAGAGCTCAGACAGTGCCCAGGCCCAGATTTCAAGCCCCACAACTGACAAGAAAAAAGTACACTCACATAAATCTCAAAAGGAACACATCCATGACTTTTCTGTATTATTCTAGATCGGAACTGCAGCAATAGCTTGGATACATTCTCTCTCTCTCTCTCTCTCTCTCTCTCTCTCTCTCTCTCTCTCTCTCTCTCTCTCTCTTTCTCTCTCTCTCTGCCTTTAAAATTTCAGTTTCTGCCCATTTAGTTCACATTCAAGCTGCATCAAAGGATTATAAGTATTGTTTCCATGCAGATATATGTTATCCCTTAACTATAATTCTTTAATGGGTAAAAATTTATCTGTCAACAATACTTACCATATATTATGTATGTAACTAAGGAATTGTACAAAATGTTGTAAAATACCAGTAGTATTCTTGAAACTTCAGGATGAAAGTAGATGGTCAATCTATTATGTTGGAAGACTGAGAGAAAGAGATGATTTGAGCTAAAGTGCTTCTTTTTTGGTATTTAGGACAAAAGGCAGTGCATGTATAGCTGTAGATACTAGGCCCAGGATGGTGGAGAAGGAGATAAATTATAATCAGTTATTAAACTTCGTGGAATTGAGAGGGGTTAAGGAGGTAATTAAAATCTTTTCTCCGAATGGATATTACAACCATTGCTAGGATTTAACAGAACTGTCCTAATTATTGAAATGGTAAACTCCAGGATTTGATAGTTTCTTTTTAAATGTAACCAAATAATAACCACCCAAGGGTATGTGAATTTACTGTATATAAAGTATAAAATACTTTATATGTAAAATGATGCATAATAGAAGTTGAAGATTGCTCTATGAATATACTTAGGCTTTCTAGTGTAAAAATTCTTTATGCTTCTTTAGAAAGTATCCCAAATAAGATATAACTTGGGAAATATCAGGTGTCCTTTAGTGCCGCTTGGTGAAGCTGAGAAATCATTGTAAATCAAAGATGTTTTTAGCAATATTAATATGGAAGCACAGATTAGAATTACAAATATAAAAATTACCTCTGTCCCTGGGAGTTTTGGTATATTTTGCTTTCTAGCATCTGACAGCTAGGACTTGGGGAGGGGAATCACATTAACTGAGTGCATATTATTTATTAGGAAAGTCTGTGCTCTGTAGATAAGATGCCATTGGTAAGATTATTCACACAAGAAAACCCAGAATTCAGCAAATAGCAAGTTGTTTTGTGATTACAGGTGCTAGCTTGAATCTGAGATGTCAGGTCATTAAAAAATACTTTCTACTATATTCCAGAGTGGGTCTTGGCATTTCATGTATATAGTAGATGATTGCTAAATATGGTATAAACTTTAAAGACTCAAGCTTCTGAACATAAACTCAACAGACATGAAATTTTATTACTGAGAAATAAAAGAAGAATGATGGGTAATTACAAACTTATGAAATTTAATAAAATAAATAAATATAAGTAAAGTTAGAAGTAGCATTTATAAAAACTCTGGAAAGTGCTATTACTAAAACACAGAACTCATTAAAATCTCTTTTCAAAGGAAAAGCATTGATTTTTAAAATACAATATTCCCAGCTAAAATTGTACTCTTTATCTCTTCAGATATACATATGTGATGATATATGTGCATGTATATAGCAGAAAAATACTTACAGATTTTTCACATTGTATCCTAGAAGGTACTTGAAAGTATATTACAATAAGTAATTATCATGTAGTAATTTTACTGCAGAATTAAAGGGCATTTTTCTTTTAGTAATAAGACAAATAAAACCCTTTTTAGGTAATTTTTTTTTCAGACAGACTACATGGGCAGTCAAAAGGTTCACTCACAATGAAAATATCCTCCAAGGAAATGTTCTTATTTAGGTTCTTAAGAATTTTCTGGGACTGACAGCATGTTTTTAGGAATAAATATCTCATTCAAGCAAGGCATTCTTGACCTTGAAAAGCAGCTGGGGATCCTGAACATTGAGACATGTGACTTCCTGAAGGCCACAATCAATCTGAGGCTGATGATACTGAGAAAAGAAGCAAAAGGAGCTTTTGACTTTGTTGATGCAGTTACAAGGGCCTCTGAGGACCAGTTTAGATGACAGGGAAACTAACCTGCAGCCTTTCTGGGAGGATGTATAATTATTAATGTGTTTCATATGGCATCTACACGATGTAAAGTGAATTTATATCAAATTGCAGTGGCCTGAGCTACCTTCAAATCCTACTCTGGCTTTTCATTTCCATATGAAAATTTATTTTGTTTTGTCTTATTTTTAGATAATTTCAAATCATTGTTTACCTGTTTATACTTCTCGCTTCTTCCTTCCACGTCTTGTACATTTTTAAAAAAGTGTACTGTAGGTTTTCAGACAGCTAAAATAAATAAAAAGAAGCCAGGGGCTGGTGACTCATGCCTGTAATCCTAGTTACTCAGGGGACTGAGATATGAGGACTGAGGTTAGATGTCAGCCCAGACAAGAAAGTCATGAGGCTCTTATCTCCAATTAATCACTGGAAGTGATGCTGTGGCTCAAAGAAGTAGAGTGCTAACTTGGAGTGAAAAATCTCATGTAAATATCGGGCTCTGATTTCAACCTTCATGACCAAATGAAAAATACAAATCAAATATTTGTGTAAGAAACAAAGGCTCTCTCTCTGTCTTTCACTCTATGCACCCACAACCAGGATTTCATTTAGTCCTATGACAAACCTGTGAACTAGTTACTATGTCACACATCTGTTACAGATGAGGAATGTGGCTTTTGAAAGGAAAAATTGAAAGTTAAAGATTAACACAAAGTACATTTGTGTTTGAAATTTAGACTCTTACCCTGTCCTACCTATGACTTCCTTAAGATTCTATAACATTGCCTTTCAACTTAGCTTGAGAAAACAGTAATCGCAGATGAATTGTCTCTTTTATCATATTGCATCAGTTTGTGCTCACTCATTCCACAACCACTTAGATTTGCCATCTAATGTTTGCTGCTTGTCAGATATGCTGGTAAAAGATAATCTTCTCCAATTTACTTGTGAAAGCTGAGATTTAGAATGAAATATCAGCTTTGATCATCATTAGCATCTATCTATCTAGCTATGTACTATTTCATGTATTGATCCAAACCAAGCCAATATTCCTTCTTGTACAATTTTAAATACTTGACACAAATAATAAAGACACCTATTCTTTTTCACTTAATCCAGAATTTCACCTCAAGCTATTCAGCTTTTCTTCTTCCATTCTGTCCATTTTGCCCCATTCCATTACTTTTCCTCCGTTTATGATTCTGCTTTCATACTTTTGGGAATGATGTTAAAAATATTCTACACATAGATAAAGAAATGCTTTAATAAGAGTGTTTTTCCGTCCCTTTTTATCCCTTCTATAAGGAATATAGTAACAGAAACAAAGCAATGCTTTACAACATATTCTTCATGTACTTTTTCATATTTTGGATGATTTCTAGATTCCATATCTCTTTATTTTAACAGAAACACATCTATTTCTAAGATACACATAGTTTCTCTGTTTCAGTAGCTTTCCATGGTTCTACATAATAGCTGAAATTGTATGTCTTGACACAAGTAAATTCTTTAAAGGGAGGAAGACTATAATTTGTCATTGTTTTCACCTCATGTTTAGTACTGAATCAATGAAGAGACTTTCAGTAGATAATTGGTTTAAATCCTTTCTTGATTAATATGTGTATTTACCTAGGTATTTCAGATATATTGGTAAACAAAAGCAAAACTACTCTCAAGTGTTTTTTTGGGGGAAGAAAAGTCAAAAGGAAGGGAAGATAATAAAATATTAAGTAAAATTATATAAGTACTAAAATGTTCACTACTTTGTAGAATGTTATTCCACTTAATATTTTAGGTATAAAACACAACAAAAGAATTAAACCTAACTTTCTTAACATTTATGTTTCTTAATAATAGTAAAATAAACCCAAGTCAACAAGTTTCTGAAGAATGGTTATTTAGTGGTGATTTTTCTTTGGAGTCTCTTTCCTTGAGCAAAATCAAGACCTAGATTAATTTTCCCATTGCATTTGAGTTCCCTGTTGCTGATATAAGCATATTACTTCTCCTACTGCCTTTCTCATCCTTTGGGCATATATTGGTGATAACCACTCTCATTTGATTCATAGTCTATATTTTTCCCCTTGAAAATTTAGCATTGTGGCCAGCTAAGTGAAAATACTTAGTCTTATACAGTTTGATGGTGAAATCTTGACTTAAGACTTTATTGGCTCATGAAGTACTCAAGAGGAGGGTAAAACACATTGCTGAATACATTTATGAGACTGTTTCCACAAAGAATTAATAAAAAAGTGCAAGAACCACCCTGAATATAGACAGCCTCATCTCTTGTACTAGGGCCTATATGAAATAGGAGAGAAAGCCCATAGTGAAGTCCTTCGTTCTTTTTTTCCTGGCCATCATGAGATGAACTGCTCTGCTTTCTCTGTGAAGATCTCCTTGCCCTGATGTATTGAAACCTCTGTGGCCAACACTCATCAATAATTCTTTCCATTAAGTTGATTTTTACAGAGGTATTTGTCAGGGGACAGAAAACTTACTAACATATAGCTACCAGAATGAGAGTTGGATTCTTGTTGCTTAAAGCACTTAAAAAAATAAAATGTCTTTTCTTTTACCTTTTGTCTCTATAAATTCTATATTTTAAAAGCACATCAAGTTGGGCGTGGTGGCTCAAGCTTGTAATTCTGGTTACTCAGGAGGCTGAGATTTGTTCAAAGCCAGCCCAGTCATAAAAGTCCAGGAGACTCTTATCTCCAATTAACCACTAGAAAACCAGAAGTGGTGCTGTGGCTTCAGGGTTAGGGCAGTAGCCTTGAACTAAAGAGCTCAGGGACGGCATTCAGACCCAGAGTCCAAGCCCCATGACCGACAAAAAAATACATACATACATACATACATACATACATACATACATACATACATACATAAATGGATGAGTTGTTGAAGACAATCTGGAGGAAGTCCACCTTCAGAAAGTTATATATAAATATTCATTTGATCTAAGTGGTTGAAATAGCCTTTAAGCACTTGCTTGAATTCAAGTCCTTTGTTTCCAGGCCGGAAGAATCATTTCAAACTGTGCCCCCAAAATGTGCCCTTCCTTGAAAACAATATAGAACTTTAAGGAAGGGGATGAATATGTCTTGTTAACTAAATTGGCAGCAATGTGATTAAATTTGGGAGCTGGGGATTCTAAAACTAGGCCTGATGGAAAGTATAGCACCAAGTTGTACAAAAAGCATTTTAGCAATTAAAAAGACAAGATGAGTAGGGTCTGTTTACAGATAAAAAGGGATCAACCTAGAGTCTCAGGGCTTTGATCATAGAATCTTAATGAACTAGATATTGATTGGGTTTACAGAAATCACAGGAGCTCAAACTCTGCTTAAGCAGAGTAGATGGAAAGAGATAAACTACCTGTTTGATTTACAAAAGGAAGATAAGAAACCTTATGCTTAGGTCAACACATTGAAATATTAATTAGGAAACTTTATTAAAAGAGTAAGCAATGCAATGAGAGAAATAGTTTCAAAACCAATCCCATCCATTAATGACTGTTATCATCAAATATGAAATATAATACTTAGTATATTTAACTGTACATTTAGATTGTATGATATTCAGTCTGTTAGAGTCTGGAAGTAGTAAAAATGTGAAATGTGTACCTCAGCTTTTACAAACAGAAGCTTTGGAGCCTTGTATAGCTGCTTAAAATTTTATACAGAAATTATCTTCTAGGTGCTGGTGGCTTGTACTTTTATTTCTAACTATTCAAGAAGCTGAAATCTTAGGATTGCAGTTCAAAACTAGCCTGGGGAAAATTGCTGTGAGACTTTCATTTACAGTTAGTCAGCAAAAACTCAGAAGTGGAAGTATGACGTCAATGGTTGAGTGCCAGCCTTGAAGAAAGAAGCTAAGGGACAACACTCAGACCCTTTAGGCCCTTAAGTCAAGCCCTAGAATTAGCACATGCCTACATGTGTGCAAATACATAGCTACAACAGACACACACATGCACCAATCATGTTCTGTGTTAACTTGAATTCTCTAGATGAAGGTACTTCTAGTAAGGGAGATTGGAAATAAGGACCTTGAGCAATAATAGGAAAGGGACTGAGGGACTGAGAAGATAAAAGTCTTCCTTAGGAAATGGCAGAAAGGAAACAATGTTTGGGTGAGGCCTCTTAGACAGTGGTTTATGTACAACAGGGTTCATGAAGGTTCTTATAGAATCATCACATCAAATAATTGCCTAGAGAAAGTTTTTATATCCAGGAAATGACCAGCTATCCAGGCATGCTTCTGAGAATCTGCTGCCATGCTAGTTCTGGGCTAGGAGAATCCTATAGCACACATGGGCTCCATGAGAACATAGTAGTGGATGCCACAAACTGAGGGATTGGATGATAGTAATAACCCATATTTCAAGTACATTCTTCACAGTAGAAGATCTAAGAGGCACATTCCGTGAGTCCTTACACTCATGGACACCAAGATGAAAAACTGGGCTATAAGAAAAAGTAATGGTAACAATTACAAATAAGAGTTTTACAAGTTAGTTATCAAATGTGAATGCATTACTTCATGTCAGTTAAAATTGGATCTTGGATATAATATCAGAAATTGGTTTAAAATTCAATTAGTACTTTGTATCACATCAATGTTGGATATCATCTCTTAGAACCTTCTGTAAGCATGTATGTGGTGTTGAGAACTTCATAATTTATTCATTGGGAGTTATTAACATTTCACAGCTTAAGGAACTAACTTATTCATTTAACTAGAAATAAAAATACAACTTCTTCCATTTTATATCCACTTATAGTACACATTTCACTATATATATATATATATATATCTGTCCAACATTAGCCAATGACTTTGAGATCATAGTATATTTTAGGTAATAAACTCTGGGCAAGACATTCAATCTTTTCGTGATGAAAACATGCTCTTTCTCATTCTAGGACGAGTCACCACTATTTGTTCCTTGTTCTGTGGCAGCACACTTGAGAAAGGAGAGCGTAAATCGGCAGAGCATAGACCAAGGTAGGAAATAGAACTTTTAATGATGTATAACTGTTGAATCTATAAAACAAAAATTCTTCAAAAATCTATCTTCCACATAACTAAATGGAATACCATGTACATGGCAAGTCTTTGTATTTAATTGATTAGTTAATTAATTAATGAAATAGTAGTTTGGTGGTAAGGTAGGAATCTTGGGAAAACCCAGTATTCTGATGGTAGCACAATAATTAAAACCTTCCTTTAGAAGAAAGATTTTTGGCTTTTGGAAAGGAAGAGCTACTTTTCATGGTTATTTCTCAAATAGACTGGGTACAATCTGAATATAAATATGCAAAAAGGAAAAAAGTAAACATAGTACATATTAGTAAGACTTCTGCTTCAGAAGGCAGCAATAACTCCTTGTGTGATTTTAAGAACACACTAACAGTTCATGAGCTCTCCAACATTTATCAACCATGTCTATTGAAAAATATATCGTATATACATATAGTTTTTAATAACACAGCTACTGTGTTGAACTACAACCATTCTCTTTTGTCTAGTCCTATTACACAGCTGAATGTGAGCACTGAAAGACACATAGCTCTCCATCCCTTACTTTGTCTGCCCACACTCCACATTAGAATTCTGATCCTTTATTTGACCGTATCTTTGTTTGTTGGGCTTGCCAAAGGGAAATGCCAACCAATAATCTGAAAGAAGAGGGAAAGGTTATTATAAATTTTTTGGGATCCCATTACAGCTACAATTCTCATGTCACAGTCCTTTCTCCATTGTTTCAGTTCTCAATTCTACATTAACATGTTAGAAAAGTTTGCCAGTTCATGTCTTTGCATACTAATTACTTTCAATAACCTTTGTGTCTTTAACATCTCTTGTTTGTCTCATTAACCATCCACACAGATTTGTAACTATATCTTTATTTTTCTTGAGCCATTTGTATATTCTTCTGTACCTGCCAAGACTTTAATTATTGTAGAAGAAGTCATGAATATTAGGTGAATAAAAGAAGAGCAACATGAAGGAGGCATTCTGCACTGACCTTTAATAAAAAGATATTTTTTGAACAAACAGCCTTGTGGGCTGGCAGCTGTTGACAAAGGTTATTTGACAAAGAATATTAATATTTTAACACAGGAATAAGAGAGTGTTAGATGAAAACGTCACATGATTTAGCCTTTATATTCACCAGATAGTTTTAAAACATTCTCTTCCTTTTACAGCTTGGCTAAACTATCTTTTAGTTCAACAAAGTGTTATCAGTTTAGAAATGTCTATGAGTTCCTCTCATGTTATGTACTGGTGAAGAATGATGATGCACTTAGAGGCATGATATGCTTGTAGACTGAACACTAGAGTATGCCCTGAGGGATATTTTATTTTTTTAATATGATGGTCACTTTCTCTGAGCATAATATGCTCACTTAAGGTCTATCTTCTTTTCACTAAAGATGAAAAGAAATAAGGACTTGTACCAGTGTTTGTAGCTGATAGAGTTTTCTGTATGCTATTCTATTTTGTATTTCTTTGGCTGTGGTGGCCTTTATACCTTTATCCATTTGACAGGCTGGCTAATTTAGCATGAAACAATAGTGGGGAATAGAAAGCTGAAGGGAGAAGGGAGATGTGGACATGCTGGTAGAAGATAAACAAATGTGAATCTTTGACCTTTTCTGTTAACTAGGGCTCTAGTCCAGTGAACTCATTACAGGAAAAGCTGTTAGCATCATCCGTAGCTTGACAGATGTTGGGGACTGAACACATGCTGCTATCCCAAAAGGGAATTAGAAGAAACCCAGTTTGTGTATGACCCATCATTGCTAAATAGCAAAATCCCATAGTTGCAATACTCAAAACTGCTCAATGGGCTTTAAAAATAACCTTTTGAACCTCATGCTTATTAGGGTTTTTTCTCTTTATTTCCATTTTCTAAGTTGTGTGATGAGTTTGCTTTAAAATCCTATGGTATGTACTTGGCCTGTGGGCAGCTAATGAATATGGATGTTGTTTGTGCTAATTCTTGCAGCAATAAAAAGCTAGACTTGAAATCAATTCCACTTTTTAGCTTCCAGGAAATACTCAGTAAATAATGCATTTGGACCCTGTTGAATTTGAGTTGAATATGAGAGTACAAAACAGGAGCTCCATTTTGTAGTATTTTCTATTGTGCTTCTAATGAGAAAAAGTAATGGAAAGTTAAGACAGAATCTCCTTTTCTCATCAGGTTTACAGATGCATTACTTCTCAAACCTTGATACCCCTTCTCATGTGCCCTTTTCCCTCTCCCCACCCCCTTCCAATCATCTTGTTTCCCCCTTCCCTTTCATATTTCAGATATATATATATATAATATACCAAGTAACAAAGTCAGATACAGTAACCACATGAGATTAACCATAAAGGAAAAAAAGAAATAACTTCACATAGTACATTAAGAACAAGAACACAAAGATAAAACTCTTGTTTCCATATCCCAGAGTTCATTTCATTTAGTCTCATCCTGTATGACCACCTGTGCATAGTTTTTGAGGTATTGTGATCTGTTGGTAGGAGAATCCTAGGTGTGCACTAATTTTTACAAATGAAGGAACCCTTGGAGCCTATGTTCCTTTGGCTCTGGCTTTCTTCACTTAATATGATTTTTTTCCAAGTCTTTCCATTTCTTCACTAATGGGGTGATGTCATTCTTTCTGATGGTAGCATAGAATTCCATTGTGTATAAGTACCACATCTTGATCCATTCATCTATTGAGGGGAATCTGGTTTGGTTCTATATCTTAGCTATGGTAAATAGTGCTGCAATGAACATTCTTGTGCTAGTTGCTTCAGTATGCCCTTGTTTCTGGATGTTTGGGTAAATGCCAAGGAGTAGAATTGCTGACTCATTGGGGAGCTCTATGTTTAGTCTTTGGAGGAACTGCCATATTGCTTTCCAGAGTGGCTGAGTGAAATTACACTCCCACCAACAGTGTAGTAGTGATCCCTCCTGGCCACATCCCCACCAGCATCTGTCGTTATTAGATTTCTTGATCATGGCCATTCTAACTGGAGGGAGGTGGAATCTTAGAGTTTTGATTTGCATTTCTTTTATGCCCAGAGATGTGGAGCATTTCTTCATGTGTCTATAGGCCATTCTTGTTTCCCCTTCAGAGAAGACTCTCTTTAAGTCCCTTTTAGTGGGATGGTTGTTTCTTTGAGGATTTGTTCTGGAGAGTTTCAATTTTTTTGAGCTGTAGGCATATTTTAGATATGAGGTCCTTGTCTGTTGTATGGACATATATGGTCATTTTTAAAACAAACAGCTATCCTGGTTTATGTAGGTTTCAATTTTAACTCAAATTTGTTTTTTATGACAATATTCCAAAATAGTTTGTGACTTTTAGTGTATAACATTAAATACTTGATTGTGAACTCTAGTCTGTAGTGAATAAAGAACCTGAAGTAGTACAACTTCATGACTTTTCAAATGAGTTCTTAAAGTGACAAAATGAGAAAGAAAATGGGTTAGATTCCTGACTCTACTATATACCCCTTAAACTTAGAATGTTCTCACAGCCTGTGCTTCAAGAAATAGATCCTTTCTTGCTTGCTTTCCTTGCTCTTCTTTTTCTTTGTATTTGTCTGTTTGGCTTAATTTTCCCCTTCTACTAATCTAATGCATCACCGTAAGTTGGTGAGGAAAATTTTTGTTCAGTTAGTTGTTCAACATCTTTCAGTCTTAATATTTTTCATATTAGATTGCTACATAGGCTGTTTAAATATTGGTTGTACTCAGTTAAATGAATTACCTACTGTATGGAACAAATAGCTGGTGCTTTCTACCCTGAACAGCAAACCAATATACACCAGAGCCTGCCATGGAAGTCTTAAGAACAGAATTCAGACTTCTCTTAGTTGTATTTATGAATAGCAAAGTTTCTTAAAGTGTAGATGATAACGTAGCTGAATCCTGCATTAGAACAATTTATTACAAATATTCATGTGTGCATAAACTAGCTTTGAAGGACAATTAAAAGGATCTCTTTTGAAAGATCTGCCAGTTTTCATGGTGTTAGTACCCTCATCTTTATTAATGTCAGCTTCATATAATTTGAATTACTGGCTTGAAAATTCTACATATTTAAAAATTGTATTTTTGTGAGTTGTTAATTTTAGTATCATTATTTCACCTATGCGAGAACTTATGCTAAACTAGTAAAATGATTTGAAAATATGCATAACTCATGTCAAGATTATAGTTAGTTAAACCGAGTTCTAGTATATACATAAACATATGAACACGTACAAATTTACTCTCACATATATACACAAGCATCAACTTTCTTCAGAAGTCAATGTTACCATTTCTTTTCACATCAATAAAAACATCAACAATTGTCTCTTGGGAACTAAAATGTTTGCACCAAGACCTCTGTTGTCATTTCAACCAAACAAGGTATTCCTCAGTGCATAGGTACTTGAAGAGTGCTAATTATATTCAACAGGAGTTTAATATATTGAAGTTGTAACATTGATTTGATTTTATATTTGCGTTCATAATATATGATTATATTTAATTTTTCTTAAAGGTGCCTGACATCTTTAATACTTGTAAAGCACAAATGAATGGGCTGCATGAAATATAACAACAGTTTGGACCAAATAGAGGCTTTATGAACTTATGTATTATGGCACCTGAGTAATTGCTAGATGGTGCCTGCTAGAATCCAAGTGTCCATTCAATGAATGTGAAATGATTGCTCTGGAATAGAGCTGATTGGAACTCATTCATGATAGACTTAGGAAAACTACACCGAGAACCCCCTTAGTACCTCAAAATATATAATACCACAAGGTAGAAGAATAAGATAAGCAATCATTGCTGAGAGAGGGGAAGATTACCATAGAGAGTCTCATGACTACAGGAAGAAATGATGCAGACAGGTTTAGGGATTACGTACTGTAGCATTGTGAACTGATAAACACAAAGTACAATCCATTTCTCATCAATAATTGCCTCCATTTCTCTTTTGGGCCATAGAAACTCTAAGGCCTAGGGAGCTAAATCAGTAGATTTTTTTTTCAATTCCTCGCCTAATTTACTTTGTGTACTTATTATTTTTACTTGTATTGTTTGAGCTAGTTGAGCTCAGACTTCCATAATCTTAAAACAGACTAAATAATGTAGGATTCAGCCAGTATACTTTGTTTAAGGAAGGTGTATTGTGAATAGCGATTTTTTGAGGCAGAATTATTCATAATTAGTGTGTGAGTGTACTGGGCTTTGGGAAGGTTTAGAGATTAATGCATTCCATTGTCAGTGAGTAGGCATGAGTGCAAACTGGTGAGAACTGGTATTTCCTATAGAGGCCTTGCTTGGAGAAGAATGCAGAGTTCCTAGTAAATATAGTTATAGCATAAGTTTCACTGAGCTTCCCTGTGAGATTAATTTCTAGAAATAGCTATCTTCTGACAACTGCCACATGTCATGAAAAGCCACCATCTAATGTCCAGCAATTGTAGTCTCTCAGGGCATTCTCCTCTAATATAACCTTCCTAAAATCCTAAACCTTTCTCCATTTGATATTCTAGTACAAGAATTATTTAGCTATATATACCCAAATCTTCAGGATTATTCATTTAAAATACATGGTTTTCTTGGACTCCACTTTGAATGAAGACAGTGACTCTTTAAGCAGCTTCCATAGCTCTTAAATATCTAGATGTATTTTCAATGACATGAAACATTACTTCCCAGAGTTAAGGTATCTTTAATGATTCGATTTTACTTCTGTACTTTTCTCTAATATGGTTATCTTTGAAACTGTTAGTTTTACAAACCATAACTCTAGTCACAACTGATTAGAATTCACCAGAGAAAAAGAAGTCTTAGAGTACAAAGGAAACAATGGAGTTGTCTAGGAAATGTGTGTGTGTGTGTGTGTGTGTGTGTGTGTGTGTGTGTGTTTAGATGTCTAATATTGATGACTTAGCTCATAAAATGTACTTGGTAGACTATTCTTTTTTTTTTTTTTTGGTTGGTCATGGGGCTTGAACTCTGAGTCTGGGTGCTGCTCCACGCTCTTCAGCTCAAAGATAGACTTGATTTCTTCCAGGGCTGGTTTTGAACTGTAGTCCTCAGATCTTAGCCTCTTGAGTTGCTAGGACGTGAGCTACCAGCAACTGGCTTGGTACACTGTCTCTATTTCTAGAAATAGCCTACCATTTGAAGTTCATGTGAAGCCTGAAGAAAGTGATCAAGCACACAACTTTTGAATTGGGCAGAGTGATGTCATTTAGGATATGGATATGCAAATTTGAAAGTTTGGTGTCAATAATTTTTAAATAATTAAGGAAAAATTTTCATGCATTGTATTTATATATTTAACATTTCAACATTACCATTTTAAAAGATGGACTTTAAATACATTTATACAAAATAATCTTAATCTGAGTTCTCCACTGGATTCAATTCAATATCCCAGGGGTTCTTGTGCTGGGAATTATTTGTTCCTTCATGATTCTTACTTAGGTGCCTCAAAGGTTGCAGTGACAATACAGGAAAATGCATGGGTATTTATGGAGAATGATATATCATTTGCTCATTTTATATGATCACATGTGATATCAGTGCAGCCTCCATTATGTTTTATTTTGTAGAATCAGAAAATCATCCTCAGGAACTGGGCCCAAGCATGATAAATTTCTCCTAATCAACTGGTATATGGAAAACTTTTGTGTATACAATATTTCATGTTTATGGGTTACAAAGCTATTATTGAGACTGAGGTTTGGGTAGTGGGAGCTAAGCAAGAAACTGAAGAGCTGTTAGGTTGCCAATAGCATGGCTTCTTTCAGGAAGAAGCATGCTCACAAAAGCTGTGTTGGGGAAAGTACAAACAATCAAGATGGTCTGTGTACACTGAGTTTGTATGGACTAGGAGATGCAGTCCTCAGTGGAAAGAATGATCTGGTCAGGTACACCTGCACTAAAATCAAAATTTTAGCCATATTTGATCAACTATTAAATTCCTCTTAATATCTGATTCCTATTCGAATAAATGCATTTACACAGAAGACAAACTTTAAATGAGTTGAACTATATGCCAATTGGAAAAACTCATTCTTAGGAAAGTTACATTAAGTAAGATTAATTGAAATAGCCAGATATTGGGGTGCATGCCTATAATTCTACCTTCTCAGGATGCTCAAGCAGCTTGGGTATGAAAGCTCATGAGACTATTTTCTCAAACAAAAACCCAGAAGTGGGGCCATGAGTCAAGTGGTAGAGCACCAGTGTTGAGGAAACAGGTTAGGGACAGTTTCCAGGCTCTGACTTCAAGTCCCCAGTATAAGTATAAAAAAAGGTTAATTTGATGATGTTCAAATATAAAGCACAATTGCATTCTTGTTTGCTAACATTTTGTTGAGGATTTTGGCACCATCCTTTATTTATAAAGGATCTCATTCTTACTGTTCATGTGATGCTTTTGTTGGCTGGCTTGGTTATGAGTGAACAATGAATATGGAACAAATTCTTCTTGTTTAAAAAATGACTTGGTAAGGATTGGCATAATTCCTCCTTAAGTGTTCAATATGAGTGAAGCCATCAGGACCTACATTTTTTTTTCTGGTGGAATGGAAAAACACCTTAAATAACCAATTTAAAAATTGACTATTACATCTAGTTACAGAAGTTGCTTCCTTTACCTCTTACCTCCTGAGCTGAGAAGGATAGATACAAATCAGTGTGAGAGACTACAAATTATGTTTCTTAACCAGTACAGCAGCAGCTTTTCATGAATAAAACACTTCTCAAGTTGTTCCCTGCCTTTGGCCCTTTGCAGTTCCTTATAAGATCATTTTGAATAATTTCAATCAATTTTATGCTAGTTTTCTGCTTAAGGGGATCACTTGATTTCTGCTGATGCCATTGCTTGAAAATAACTTGTTTTAGAACTGGTAACAAGTAGCTTGGAGTTTGTAAATAATAGGAGCTTAATAAATACGAATTGCCTCAATCCTAATATGACTCACTGATTAGCTGTGCAACTTTTCAGGTATGCAGTAGCGGTAAAATGAGATTGCTACTTTGAAAGCAAGTAATGGCAAACTGGTACTGGTTACCTTGGCATTTTTTAATTTTGAATATTTTTATTAAGCATCTTCATAATTTTTGCTATCCTTAAGTATTGGCCTGCTACTTGAAGAGATGTCAATAATAAAAGTTGTAATGAGATTTCTCTTTTTTGACCAGATGGTATAGGGTAAACTTCTTTTGAGTATTTTGTCTTCTTTTTGATAATGGAGTTGTACTGACTTTTAACCTGTTCCTCACTTAGCAATCTTTAGTATCACATTGTTTTTAAAGGTCCCGAGTCTTTAAATATTTACTATTTGGTATCATAAAATACTAGGTTATGCACCAGACTATCAAGCAAGTTGAAAGGGAAGTTTCCTTCAGAATGAATTAAATTTATTCTGAATTTAAGATATTTAAGACAAATTCAATCAAACACTTAAGAGTAATTTAAGATATTTATGATAGAAATACCAACCAAACCACATATAACTTGAACTTGGAAATATGAGATAACAAGTCAATTTTTAATTTTTTTCCAGTTGTGGGGTTGAACTCAGGGTCTGAGTATTGTCCTTGAGCTTTCTCAAGGCTAGAGCTCTATCTACCACTTGACCCACAGCACCATTCCAGCATTTTTCAATGTATGTGGTACCAAGTGCATGATAGGCAAGCACTCTCCTACTAGGCCAAACTCCCAGCCCCTAATTTTTATTTTTTTCATATATTTTTAATTGCAATTAATAGAGAGTTTACAGTTATATTGGCCAGATAGAAGGTGCATTATTTCACACACATTGATACCCCTTCTCTTGTTTTTGGCCCTACTTCCTTCCTCCCTCCCCTCATCTTGTTTTCCCCCTGTCCCTTTCCTATTTCAAATAAACAAATAAACGTATATATAATATACCAGATAACAAGGTCAGATACTCTAACAATATGAGAATAATTTGGTTATTCTCATATTGTTATGGGAAATAACATAGTACATTAAGAACACACATTATATAGGTCTTGTTTCCCATATCCTGGAGGTCCTTTCATTTAATGTTTTAATTGAAGACAAGTCCTTGTATTACTGTTTGGAATGGATGCTGAAGAAACACTATTAGTAAAACGTGAGAACCTGCAGGTTTCAAAGGAATCTTTCTTCATAATCTAGCCTTGATAAATTTTTAATGGTAGAAAGTAAAATTATGTGCAATATTATCTAATCAGTATTGCTCAAGCCTTGTAGATTAGCCTACTATGTTCATGTTGACCATTATTGATATCATTTTTGTATAATGCTATTAATCATTAAAATACTTGAAATACTAAGTTATCTCAAGGATTTATCCAATTTTCAGAAAAAAATCTATTTCAGATTGTTCTGAAATTGATTGAGACAACATAGAGAATGAGAGACAATGAAAGAATAATAAAATGTATAAAAAAGAAATGACAGTAGTGAGATGGAAACATTGATGGATAAATTAGGGTGAATTGTTTTAAAATTTATATTTGAGGAAAATTGTGATAGAATCAAAATTCTTGGGCTGGAATGTAGCTTCGTGGCAAAGTGCATGCCTAGCAAGTGCAACATTTTGTGTTGATTCCCAGTACCAAAAAAGAAAAGACAAAAAGAAAATTCAGTTAAAAAGGAACACAATTCTTTCCTAAACTGGCTATCATTGTGCACATCTATAAATCTCTACTACTCTGGAAGCAAAGATGAGGAAGTTTATGATTAGAGGCCAATGTGGGTGAAAAGTTAGAAAGATTTCATCTCTGCGAATAAGCCAGCTATGGTGGTAAATTTTTTCAGTGACACAGAGTAATAGGTATGAGGATTGTGGTTAGATACTGTCCCCACACAGAAACAAAAGCCCTTATCCAAAAATATGTTAAACCAAAAGTGTCTCAAGTGGTAGTAAATGGGAAAACTTGAGTTCAAGTGTCACTACTGCCACAAATAAATATTTATTTCCCTGCTTGCGTATGGAAAAAATCAATTCTAAGGGAAAATCTGTTAAAAATTGTATGTTTCAGAATGTGACTTTTTATTATTCAACATTTTTAATAACTCAAATAGATAAAATTATTAAAAAGGATACCATTCTAGGAAAAATATAAAAATGATTATTTTCCTTATGTTAGAGTTTTTCAGAAATACAACTTTTTATAGTTTTAATTAGTTCATTTATGAATTTGCTTTTGCAAAGATGTGCCTATGATATCATTTTTAAACAAAATTTTGTACTTGTATTTTTCCACTTTCAAAAGGCACTCAGTATTTCAGTTTCCAAATAATTGTTGAAGTAAATTGTTGAAGTATTTAGATCCGTAAAATTTCATTCTTTTGCTTTGTTTTCTTTTGGTTTTTCATCTATCCTTGTTTTTTCAATGCTAAAGCCAATGTATTTTCTTTAACATTGTGACTGTTGATTCATCTACTAGTAATGACTAGAAATTTGCAAAGAAAAATTCATCTATGTATATTACTTAATGAAAATAAAGTAAGTTGGCAGAACTTTTTGTATCTTTTTCATTTAAGAAAAAAACATTCTGAAATCAGCATAAATGAATTCACATTTTATCATTTTGCATGTTTGTTAAGGCTAATATTAAAAAATAAAGATTATGCAGAATACAAGCAGTATTCTGTTTTAAAGGTGAATGTCATCTTGGAATGAGCATATGCTAGGGCTCTAGGAAAGGCAGGTTTTAAAGTAAAGAACAAAAATGAGGAGCTTTTCATTTTTGCTCATTTTTTCCTCTCTGGAACTAGAAATTAGAAATTGAAAATAAGACAGAATATTTCTCTTGACTGTTTCAATGGGATTCAAATGTGCCTCCTTTTGGATATGTTACACTGAATGACTCATTGTTTTTTCCCGAGTCTGGTAGCTGATGACATTTGCAAGGTTCAGGAAATCTGTACTCTGAGGTTTAAAGAAATGGGGAAAAAGAAAATGAGATTTAAAAAAAAATGTGATTTAGAGATCAGATCACTCTAGAGAATTGCAATAGTTTAGAATTTGAAAGTGATCCAACGATCCATAGGCTTTTTTTTTTTTTTTTTGCTTCTTTCTGGTATTGCCACTGAAAGGCACTGGAACCTTTCAGAGGTGGTCCTAGTGCTAGGTTTATAGGTCATTGGAGGCATTCATATGAAGGAAATTATTGGAATGCAGTTTCTTCCTCTCACTTTTGTTTCCTTTTGTATCCTTCCCTCCCTCCCTCTCTCCCTTCTTTCCTAACTGTGAAGTGAGCTATTTTCTCTTTCTACAACTTTCGACCATGATGTGTTTCACCATAGACTCCCCCCGAAAAACACGAGGCCAACTAATCATGGGTTAGAATTTTTAAAACAGTGAATAAACTTTTCATCTTTGTAAGTTTATTGAGTCAAGGTAATTTGGTATAGAGGAAAAAATTCACTAACATAGAACACCTACATGGATCCTAAAAAGATATATTCTTTTACCCTGATATACAAATTAACTTTAAATCTGATTCATATCTCTTCAACAAGATTTTGTTAGGAGAGAAAAAATCGTTAGTTGAGTGTCTTCTTACTTTTATATTTTCTTTGTTTCTTCCCTTACTGTATTCTAAGTGATTTCAGATTACACTGAGTAGTGTTGGAATTTTAAATATGCATAGCATTAGAACAGTTAAAATTCACAACAAAGATTTTAAAGTTTCCTGGCTCCACACCTGGTCATTAACATGTAAATCACTGTCTTAATTAGAATGCCATCTACTGAAACATTCTTCAGTGTACATGTTGAAGGGCTTTGAGATAATTAGAATTACCAATTGGGTTTGTGTTGCACTTTTCCTATTGCCTGGGAAAGCTGTCCTCTCTCTATTAAGAGAGAGAGAGAGAATTGAGAGATAAGATAAAATGTTCTCAGAGTTTAACCTATAAAACAAACATAATAAGCTATTGATAATTTTGTCTGTGATATTGAAAGCTGGGTTGACCTGAACAGTGTTTTTATTGCTTGA
Organism: Megascapheus bottae; assembly: GCF_031878675.1. Lineage (NCBI taxonomy): Eukaryota > Metazoa > Chordata > Mammalia > Rodentia > Geomyidae > Megascapheus > Megascapheus bottae. The sequence continues at coordinate 17,863,482 of NC_143522.1, forward strand.
CAGACAGAATAATGATGAAGCATAAAAGGGAGATTTCTTTTAGTCAGTTCTTCAGTTTAGAATCTAGCTGCCACTTTTAAGTGATTTTAAATTCCTAGTTTGAATGAAAATTCAGCATCAGAGAATCTCTTCTCCAATCTTGCTTAGTCTCTCCAAGTCCATGACTCTTTACTAGAAATCTTTACCACTTATGTAGCTTACCAAAGATAGTTCTGATACCTTTTATTCAATTTCACCTCATTTGATCATATTATCCAAGGACTAAATGCCTGTCTAAAATAGGAATGTATAAATTCCTTCTTCATATATATTAAGAGTTTGTAATTGTTAATACTTGCATGTTTATATGAGACACTGGGCTAAGAGAATAGTCAGTTAGCATCACTACCTTATGAAGTAGCTGGAGTTCATAATAGATGAGGAAAGTGAAATAAGATATTATTTTGATATTCAAGTGATAGTGCCATCAAACTTCAAACTTGGCTGTATCTGAATCTCTCAAATGCTGGCACAAATACCATGCTGTAGCATCAGGAAATAAATGCTACAATTTCATTGGAAAAATACAAACACGTTAGTGTTTTCTAACTCTTGCCGTTTCAGAAGTTCTTAATCAAGTTTCACACTTATACACATATATCTAATCCATTTCCTCACCACATGTCTCTGTCATTTGGTGAGTTATGTATTTTCTTCTTCCTTATAACTTCCTTCATTTCAAAGCCTAACTTTTTTGTCCAGAAACTCTCAGAAAAATAGTTTACTCCAGATTCTCCCCTCCTGCAGATCATCCATTTTTCTCAAGGCTGCCTAGCCTGACATTGCCTTTCTTTGCTTCTTATCCTTAGGCTATTTTATACCTAGAAACTAAAGATCAAAGTTGTACACTGTTCCTTGATCTTCCTCTGCAGGACTTCTGTTTCATCCTTTGTTAGATTCATGGAGAAAGAAAAATGGGCAGTTACTTAAATGGCATTTAAGGAAACTAATGAGGAGAATCTTGAGATATTATAATACTAAATTTAATGGGTAATTATCATCACAGAATTTTAATATTAATGAGGTGACAAAATACTCATGTCATCCACGCACTTTTACTTTCTAGATGATTTAGCTGGATTCCAGAGAGAGTGGACATTTCTGGGCTATTTGTCGAAAATTTAGTATTACTTTTTTGGAGGTTAAAATTGTATTTTCAAAGCTGCTTATTTTTTGTATTTGTACTGATTTTTAAAAATCTATCTAGGGCAGGGAGTTTAGCCTAGTGGTAGAGTGCTCACCTAGAATGCACGAAGACCCACTTTGATTCCTTGGTACCACATACATAGAAAAAGGCCAGAAATGGTGCTGTGGCTCCGTGATAGAGCTCTAGACTTGAGAAAGCCCAAGGACAGTGCCCAGACCCTGAGTTCAAGGCCTAGGACTGGCAAACACAAATCTATCTATCTATCTATCTATCTATCTATCTATCTATCTATCTATCTATCTATCATCTTTCCTTCCCATCCATCCATCCATCCATTCACTCATCCATTCATCCATCTACCCATCTATCCAAACTACAATAATGATTTAAATATTTATCACAGATGCACAATGTGAATGATGATTGCACTTAGAACTAAGAGATGGCTGAGGGCACAGATATAAATATAACATGGTGTTTTATAAATTATATTTTACTCTCTTTAAGTAATTGTACAAAGCAGTTTACTCTTCAAAAAATCACTTTAGGGCCGGGAGCATAGTCTAGTGATAGAATGCTTGCCTGGCAAGCATGAAGCCCTAGGTTTGACTCACCAGTACCACAAACTCAGAAAGAACTGGAAGTGGTGCAGTAGCTCAAGTGTCAGAGCACTAGCCTTTACCAAAAGTATCCAAGAACAGTGCCTAGGCTGTGAGTTCAAGCCCCAGGACTCACAAAAAAATTAAAGCAATAAGTTTATAATTATAGTGCATATGAATGGGTGTCACCTCTTTCATTCTTTCACATCCTTTCAACCTACCCACTCCCCTGAATTTTCTTAATTTAATGTATTGAATATGACTGCATTGTTCCTCCCTTTCTTAGTTTGTCTACTCCTTCCTCTTGTTGTCTTCCCTCCACACCTTTAGCGTGCTAGTTTCCTGGTTTTCATTTTGTTGTATTTTGAAGAATAACGCCATTTGATTTTTCCTCTGCTTCTGCCATATTTCAATCAATACATTTGTGTACACTTGCATACAAGCCCATTGATGTTTACTTGTACATTTATAAATTATCTCTAGCTTCCATGTTAAAAGAAATATATCTTCTTTGTCTCTTTGGGTCTGACTTACTTCACATGAATTTTTTCCAGATCCGTCCATTTCTTTTCAAATGATGTAATAAAATCCTTCCTAATCTATGAGTTAAAATACCATTGTTTGTGTGCTATTGTATTTATTTGTGTGTATGCCATATTTAAAAAATCTCTTTATCCACTGAGGGGAATTGGGGTTGTTTCCATGCCTGTGCTAGGTGAATGGTGCAGCAATGAACATGCTTGTGCAAGTGTTTTTTTTTCCATATCCTGTTTTCAATGTTATGAATAAATGCCGAAGAGTGGAATTGCTAGATTATAGGGTAGTTCTATTTTTAGTGTTTTTATGAATCTCCAAGCTGCTTTCCTGAGTGGTTATGTCATGGTTATTATTCTTACTATGTGATCCAGATATGCATATGAGTACTGTATCTGAAGAATTACTATAGCAGTTCACTGTATTATTAATATAAGAGGAAAATAAAGCATTTAGTTTTATAGGGTACAGACATTTTTGATTAATTTTCTAGTCTTAAAGAGTCTTGTCAAAGCAAACATTAGAGGAAAACAATTAAATCGTTAGGCAGAAAGCACATAGAGTTTTTTTTTTTTTTGAGGAATATGTCCCTATTTTGAGAGGGACTGATTACAGGCTAATCATCATGAGTATGTTATAAGCTTGGATACAGAATAACATGGCAGAAATAGGCAAAGTTGGGGCCATAGGAGGATTATTCCAAAAATCCCATGTTAATAACTTAGGTAGTTAAACCAGTTGACCAAAAAACAAAAGGCATATAGGCTGCTATTATGATTGTTTTTCATCAACTATGCCCAGGAAATGGATTAAAATTCAAGTTTGATAAAGAAAATTACTCATTTAGCTTGATGATTCCTCCAACTAATCTGTGAGAAGAAATGGGTTCCACCTTATGGCAGTTGCATTTATGATACAAATCTAGGAGACTGAGGAAGCAGACATTTGGAAAAGGTATCTTAGTCTTATTAATTAGTGTAAATTGATATCTGTGTCTTGCCTAGGCATTAAAAGGCTACTCCAGTAATTGGGGAAAAAAGTGCATTTTTTCTTTTCACGAATTTAACAAGAAGGTGAAAAGTTTAAAAAATGCCAATCATTCTGTTGTCTATGTTAAATAAAATTTAAGGGTATAAAGAAGTATTTGGTTCATCTAGTTCACTATTTTAGGCATTTTTGATAGTTCATTAGCCTAAAGAAACATCTTTTTTCACCTTTGCCAGATATTTGAGATATATATATATATATATATATTTATATATATATAATGATTCCATTCTATGGACATTCTAAGTCTGACATAAACTAGAAGTCCTTTTCTATTTATTGGTCTGGAAAGTTAAAAATATGGAAAAAAGATTCTGTATCTGCTACTCTATAGAATGAGTAAATATAGAACCCACAGAAGTGGTAACTTAAAACCTCTGACACCTTACTAGATTTGTTGATAAGCAACCCTTTTCAAAGAATCCCCTCACCAGGGAAAAATAAATGTATATCTATGCTGAGGGAAAAAGAAAAACAAATATGTTGGCCTAATTTACACTGTCATTTAAGAAGAACTCAAAATGACAGATAGCAAGGAATTAGGGTTGATTTAATTAAAAGCTAATTAAGCAATATAAATTTAGTAATTATTTCTCATGTGCATGTTTGTATTAATAAGGATAATCTTGTATGCTGAGGAAATAAACTCTAAGGTTTTGTGGCCTAACAAGATAAGAGATGTACTTCACATTTATGAGACACGGGGTGAGGAAGCTTTTCATAGACAACCAAGGAATGGCATCTCTGCCATCTTGGGATATTCTGTCAATTGAACATCTCAGCTCTGAGGCATTCAGTAAAGTCAGAGAAATGGGAGAATTGCATATATATTTTTTGTACTATCTTAGACATGAAGTTGACAAATGTCACTTCACTTGAGTAAGAAGAGCTGGAGGGAATTAGAGAAGTTTAGTTTTCCATGTCCCCTGGGCCAAAGGAATTCTGGAGAGTCCCTAGTGGTATTGAGAGAAGCAAAAGAATCATTATTCTACTTTCAAGCTTGTGTGTATGAGGCTAGGATGAATCCACATGAAATGATCTGATTTGATGTAGTATAAGATAAATGTAAGAGAAGCTGCAGAAAAAAGTTACGATGTGTTTAGGATCACTGAACTGTTTCAGTGTTGAGGACTACCAGCATTAATGTGGGTGTACCTTCACACCTTCACACATCGAAACCTTCTCTGAAGCCATCTTGGAAATGAATGACAAATTCAGACTTTTCCTGTTATGATACTTAGGATGCCATGATTGATTAAGGGAAACAAGATTTACAATAGTGCTTGGGTGCTAGTGGCTTACACCTGTGATTCTAACTACTCTGAGGTCTAACGATCCCAGATTGAAGGTAGACTGAGCATATCTGTGAGACATATATGTAACTGCAGTCAACCAACCAGTAAAAAGCCAGAGTAGAAAGGTAACTCAAGTGGTAGAGTGAACATAAAAGTTAAGGGACAGCACCTAGGCCATGAACTGTAGGGCTTAGCACAAGGAGTAGCTCAATGGTAGGGTACTTACCTAGCAAATGAAATGCTCAGCCCTGAATTTAAAACCTAGAACTGAAAAAGAACTTGCAATGTTCAAGTTGCCAAGCTTTTTCTATTCTCATCTTGTCTGGTTAATTTATTAAAATAATATTCTGACATAATGCATGATACATGAAAGAAGCATCACTGCATCAAAATTCAGTAATACACTATACACTTGCAATTTCTGCTGTTGCAAATATTTTAGCATAAGACTTCTTCATGAGTCCAATGAATAACAAGGAAATGATAGGAAAGAATAATGCCTACTATTTAAGGAATAATCTACTATATTTATTCTACATTCCTCATTCTGACAGCAAGAAAGCTTTCCAAGGCCACACATACCCATGTGCCCTTGCAGGGATCAATAGGCACAGTTACTCCCCATTTACCTAGGAATTAAATATCCACTAGATCACAGCCTCCTTGGAGCACATATACGAAATATGCAGAAACCACACTTAGGATGGAGAAAATTGGCCATTATAAGGCTTGCATACTATTTCATGGGCATACTTACAAAATAATGTTTAACCTTTAATCCTCACAGTTTGGTATCAAATCAATCTTAAGTTTTCTAGGTTGGCTCGGGCCTGCCCCTACCTCAAAGCAAATACTAAGCTAGAGTTGTAAGAGCAAACTTCAGGAAATGCGATGCTAGAGTGACATTGCAAGAAATGACAGTTACATGTCATAATGGTCTATTTCTATAACCGTAAGCAAATACCCCAGATCGAACTCAAGTTTATAACTCATGAGTGCAACTGAAAATATGACAGTTATAGTAGCCTTCTGCATGCTTCAATTAAGTTGCTAGTTCTATATATCTCGTAGTGTCCAAAATAGACTTTAACTCAGCCTTATTGATAGTCCAGAAACAAGGTGATGGTATTGTTATTATTCAGTGTAGGTAGAAACTGTATTGATGGCTATGATCTTTGCTTATCACATTTAGTTTGGTTTAAAGCTTTCAATATACATTTTAATTTTGTTTTAAGGCTTCTATGTACTTAGTATAGCCTAACTTAATATTTGAACAGACCGTAGCCTACTTACTAATATGTGCTTGAATCAAGCAGAAAAATCTCAAACCAAATATAAAAAGACAGATGCCAGCAATAATCAGTTTTGGGATCTCTGTACCTCACTTCCTCTTTATGTTCATCACTTCCCTATCTCTAGCTATAAATGTATCAGTCCATTTTAGTCCTGATTTCTTTGCCTGATTCTAGAAAGAATCTAAAAGAAGCCAAGTAAAAGCTATAAAATTAGATTTTATTTTTTTGTTCAAGCCAATCAATTTCCACGTCAAGATTGAACAATTCTGACCTATAAACAATTAACTGTGGTATGAGGAATGACCTTATTCTGATTAGACCTGTTTGGAATTAGCTGAAAGGCCCAGGCCAATACTTCCCAACAAACCACATGGACTCCTTCCAAGAGAAGACCAAGAACTAATATTGGGCATGATCCCATAATATTAAAACCAAAAAGATGGAGGGAAAATATGGAAAATAAAAAGTGACCTGAGCAATGATGAAATGTGGTGTATGTGGCCATTTTCCTTAAAAGGAAATCTATTTCTCTCGATACCTTCCAGTTTAATACAACAGAATACAATAGTAATTGATAAAGTGACAACATGAAACAGCAATGCAATGTGAAAGTATAATTTGAATTTTTATTCTAGAATCTATCTTTCCTAATGTTCTATTTTCAAGAATGTTTGAAGACACAAGAAAACTTAAAAAAACAAGAACTTTTCAACTACACATGTGAGGTCCTCTAAGTGGAAGGGAAAACAGAGTTATCTTTGAGAAGAACTCTTAAGTGCCCGATGGTAGAAGAACACAGAATTTTCAGGAAGTCAGAATGTTGGATACATTGTGTTTTTTGCTTATCTATAAGGTCTTCATTTCACTGACAAACAGCATTTTAATGGAATACAAAGCAGTAATTCAGTCTTCATTGGAAACCTATTTTTTAAGGGAAGACATTGAATAGTATTGCTTTTGATAAAATATGAAGTGAAGTTATTATGTCTCTGTGCTAATATTCTTTTAGACGTAAAAGAAAGCAAAGTACCATGAGAAATCACATCCCCTAGGGGCCTAGGAAGAAGTGGATGGTGTTCCAGTGGCTTAATTTACAGAGCATAGCCAAGAATATTCAAGGAGCTACAGTCCCTGCATAGGTAATCTTCAGTCATGGGGTGCTCGCAAGGTTCTGGTAAGGGACTATTGACACCCTTAGGCCTCTTATGGTGCAGAGGAGGGAACTGTTGCTGGGTGAATCATACTAGTGTGTTCCTTGGGGAAACAGCTTTAGAGATTACGTCATATTCTCCTTCTTCTTTTTCTCTGCTAAGGACCTACATTTGCTGATTATCCAAAACTCAGAGCAAAAAGCCTAGGTATGAGTCTCCTGGGCACAACTAAGGCAGAAAAGGGTGAAGAATAAAATTGATGATCCAAACAATAGTGATCTAACAAAGTATACTCTTCTTATTTTTATAGCTGAGAAATGAAAGTTTACACTAGAGAGAACACTTAGTTTGATTAAAAAGCTCCTTCCTTAAACTGGGTGCCAGTGGCGCACACCTGTAAAATCCTAGCTACTAAAGGAGGCTGAGATCTGAGGATTGCAGTTCAAAGCCAGCCCTGACAGAAAAGTCTGGGAGACTCTTATCTCCAAAAACTACTCAGAAAAAGCCACAAGTGGTAGAGTGTTTGCTTTGAGCACAAAAAGTTTCAGGGACAGCCTCTAGGCCCTAAATTCAAGCCCCAGGAGGGGAGGGGTAGGTGAGCATAAGGCTTGTTCTATAGCAAAAGATACATGTAAAACTTACCTAAATGAGTAAATAAAATATTTACTCATTAATATCAATATTCTTCACTGATTGCTAAGCCATTTTAAGTAACCGCATGATTTGACATGTTTTGTTGCTGAGCAGGATGGTTTTTCATAAAAGTAAACACACACACACACACACACACACACACACACACACACCATCCTCAGCACTCTAGTGCTCTGATGACTTGAGTAAAAGCAGAAAATTGTGCTGATACTATATAGTTTGGTTAACAGTATACTCTTTTTTGGGGGGGGGTTACTTTAATCTTTTCTCCATATATTTTTATTGTAATTAATAGAAAGGTTATATTATATTCACCAGATAGAAGGTGCATTACTTCACATACATTGATACCCTTTCTCATGTCTTGGTCCACATTTCCATCCCCCTACCCCCACCTCTCATCTTGTTTTTCCCCCTTCCCTATCTGATTTCAAATAACCAAATACAAATAACTTTAAATCAATGACTCTTAAATGATTCAAATCAGTCAGGGGTGGGGTAAGATAGGAAGGGGAAATTGTCTCAGTCAGCTCTTTCCTAATGCCAACTTTTATGTTCAATCTTAGGAAAGCCTGAAAAATCTGGAAAGCCAATGTCAAAAATGAGCAATTGCAGTATATAATATAAAATAATGGTATTGTAGAAAAGGCTGGTGGCATGCACTGTGTATCACTATAATTCTTCCTTGAGTGAATGGGCTGAGATTGTGCACTGTGACTTTCTATAAGGTCATATAGGGAGAGGATACCTCAACATAATTAAACTGACAGATGCAAGGTTATGCTGACTTAGAGGATGTCAGGGGGTGGAGAGACACCACTAAGCTACGGATATGTCTTTGGGGCTTCTGTCCCGTCTGTAGCATCTTTATCAGAGAACTTGACAGAATTCTTTGTAAATGACAAAGGAATTGGTATGAAGCTAGAGGAAGACTATTGGTATTTTCTGAATTGTTCTATGGTGTAGAAGTTGACCCTTTAGTGATTCTCTTTGAATTTCATCATACGTACTTCGAAATGTGTAAAGCCAGCCAATGTTTACCTTTTAAAAGCAATGCATAATATTAGTACTGTAACTGTGACAAGTATTTTTTCCCAAATATATTACATCTACCATTAGCTTAGCACCAAAGTTTAAGAAATAATTACTAGTGGTCCATTGTCAAAGCTTGGTACCTGGCCAGATCCTGAATTCATAGTGGCAGCTTACAGAAAAAAAAAAAAAAGACATTAGGAGAAATTCAACTAGCAGAGGTAAGGGCAGACCATGAGAAAAAAATGAGGAAATAAAAACTGTAGGTGATAAAGGAGCATACTTAGGAAACCTTCCAGCCACTAGAGGATGAATGAGAGTTGGAGCCAATCACAACCTGCTTTTAAAATTCGGCCAATCCCTGGAGGAGGTTATCCTAAAATTACCCAATAGAAATTATGAAACTCAGTTAACACCAGGGAAGATTGTACACTATATAGCACTCATAAAATGAGTAATCATGTAAGGAGAATAAAAGGCTTATCATGACTGCTGTGGGTTTCTTTTTGCCTGCCAGAGACCTGATCTTGCATGAACACTAATAACTATTAGAGTCTAGCTTTTGTTGTCTGAGTCTGTTCTTTGACTTTGGAATGGTGAATTTGTTTCTCACATCAAAAATTTCTTTAAGAGATTAGGTTAGTAGGTTTAGGTAGTATTATCTCCTATCTACCAGTTTCTTTGCTCATCAGTCCTTCCTGCTATATGTTTATATTGACTTCGATTTAGTCTATGTTGGCCATTAATGGTGGCTATTTCTTATCAGAGCTTTGTTATAATAGAGTAAGTTGAAATTATACTAATCAATTCATGGTGTTAAATATTGATTCTAAGTAATACTAAACTGCAGCGGGAAATGATACGTGAAAAGGAAGGACAATAACCAGGTACGGTGGCTCATGCTTATAATCCAAGCTTCTCAGAGGCTGAAATTTGAGGATCGCATTTCAAAGCCAGCCTGGACACTAAAGACCACGAGACTCTTATCACCAGTTAATCACTAGAGGTGGTGCTGTGGCTCAAGGGGTAGGGCAGTAGCCTTGAGCTGAAGAGCTCAGGGACAACACCCAGGCCCAGAGTCTAAGCCCCATGACCAGAAAGGAAAAAAAAAAGAAGATAATTATTGAATAGTAGAAAGCTTAAATGAATATAAATAAATATAATGAAAACAAATACAAAATCAATTGTCAAAGTCCAAATTCCTATTCTTTTTACAAATTTGAGTAGATTTTTAGCGCTACAAAGAAGAACCTAGTCACTTTTCTTCTTGACAATAGTAGGTTAAGACACTTTTTTGGGGGGGTGACATTCTCTTTGTTGAACCCCTTTTGTAAAAAGGGACAAATTTTATAGATTGTTAGGCCTGGTGCTCATCTAACCATAGTTTGAAACAAAGCAAAACCCTTGCCAAACAAATGAAAATTCTCTTTTCATTAAATTTTACTTAAGATTCTCCACTTAGAGAAGGAGAGTTTCAGTGAAATTTTTCGGCATGCCATGCCTGGTGCTTTATTATGTTCCTCAGGGCACATTTTTCTGAAAAAGAGAAGCCTAGAGAATTTTCTAGAATAAAAATGGAGATAATACCATCCTAAAGTTTAATTTGGTCGCTCTTGAGATCATGTTTGTGGAGTTGTTACAACTGACTCCTTGTCTACTTACAATGTTAGGTACTGCAATCAGGCTGACACATTTCCTACCCATGACATCCTATAATTTCAGAGAAAATGACTCAAATTACTCATTTGATGACACAAAGAAGAAAAGGATTGACTGCCTATATTCTCATTTCTCAGCTGGTTACTTTTAGTTTTTGTCATTCATTTCTATCATTCTATCTACTCAGGTCTTCAGCTTCCTGGGATTTTGCAAAATTGTCACCTGACAACAAATTTAGGTGACATGATATGAGATCTCCATTGATCCAGCTGAAATTGGATTTCTGTTCCCATTTATAATGTCCATATTCAAGAACTAGAGTAAATCTTCTCCATATTTTCTTGGTGAAGAAAGCTGAATTGGAATGAATGCGGCTCAAAGCCTGCCTAGGCATTCAAGTCCAGATAGTTCTGTGTAGCTCAAATGGTAGAGTGTCAGCCTTGAACAAGGAGCCAAACAAGAGCACAAGGTATAGAGAACTCTAGATCCAGCTGTGAGATCTGGGACGTGTTAAGATATTGGAAAGCTATCTCAACAGCAGTTAGAAGGCTGAGAGCTGGGCCCTAGAAAGATCAAACATTTTAGGCAAAACAGAGGTTCGAGTTTCTACCTAAAGTGTGAACTGCTTGGGCACGGAAAGTTTAAGACTTTGGAAATAAGATAAATGTCTAATGAGTCAATGTGGGAGTGTTTATTGTTTCCCTCTTGCTTCCTAAGGTAGTCAATTAATACTTCTGTGCAAGCTATGTTGTTTGTAACTTCAAAGATAGATCAGTGCCCTAGTCTCTGCATGTATCTGTAGTCACCTCCCCTGTACTGAATGAAAAAAGCTTCTCAACAGGACAGAACTCAGGGTTCAGAAGCTGGTGTTGAGCTCTGGTCCCCCTGGCACCCTCTTTCCTATCCTCCTCAGCTCTTCTACCTTGTATCCCATCATCCTGTTGCTATGGTCACTGTTAGCAACAACAAGCTCAGGTATTCGAGCCCCAATCACACCACCAAAATACAGAAAGGAAACTGGGAAGCTACTGGACATCTATTGAATTCCATTGGTATCTTTTGGCTGCTGTTTTCCCTCCAACCACTGCCATGGCATAGGATTTCATGCCTATAAAGTCTGATGGTACATTGTATTACTTTCTCTTGTTTGGGGCTTCTTTCTCCTTTCTCTGCCACTTCCTTGCTAGCATTCTCATGAGAATCTGCTCAGCCATTCTAATAGAGAGAGAAGAAAACTAATTTTCCATGGGACAACCATTAGTAATTGAGGATGACAGTTATTCCTTTCTCTCTCAGGTAGACAATTCTGAGGTTGCCAGTATGTGGATTCTCAGAAGTTCCCCAGTGTAACTGCACTCTAGATATTCACTGAGCTGTTATCAGCTCAACAATGCAACCTGGAATTAACTTTCTTCTATTGGTTTACCTTGACTTGCCAGTTTCCTACTCCAGTTACTTGAGTTCACTTCTTACATTAGTGTTTATATTTCTTAAGTTCTTATTGCAGGCTTTTTGTGTGAGCAATCCAGGCTAATGCTACAATTTTGTGTCTGTGTTTACTGAAGAATTCCAAGCACTTGGAACAGTGCCTGTAACACAGCCATCACTCATCAAAGGAATGACAAATACATTACTGGATTGTGACAGTATGATGTTCAGAGGATGGACAAGATAAGTGACATTCCTCTCAGAGTGGAGTGCTAAGAATGTGCTCCTCCATGGGTTGTACAACATTTTAAGATTGATCATTAATAATAGGTCCAGTCAGCATCTTCCTGATGTATTGTCTGAAACATGTTGCATGGTCATTCTCAAAGAGAAGGAAGTGGCTCTTCATGCCAGCATCAGCTCTCCGGGAAAATGTTTCACTGGGTGAATTATAGCAGGCTAACATGGAGTCCAAAATGATGTATTGTTCTTTGCTCATAAATAATGCAAGGATGATACCAAGCAAAGATAAAGGCCAGTGATTTATTCTATACAACCTTTATGTAAACCTCATAAATTGTACATAGTGGTATCTGCGAATGTGACAATGGCTGTGACACTGCAAGGTGTTAACGATGGCGAGGATTTCATATTTCAAGAGGAAGAAGCCAAGGAGAGCATTTCTTCCTGTTCTTCTTGGGGGGAGGTCTCCTGCCAGGAAGAAAAAGAAAAGCACAAAAACAAAATCAAAATTATTTTCAGAGTGATCCAAAAGACTCAAGAATTTAAAAAGATAAAAAATTTATCTAAAAAAATTCAGTATGTAAAGTGTTAGGACTAATACATTAATTTGTATAAGGTTTTTAATCATTTCCTATTGGAATATATATTTAAAATATTATATATCAGAGACATGCATGCTCACAGCAGTCTTTTATCTTTTATTTATAAAATTATGCAAACAACATAGTCACACATACATATCTTTATTTATTTGTACAGTCTCCTGATTAAAAGAAAGTCGACGCACATTATATTTTGGTACATTGTTCTGATGTAATAAGAAATCTTTACCTACTACTATCTGAATAACAAATGAATTTGAAGTTTCCAAGATTAGAATTTTAATACTTTCTTTTTTTATTCTTTTCATATATTTTTATTGTAATTAATAGAAGGGTTACATGATATTTGCCAGACAGATGGTGCATTAATTCCCATACATTGATACCCTTTCACATGGCTTGGTCCCCATTTCCCTCCCACCCTACCCCTCATCTTGTTTTTCCCCCTTCCTTATCCAATTTCAAATAACCAAATACAAATATATCCAATATATCAGGTAACAAAGTGAGATACTGTAACAATATGAGATAACCAAGGGGCAGCAAAAGAGATGAGAGATAACATAGTACCTTAAGAACAACAATCATTCATTATATGGCTTATGTTTCTATATCCTAGAGATCCTTTCATTTAGTGTCCTACTATATAGCCTTTTGTATCAAGGTTTTGCTCTATTGCAAATCTCTGCTAGGAGTGCCCAAGGTTTCTTCTGATTATGACAAATGAGGGAAACCATTGAGTCTGGCTTACTTCACTTAATATGATCTTTTCTAAGTTTTTCCGGTTCCTAACAAATGACAGTAGCATAGAATTCCATTGTGTACAAATATCATATTTGTTGATCCACTCATCAACTGAGGGACATCTAGGTTGGTTCCATATCTTTGCTATGGTAAATAGTGCTGCAATGAACATTGTCGTGCTAGTGGATTTAGTATGTTCTTGTTTCTGGATGATTGGGTAAATGCCAAGTAGTGGAATTGCTGGGTCATAGGGGAGCTCTATGTTTGGTCTTTTGAGGAACTGCCATACTGCTTTCCATAGTGGTTGAACAAGTTTGCACTCCCACCAACAGTGTAGTAGTCATCCCTCCTGGCCACATCCCCTCCAGCATCTGTTGTTATTAGTTTTCTTGATCCTGGCCATTCTAACTAGAGTGAGGTGGAATTTCTTTTATGACCAGAGATGTTGAGCATTTCTTCATGTGTCTATAGGGCATTTTTGTTTCTTCTTCAGAGAAGACTCTCTTTAAGTCTTTAGCCCAACCATGAATTTTAATACTTTCAAATTGTATTTCCCGGTAAAATTGGTAAAGAAAGACAAGAAATTCAGAGAAGGACCTAGATTATAATTCAGTCTTTCCAGTGTCACACTCCATAAGAAATCACAAAATTCAATGAAAAGAATTCTCAGAAAAATCATGAAGGACTTATATTGGGAGCAATTAAACCCCTAAGTATGATTAATTAAATACTAGTTTAATTAGGAAAAAATGTGAATAAGGAATACAATATGGACAACTAATTCTAAAATGATGATAAATGCAAGAGAAATCAATCAGACAACAAAATTACCCAAGAGTAACTCAGTAGTTTATTGACCGCTGAAAGTACTGAGGTATCATGTTAGACAAAGTAATAGAGTGAAATTTGTATAAGCCTTAGTCTACCAGTTATTCAACATTTCGCCTTAATTCTAATGTTCATGTTCCTTCTTTTCCTGGGTTTCTAAATTCCTTGAAGAAATCTAAAGGGATCACTCAACAATAGCCTTAATCTGATTTAGCTAAATTGACTGAGATAATATTGTTAATTATTTCTCTAGTCATTTGCCAAAGGTTAACTTTTAAACATAAATAAGAAATGTTGTCATTTGATTCTAAAAAAATATATTGAGTAAGGAAAACAACAACAAAAACCACTGCCATTTCATTTGAGGTGCTGACCTTTAAACAGAGGTTTTCTTTACAGTGAGTAATGAATGCTTTGTTTCTCTCTTTTATTACTATCTGGAACCAGGTTTTGCTTTAGGCCTTTCCTTATAACCAACTCACTTTTCTGATTAATTAAAAGGAAAGGTGACTGCCAAATTAAGAATGGGAAGCAGCAACTTTAGAAATTAAATTTCTAGCAATGGCTTTGTGCAATTACAAAGTAGCTAAAACACTTTAACTAGTGATATAGTAGGTAGATATAAAGATAAATAGATAGATGATAGATAGATAGATAGATAGACAGACAGATAGATACATAGACAGACAGACAGACAGACAGACAGACAGAAAGGATAAAAAAACAGATTAGATCCTGGCTCCAGTGGCTCACACCTGTAATTTTAGCTACTTATGAAGTACAGCCTGGGCAGAGCAGAAAAGTCTGCGAGACTCTTGTCTTCATTTTATCACTAAAATATGCCACAAATGGAGAGGTAGTTTGAGGGGTAGAGCACCTGCCTAAGTGAAATAGGTAAGAGACAGTGTTCAGGTCATGTTAAGCACTAGTACTTGCATAGAAAGAGAGCAAGTATGAGTGAAGAAAGGAAGTTACAGTGAGAATGTAAGGGAGACAGTAAGAGTGAGAGAGAGGGAATATCTCTCTTTTTAAAGCATTTCATGGATAGAAAATCACTTGAACAGAATGCATTCCCCTTCCCCCATGAGAGTCCTATCTCACACCTGTCCTTGCTGCCCATCCTGCTGAATCACCTCCCTTGCACTTCCTTCTGAACACAATGCAACCCAGAAGTTTTGGAAGGCAGCTTGAATCCAAGGCCATGTCTGATGCAGGCACCCCAAGCAAACAGATGCCGTTTAGGCCTTGAAACTCCTTCATCAAAATAACATTGTTCACCTCCCCTGTCTCCATCTTACCCCACTCCCACATATCCCTCCAGATTTCATTTTTCCTACCTAATATTTACAGGGACCCTAGCTGTAAGAAGTGCATGCAACTTCTGCTTCAGCCAGGCTGAAGGTTTCCTCCCCAATAAAATCTGTTGGTATATAGAGTTTGTCTTTCAGGTCTTATTTCTGATTCTTATTCCTCTTACTAAAATATTTCACACACTAGAAACTCAGGATTTTTGAGATATGTGCCAAAACATAATACAATGTGCACAGAAGATAAGTCACATCAATGAATTTGCACTAAGGAGATGATCACTTTCTTTTAGGAAGTTTATTATTGTGAGAGAGTTCATAAACATCCTCACTACTGTGAGAAACACATTCAACCAACCAGGTTGGAAGAACTGACTCGAGAAGAGTTCAGTGAAAGTGGACTGTAATGCTATAAGCTTTGTGAAAAGTCATTAAGTCATTGTCTAAACAAGCTACTTAGTAACTTTCTGCCCAGATTCAGATGTTTGTCTTTTCAATACCACCACAAATAATTTATAGCTTTTCTGTAGTTCCACAAAAGTAGCATTGGTATTCTTCACTGTCTTAGAAAAAATATGAAAGAGAGGGAATGAGTGAGGAAGTAAGAGGGAATAAGAAAAAAAGACAGAGATAGAAAGATAGAAGAAAGGAGGAGGAAGAGAAGAAAGAGGGGAGAAAGAGCAGGAGATAGGATGAGTTATTTAAAATTTTTCCTTTGAGTCCATTTTCAATTTTCAAACTATTGATACTTATATTATTAAAAACAACTTACCTTTTCAAATACTTTTAGCATCTTCTCATTGATGAATATAATATCGTATTGGGAAGAATTATGGGAAGAATCATATAGCTTTGTCCAAGGAAATGCTTCTCCATGGGTCTCCTTTATCAGCTGACTTTGTCCAAGATTTCTGTTCTAAGAAATGTGAAAAGTGAGTCACCTTGGAAAATACATAGATTGTAGATTGGATATTTAAACCAACCCAATGATAAGTTTGTTTACTACAAAGTATAAAGACATTGACTGACCTTAGTTTAAAAAGTGGGCATGTTTACTCTGCAAAATGAAGCACTTCATTTTCAAAAACTGGGGTTTCTTTCTTCTAAAGTAACCTGATAAGAAAGTAGGTGTCAACTAGAGTTCTATGCATTGCACTGTTGGAACTTGTATCTGAAAACTCAACACAGGCAAACACAAACAAACCACAACTTCCCTTCTAGCTACTGTCATTGCTGTGTTGTGCATGTCTCAAAAGTTTTTGGTCATGGCCTATATTCAGGAGACTGGCAGGTTTCCTTGTTAGCTCAGAGTGTCATAGATCATTATGTTTGGGTATTGTACTTGCTTTTTTGGCTTGTTTGTTTAAAGTTCCATTTGGTTATCTCCTTTCCTGAAAGACAGAAATGTCTGAGTACTTAGGAAAATAATGATGCTGTCTGTGACAGGGAGGAAGGATAGAATTTTGAAATGATAAAATTACATATTGGGCATTTCCTACAGTTTGGCCCACCTTGTTATATCAAACTTCATTCTAATTATTCATTCATATACATATATATGCATGCATACACACATATTATTCTTTTTATTTATATATGTAAATTAAGATTACTCTCAAACTGATTTGTGGGACTGTATTTCATTTTTATTATTCCAAAATATAGCTGCTCTGTTATTCTATATCTCTTTTTGTTTTTCTTTTTTTCATATATTTTTATTGTAATTGATAAAAGGGTTACATGATATTTGCCAGATAAAAGGTGCATTAATTCACATACATTGATACCCTTTCCCATGTCTTGGTCCCCATTTCCCTCCCCCTCATCCCTCATCTTGTTTTCCCCCTTCCCTATCCAATTTCAAATAACCAAATACAAATGTATCCGCTATATCAGGTAACAAAGTGAGATACTGTAACAATATGAGATAACCAAGGGACAGCAAAAGAGATGAAAGATAACATAGTACCTTAAGGACAACAGTCATTCATTATATGGTTTCCCCATACCATCCCTAACAGTGCCTGAACATGTGATCATTTGTAAATCCTTCTGCTGGTGGAGATCGACTTTAGTCCTGACTAGTCTAGTAACTCCAGCTATCTTTATTGAAGTTTCAAAAGCTTCAGAAATAGGCTTTTTCTTTCATTTGAGTGGTATTTGGGTTTATGAAGGATTTCTTTGAAAATATTCTTGCTCTTGTGAGGGAAGTAATGGGCCTATAAAATTTTGGTATTAATTCAATGTCCTTTGGATTCTTAAGATCTCTGATCTGTCTTTCAGTAGCTACCTCAATCTTTCTTTTTTGTTATTGTTGTTCATTACTAAGTTGAATTATTTTATACAACCTTTTGTGAGTGTTATGCTGGCATAAAATATCTAAATGGGTGTCTCTGAGTCCCCGTGCAATGACACTTCATCACTGTGGAACATGATAACCTCTTCAGTGGTTCCTGGTCTGCCATCCTCAGACTGTGAAATATCAGAAAGCAGAGTTACCTGGTTGAACTTTTTAATCCCATTATACCCATGCATTCTGAGTGAAAGTTCATTGCTTAGCCTCTCTATGCCAGAATTTAAGGGAGCATCATTCACCTCTGGTAGTCTACCTTATGACATACCCAGCTTTGGGGCAAAGATGAAACAAAGTTAAATCCTGTGATCACAGCATGGAATTTATATCTTAATAATTGCTGAGATCACAGAAATTTCTCTTTTCTTCATGAAGTTTGGTTGCAAACTATTGCTTAGTTTCATAATTTGTATTATGACACAAAAATCTGAACACCTCTCCTGCTTTGCCTTCCTGCCCTGGAAGACAGTTTAGCTCACCATTTTCATGTTGCTTTATAACTCAAGGCACTCCTGATGACTGTAGACAGATTTGATCAATACAACAGAAAAGGAAAGATAATATAATTCACTAAAACATTACAGATTCCTTTCTCATTCCATCTCTCATTGTTTCACCACTATGTTTTCCACCAAGCTATGAAGATTTCCACAGGTTTTCATCTGTGCAACCTCTATGTATCTTTTAAAGTATGAATTCAATTCCATTGCTTCTGGGAAGACTTACCCATTCCTTAAAATTTTTGGATGCATTTATTTGATTATTGAATGTCAAATCACTGGTCCTAAAGTTTTCAATTTATTTTCTAGTGGGGCCTTGATGGCTTATACTTGGAATCCTAGCTACTCTGGAGCCTTTGAAGATCATGATTCAAAGCCAACCTGTGCAGGAAAGTCCATGAGACTCCTCATTTAACCACTAGAAACCAGAAGTAGCACTGTGGCTTAGAGTGGTAGAGGGCATGATCAAAAAACTCAGGGACAGAACTCAGACTCTAAGTTCAAGCCATACAGTACAATTAAAAAAAATATTTTCTTCCAAATTCTAAATTCATAGGACTATGCTTAAATTATCACTCCGTGAGCCACTGAAGGGCTTTATAGCTTCATTTCAATCCATTACCTCTAATATTATCTCCTTCATACACACGATCTGTCACATCACTTTAGAGGCACCTTAAAAATGAAATAATGCATTTACATCACACCTATATGTGTTGTATGTTACTTTACAGATTCTTTGAAACAGTGGCTTTGTTTCACCTTCTTATATTTCATCTAAGACATCTAATTTAAAAACTAGGAATGAAAGCTGATATTTATGATTTTGGTAAAACTGCTATAACCAAATTCCAGATTGGCTTAAAAACTCTTCATGCAGAGTCTTATTGTTTAGGTGAGACTCCATGTAGGTCTTCAAGAATGAATAAGACCATGAAAATGTAATATTGTTCTGCTTTCTTTGTGAGTATGTGAGTAACTTTGCTCATTGGATAAACTAATGTTTCTACAAATTGCAAAGTTGTTTACTTTTTTTCATTTTGTAGTGACAACAGGTATGTTTTGCTAGTTCCAGACACCTATAATGATAACTTGAAAAAAATAATAAAATTACTTTGAACTAGGAAGAGCAAAATATAGTTCAATCCTTTATCTAAATGAATGGTGGAAGTTCAGGTTCAGAAAGAACAAGCCAATTCTCCAAGGTTTCACAAGTGAGCATGGACTCTACATGAGTTCCTTGACTCCAAACCTATATTCTACCTCTAAAACAAAACTTTTACTTTTGAGCTGAAATATGAAATACAGCAAGTGGAGTAGGCATTTTGGAACACATAATACTCTACGACAATACTGCTGTCCTAAGGAAATTAGAAAGCAATTT
This sequence comes from Megascapheus bottae, assembly GCF_031878675.1. Classification (NCBI taxonomy): domain Eukaryota; kingdom Metazoa; phylum Chordata; class Mammalia; order Rodentia; family Geomyidae; genus Megascapheus; species Megascapheus bottae. Next base: position 17,883,323 of record NC_143522.1, read on the forward strand.
AGAAAAATGAAATGGGTCAAATAAGCTGTCATTGAAATAAAAGCCATGGATCAGACAGTAAATCAGTACCCACTTCTTGTGCTTGAGAGTTTCAACCCCTCAGGTTGAAATAAATAAATTTAAAAAGGATCTCTACCAAGTGTTCCTTGTGAAATTCTGAAGACATTTATATTACACTCTCTACACCTTTAATTTCCTGTGCAGACAACAGAATGACATTCACTGTTCTCATGCTTTAAGAAAGTTATTTTCTATCATATTAAGAAAATACTGTAAAACATTTTAGTGGTAGGGTAGGGAAATTCTCTTTGCAGAATTCAGAAAGTCAGATATGTTTCTAATAAATACTAAAATTGTTTTGTTCTTCCTCATCTTGATGACTAAGTGCTCTGTCTTTCCTCCCTCTCAGGATTCCAGAGACAAAAATTAGCTATGATTTTACAGTATTTAATTTTTAACCTGGGCTTCCTATGTATTTTTAATGGTGGTTTTTAATACATTTCTCAACCCTCTGTACACTCAGAAGGTCAAATCAGCATTTAAACAGACATTCTAAATGGAAATGAGTGTCCAGTCATTTATTCATGATCCGGCTGATACAGCCACAACGCACCAAATCATCTCCAGGTAAAGGTAGTAGCTGGAGCCTAGAAAATCAACAGCAACCATTGATTTCTTCGCTTACTTGATTTCAGAAATTAGACTTCAGTAGCATGAAAACTTGGGAAATAAGGACCTTTCGTGCTGTTTTAGTTAGTCTTGTCCTCACTGATCAATGTAAATTGTGCATTCATCTATGAATATTACTTTGACATTGGCTGACTACATGTCCAATTAAGTAGTGGGCTACCGTGAAGGTTATTTTGAATCTTCATGGTTCTTAGTTAAGTGCTATGAAACCTAAATTCAAAGGTAACAAATCTCAAATTCCATACAGCGAACAGAAGTTGATAGCAAAATGGCTGTAGACTCTGTATTTTCCAATTTCCTGTTTGTGTAATATTATTACAGGGCAGAATCTTATCTCATGGTAATGAATCAGAGTTCAGTAGAGCATTGATTCCATGCTGAGTCTGTTAGGCAGACTATCTTACACCTTTTGTGTAACATATTAGCCTCCCATTCTCCAGAATCTGTGAAAACATCATGCTACAAAGCAGGAGTCTGCTGAGGTTCAGCCTGATAATATTTAGTCAGCTCATCTTAGAGAAGAGGGAAGTTATTCATTTTTTCCAAATATGCCCAATGTAATATTATTTACCTAGATTGATTGAAGTGTTTATTTGTGTTTATGGATATACCATGAGGTGAATTCTCATTTATTCATTTTAATAATACGTGGGTATCTTTAATCATTGTTTTGCTGGGATCCAAGGAATCAAATATATGAGGCAAGACTCTGCTCCTGAGTAAATTGTCTATTCCTGAATATAGTTAAGATACCTTAATTATTTTTATGGAAAGTCCATTATTTTTCAGTCTGTTTTTACAGGCATGCCACTGTAAATTTCTGTCATCTTTTATTTGCTTTGTAATGAATGTTTCCCCCAACAGAAGGTATGGAATTACTGTGGTATGTGAAATGTTGGTTTTACAGTCACAAAAATGATCAACAAATTGCTTTTCAAAGGATTAGGACCAATATTCATTCCCCGTAACACTATGAAAGTCGATTTCTTTATGTTCTTACATGAGCTAGTTTTTTGTGGACGTGTTCTTTGATTTATTTATAAGTAAATGTATCATCATCTTCACCCATTTGTTTTAAAATTTGGGCACGTGAAAGTCTCTCTGAATGAAATGTTTGTGTACAACTATAGAGAAGAGTTGAAGATTCGTCAGGGAGAGCTGCCTGGTATGACAAAGAAGAGCCCAAGTTCAGAGGTCTAGTGGAAATAACAATTGTGTCTACACATTCCAGACAATGTAAAATTACAGGCTAATAAAAGACAACACAAAAGCATTAATAGATTCTTGTTATTAAAACACATATAATGTATGTATTGCCAAGCACAAACATGGTTGTATCATCCAATATGTTTATTTATACAAATAAAAAATAACGTATACTTTGCTGTAAACTATGTAAAAATATTTTTGATATTTATAGTATAGTATATGTGTAATTCACTAAGTATTTCATTTTCTTGAGTGATTATGTGTGTGTTCTGATATTTTGGAAGGATTGCTCTCAGTTAAAATGCTAAAGCTGTGTAATAAACTTAGTCTTGTTTTAAAAAAAGAATTTCAGTTTTGTAAGAGATAGTACAATTAGCATATTTCTACTTCATTTTCCCTTTCCTCTCCTCTACCCTCCAATTTTAGTCAATTTAAATGTCTTTTATGATTATTATCATTGTAGATTTAAATGCTCTTATATTATTTGATCTGTCAGTTTTAAATGATATCCTTTGACTCTCAGCTATTAGCCATTTCATGCTTCCTGTTGCTATGGTTTCCCCAGAGTCTTTTTTGAAGACTAAACTTTATCATTTAGTATTTTTTGCAGAAACACTCATGAGAAGAATTTTTACTTAGTTGTCAGATAATCAGAACTATTTGCCCATCGCTATAAAATTACTAGATATTTGCAATTTCTTTGACTTAATTTGAAGATAATTTTAGGTGTTAACAATATTAAAGATTTGAGTATTTCTGTGGATCTTTCTAGCATTATTGTTTTGATATATTTTTCTTTATTTCACAGTCCATACATATTGTTGCCCATTGGGAAGGTTCAGTTTCTCTAGCATGGACATATTTTATTTTTCAAAATGTGTATCAGATTTGTTTTGTTGCAGGACAAAGTCTTGAATTGTGAGTCTATTTCCAAGTCATTTCATATTTGATGGATCAATTACATGTGTCCATTTCCTTTTACTTGTTTTGTACATCACTTATCTTTCTAATTCATTTTTATTCATTCTTTTTTATAACAATTTCTATCTTGCCTTTACTAAAATTTTCTTCATTTCGAATTTATTTTTTATCTATATCATTCTTGATTTCTGTCTGCTTTTATTTTATCTTGCTCATTATATTTATTATTATTCCAAAAAGAACTAGTTATTCCATTTTCAAATACAGTATAAAATGTTTGTTTACAGTTTTCACTGGGTACATTGATTCTTTGCAACAAATTTGCTGCTTTTTGGGTTTTGCATTATTCTAGGTTAATGAAAATAAAAATGCTATTCTTTTCAAAGTGCTACTAATAGGTATTGATTCCTTTGTCTTTTGTTTATGCAGTAGATTTTTAAAAATCTCATTTTGTATAAACTTATTTTTTCTAGGTTTATTTCTTGGCTTTAGTTGGCTAATAGTTGTAATTTTACTCTCTAAGTGAACTTGTGTATTTTTCATATCTACATTTATGATAGCACTAAATAGAAAAGAAACTAAAGCTACCATTCTTTGACAATTCAGTAGATGCATTCTTGGATTAGCATCTGTCTATAACTTTACATCTGTTCAGATTTAATTGTCTTTCTTTCTTTCTTTCTTTCTTTCTTTCTTTCTTTCTTTCTTTCTTTCTTTCTTTCTTTTTTTGTTTTTGTGGTCATGGAGCTTGAACTCTGGGCATGGGCACTGTCCCTGAGCTCTTCAGGTCAAGACTAGTGCCCTATCCCTGGGCCTGGGTGTTGTCCCTGAGCTCTTCAGCTCAAGGCTACCGTCCTACCCTTAGGGTCTTAACCCCAATTCCTGCTTTCTAGTGGTTAATTTGAGATAAGAATCTCATGATCTTTAGTGCCTGGGCTGGCTTTCAACTGAGATCCTCAGATCTCAGCCTCCAGAGTAGCTAGGATTACAGGCATGAGCCACCACACCTGGTCTGTCTCACATATGTATTTCTAAGCTACTTAATTCCAAAAAAAACAATAAAAAAACTCTATCTTAGACCTTTCAACAATTCTAATGGTGCTCCATCCTTATCTCTTCAGTTTGCTCTTTTAGTTGAAAAATCTCTTATTTAGTAATAGCTGAATCTGTTTGACTCTGAAAATGTTGGTTACTCAAAGTTATGTAATCAATAGTCAGTGCTCACACAGAGGTAATGTAGTAAATCTTGCTTTACATTTTACATTTTAATATGCTTCAAAAGTATCTTTATTCATTTGAAAACAACGGCTTTGATCTTTAAGAATACATGAGGAAAGCTTGGCCAAAAGGCGTGTTTTGTTTTTTTTTTTCAAATTTCTATTGTCATTACTACTGTAAAGGTTTTATACAGAGGGGTGAGTTTCGTAAACCAGGTGAAAATTTCTTTTCTTTTTGGATAATGTATCTCTTAGTTTTTCCTCCCATCCCCACTCACATATTATATAGTTCATTTTCAACATAGTGACTAGTGAGTACCACTGAAGTAGCAAATGTTTTAGCTAATTGATTAAAATTAATATGTTTGCTGATACTGAGGTTTGAACTCAGGGTCTTGCACTCACTAGACAAACAATCCACCATGTTAGCCACACTTGCAGCCCTTTTTGATTTCAGTTTGTTTTTCCTCTAGGGACTTGTACAGTTTCCTCATTGCTGGAATCCTTCTACCTCTCCCTCTATTTCAGGTGGGATTTCAAGCATTCACCACTGTGTTTCCCTCATTTTTGTGATGAGTCTCACTGACTTTGCCTGGGCTGGCATCATGCAATAATCCTCCTGTCTTTGTCTCTTATGGACACTGGATTTACAGGTATACATGGTTACACAAGACCCTTGCATATCTGTTTAAACTATTACTTGGTTTTACTCGCTAATTTCTCTGAAAGCTTGTTTTTGTCTGAAATAGATGCTCTCAAGGATATTGCTCTACCCCTAATACTTTGTGAGTCTGGAAAATATGTTCTTTCTTCCCTCTATAGTCTACATAAAATCTGTTCGTTCATTTCTTTCTATAGAATGGCTTCTAAAAGAATGCTACCTTTCTCATTACTCCAGAGACCACATCTGAGGGGCTGCTGGGGTAGCCCATCAGAATATGATTTGTGACAAATAGGCTTTCTTGAAAACAGAAGCTCCAATCTCCAGTGAATTAATATTTCAAACATATTCCTAGGAATGCATGCCCTGGGAGCTCTTTATGAAAGTTAAAATTTATCTCAGTTGAAGATCTACAAACTTACAGGTCAGGTTTCTTTCCATTTTTTATCCTCTCATGTGCCAAATTAAGGGGGAAAGTCCATATAGTTTGTTATAAGGAAAACAATCAGGTTCGAGTCTGTTTTGTAATCCTGGCTAGTTCTCAGAACAACTAGCCCAAGAGTCACAAATGACAGTCAGTCTTAAATGAAACCTTGGGGAGCCGATTCTCTGTTGTTATAGATTTCTATGCTTCCAGTTTTGCTGCTTAGCAGCCCCCGTTCTTGCTAAGCAATTGCAGACACCTCCTTGGAGTGTCATTGTCAGATCTGCTTCAAATCAAGCATGCAGAGTATTTGGTCTCATTTAACCAAGCTCTTTTCCCTAAAGAGCAACTCTAAAAGTGCTTTCTGTAGAGATAAAAACTTTGGCTCATTGTTCTCAATCTTGTAAGAATGTTTCAGGTAGGTAGGTGAGTAGATCAAGAAAGTCAAACTCAGGATTTTTTTTTTGTACTTTAAGTTCTGGAATGGTGTATTCTATACCATGCATCACATTTCTTTATATTAGTATTTTTTTCTTTCCTTTTAGAAAATTCTGGGAGATTGGGAGGCTTCTTTGTGTCTGATCCATGAGGGTCTATCCTCTTTACTTATTCTAGAGTATGAAGAGCGTCCCATTCCTTCACCTTCTTTCTGTTTCTTTATTTTAAATCTTAGAGAACAACAGTTATATGTTTTCACACTTATAATCTGTGGTTGAGTTGTAGCTACAAATGATTCCTAAGTTTCCATTCTGTTTTCTAGTTCTCCACTTCTCTTACCTTTGAGCAACATACCTAATCACTTAAATTTTTGCCTGTTTTAAACATCTTCCCACTCAGCGATTTCTGAGGACTTTTAATTCCCTACAACTTTAGATTGCTGTGATTAGACTTATGATAATGAATTACCATGTTAATCTTAGCAGCACAATAATCTAAATAATGAAAAGCCAAGTTTCTAAGTAACTGCCTGCCATTCAAAATCATTTCCCAAATGTAATAATTCTGGATAGATTCTCATTCTTGCTTTGGAAAACTCTCCTAGATGGGGTTTAGAAAGAATAAGATACAATTTATGGTTTTGAAAAGTTTTTTTAAGATTATCAACTTTTATTATCTTTTTATAATTTAAATTTTAGTATAAAGGTGATATACAGAGGGTTCACAGTTATATATATATATATGTTAATGAGTGTATTTCTTTTTGAACAGTAGTATCCCCTTCCATATTTTCTCCTTCTCCCCCACAATCTCCCTACCTACCATGTTGTGAAGTTCATTTTTAACATAGTATCTAGTGAGTGTCACTGTTGAATTGGTTTGCCCTTTGTTGCTATGTTTCTGTGATTCCATTTCCCTTCCCCAAATCAGATGAACTTATATAAAAGAAAAAGTATACAGAAATCAAAACAGTGACAAAAGGGAATAAACCAAAGTGGGGGGGAAGAAAGAAAAAGGAAAGAAGTGCATAAAGAGCAATTAAAAAAAAAAACTCCCTTAGGGCCTGGAGTTTGACCTAGTGGTAGAGTGTTTGCCTAGCATGCACAAGACCTGGGTTCGAGTCCTTAGTACCACATACATAGAAAAAGCTGAAAGTGGTATTATGGCTCAAGTAGTAGAGCTATAGCCTTGAGAAAGCCCAAGGACAGTGTTCAGGTTTTGAGTTCAAGGCCTAGGATTGGCAAAAAAAAAAATAACATATTTGGCGACTGGTATCACAGCCTAGTGATAGAGTGCTTTCCAGGCACACACAAAGTCCTAGGTTCAATTCCCCGATACCACATTCTCAGAAAAAGCCAAAAGTGATGCTGTGGCTCAAGTGACAGAGCACTAGCCTTGAGCAAAAAGATAAAAAAAAAACCCCAGAAACCAAAAATCTTCTTATTTCTATTTCTTGGAGTTCATTTCGATGAGCATTGTTTTATATGGTCATATGCACATAACTGTTGAGCCATTGTGATCCTCCGCTAGACATATTCTAGTTACCAATTCCAAATGGATCAAAGACCTTAATATAAGACCAGATACCCTGAAAATATTACATGAAGGGATAGGGCAAATAGTAGGACTCCTTGGCATGGGTTGAAACTTTAAAGTAAAGATCCAGAAACACAACAAATCAAAGGCTGGATAAATGGGATTACATTAAAATGAAGAGCTTCTGCATGGCAAAGGACATAGCTAGCAAGATAAATAGAAAGTCTACCAATTGGGAGGAGTTCCTTACCAACTGTATATCAGACACAGGCTTCACATCTAAAATATATTCAGAGCTCAGAAAACTTTATTGCCTTTTATAGATAAACTTTTCTTCTATGTGTCTTAGAGGGCTATTTCATTTGCAAGAACAATTCAAAATCTTTTCACACAAATTACTGCTATTTCATAAATTACCTTTTACTGAATACTAATATGCAAGCTGTGTCTGAATTATTTTTTACAAAATAAACCCAAGATCTATACCCCTATCTTGCTATTAAAAAGGAAAAAAAGCTAAAGTAAGTTATATACTGTCTGACAACCTTCAGTTTACACATAAAATACTATGACGAAAGGAAAATTGACAAATATCAAAAGAGGGGAGACTTAAAACGTTCTTAAGAGTAATACTGTTCAAATTACCTGCGTCATGTAATTGTTACTCCTCTATCACCTTTCCAATAAAAAAGAAAATAAAAATGATGCAAATGAAGAAGAGCCACCTCATGGAAAAAACCAGATACTCTGCCGGGGGACATCACTTGTTCTGCTTTGTCACTTACGGTTCCCACTTCTGTGCTCTGGGTACCACCACCTTTTGCCTTTAGACTTGAGCAAGGAAAGCTTTTTTCCGCTCCCAGTCCTATCACTGGTGTTCCAGTTTCCTTCCTTCAGTAGAATTTTGGGGCCTGATTATAGTACCTTCCCTTCTCACCACACTGAGAACCCTGAGCTCCGACAAGATTCAGAGTTGCTTCCCAGGGCTTGTGCAAGACTACTTCTTAACTTCTTCCTTGTGAAGGAAGATTGAGCCATTGATTTTTCTCTTCTTCTTGTCCAATGTTCTATTCTTTTTCAATGTCTAAAATAATTGTATTATTATAATTTAAAGATCCTTAAGTAGGCATTACAAAAGGGTTTTAGATCAATCTGTCCAGTTGTGATCATAATGAATCTTGATTAATGTTGCCCCATCACATCATCCACATCCACCCATTCCTCCAATGAGCTCAGTTCCATTGTCACATATGTACATCAGATACTGCGCATGCACTCACCCATCCTTCCTGTCTGATGTCTCTTGACCAAAGACCTTCCCTCAATATTCACCACAAGTTAACGCTTCCTGGGATTCATTTTGTTCAATTTATAAGTTAGTCACCTGCAGGAGTTAAACCATTGGAATCCTCCCTTTTACATACCACTGAGCTATTCAGAGCCTTCTTTTGAAGACAGTACATTAGAGCATAATCCTCACTATGAAAACCTAAGCAGAGACACATAAGGGCTGGAGAGGATTCTAGCAGGACACTTTGAAGTGTTCAAGAATCATAAATTTGACTCAGACTTCCCTAGTTGCATGGTAGTTTTATCTGGGAGAGGAAAGACCATGTGTTCCTTAACACTGAAATAGCTCAACTTATAACGTAAAAAAATTTAGACATGAAAGGTTAGGGGCCTGTGTTTCTACTTCTCATTTAGTCTCACAAATGTTAGGATCAGGTATATCTCTAAGTGCTATCTTCATCTCAAATTTAGATTTTGTCTTGCATCAAGAGCGTTGAGCAAAGGCACCTTTGCTCAATGAAAGTTTACACCTTTTACTAGACTACTTAAATTCTATGTGAGTATGGTCCACCTGGAGAAATGTTGTATTCTTTTCACTCTGCAACTTAAATTAGAGCCCTTTAAGGTACAGCTAATCCAGCCTTACTGGAAACTTCCTAATCACTAGTGACTTAATGCTATGTTCATTTTTCTGATCATTTGATTCACTTCAGTTTGTTCATCATAGGTTAAGAATGGGCAAATAGAATAAAGTTAATTTTTGTTAAAATCTAATCAAGTTTTATACTAGGCAATTATACATTTAAACTCCTCTGCTACCACCTCTTAAACATTACAACAAGACATACACTTCTATTTTGGACAGAGGAGTGAAACCAAACTTAAAGAGGTTAAGAATAAATTATTTATGAAACATAAACATCTTTGAATACTAATATAGTGATTCTACTAAATTTGTAATTGCAGGAAGGAGTCTTTTAACTGGAAACTGTTATCCCTACCTTGTCTACATTTCAAAGGCAGCTGCATAAATCTCTTCTCTACTTTTATTAGTTTTGCTTTGTTTTTCAGCTCCTCATCTTGGTTGAACTCCCTAAATGGTGCCTGATGCTTGGTGACAACGATTATAGGTATTATAGGTATTTTTCATGATGGCTAGTAGAGACAAGGCATAAATGGTATGACAAGTTTGATGCTTTGTTATGAAAATAAGAGGAGATAGCAAGTGAAGTTTCCAGTGTCATTAAGTTCTCTTTAGACTTTGATTCGAAAAGAAATATTGGAAGGAAGCGAGGGCTAATAGCGAGAGCTAACTTAGGCTGCCAGGCCTGCCTGGAGGAGTTGAGTGTTTGTAATGGAATGGCACAGCAGATAAATAAATGACTTGCACAAAAGAACAAATAGCTAGAGCAGCTGCATGATAGAAAGTAAATTAACATTCAGAGGAAAATGCAGGACTCTGCTTAATAGTAGGAAGCTCTTTATAGGTAGGTGCCCAATGTCAGTCAGACCTCAATGATACTGAAGTCTAAGGCAATTTTACCACAGTTCAAAGGAGCTATAAAGATCACCAAGGACAAAAAATATGCAACATTTCCTGTGTATAATTTAATTGTTCAATTTACCTCATGAAGATTTTATTGAGCGGCTACTTTCTGTAACTTAAACATTATCAGTTATATTAATTAAGGTAAAATGGCTGTTGAGTCTCAGGACACTACTATCTCTAATGAAGAAAAGAGAAATATACAGAATTAACTCTCATATCTCACCAAAGGATGAAAAATGCTGGGTCCATCCAAGCATTTCCTACAGGGCAAGGAAAGGGAAGAGTGGCAATAACTTCCTGCTCATGAGGCAAGTTACTGTCAAATTGTTTTAATTTCATTGGTGTGCACAAATGTTGCTTAGTTTCTCTTTAGGGATGAGCTACAGAATTATCTACAAGGAAAATATTAATTATGTAACATATTCTGTATTTTAATTTTTATTAATTTATTTATTGAACTCTAGGTCTGGGCACTGTCCCTGAACTCCTCAGCTCAAGCTAGCACTCTACCACTTGAGTGATAGCACCACTTCCAGTTTTCTGGTGATTAATTGGTGATATGAGTCTCACTGACTAAACAACGTATTAAACTAATAACAACAGATGCTGGAGGGGATGTGGCCAGGAGGGATCACTACTACACTGTTGGTGGGAGTGCAAACTCGTTCAACCACTATGGAAAGCAGTATGGCAGTTCCTCAAAAGACTAAACATAGAGCTCTCCTATGACCCAGCAATTCCACTACTTGGCATTTACGCAATCATCCAGAAACAAGGACATACTAAATCCACTAGCACAACAATGTTCATTGCAGCACTATTTACCATAGCAAAGATATGGAACCAACCTAGATGTCCCTCAATTGATGAATGGATCAACAAGATGTGGTATTTGTACACAATGGAATTCTATGCTGCTGTCAGAAAGAACGACATCGCCCCATTTGTTAGGAAATGGAAAGACTTAGAAAAAATCATATTAAGTGAAGTAAGCCAGACTCAAAGAAACATAGGCTCAATGGTTTCCCTCATTTGTCATAATCAGAAGAAACCTTGGGCTCTCCTAGCAGAGATTTGCAATAAAGCAAAACCCAGATACATAAGGCCATATAGTATGATGCTAAATGAAAGGACCTCTAGGGTATAGAAACAAAAGCCCTATAATGATTGTTGCCCTTAATGTTACTATGTTATCCCTCATCTCTTTTGCTGTCCCTTGGTTATCTCATATTGTTACAGCATCCCACTTTGTTATCTGATATATCAGATATATTTGTATTTGGTTATTTGAAATTGGATAGGGAAGGGGGGTAAACAAGATGAGGGGTGGGGGTGGGGGGGAGGGAAATGGGGATCAAGACATGAGAATGGGTATCAATGTATGTGAATTAATGCACTTCCTATCTGACAAATATCATGTAACTCTTCTATTAATTACAATAAAAAATATGAAAAAAAAGTCTTATTGACTTTCCTGCCCAGGATGGCTTTGAACCACAATCATCAAATCTCAGCCTCCTGAGTAGCTAGGATTATAGGCCTGAGCCACCAGCCGGCTATGATTTTTAGTTGCAGAAATTATTGATTAATTCTTTCTTCTTTGTTTTTTTCTGGTGTGAATCAGTCCAGCATTTTTGTCTTAAAAAAAAAAACAACAACAACTAATTTTTTACTTCTGTTTCCTCCTCTTAATTTTTGACAGGTAATTTTAAACAAGTGTTGATTATAAGGTAGCCCAAGGAAAGTCATTTCCTTAGCATTATTAACCTAATTATAAATTGTATTAACCTTTTAAATTATGTTTCCTTCTTCTAAGATGAGACAGACAGACTTACAGACAATGGAATTCCTATATAACCATTGCATTCACACAGATAAGAGTTTGGAGTCAGAGATGAAACTTTAATGTAAATTAGCACACATGTACAGTGATGCTTTGAAAAATGTATACTATTCCCCTCCCCACCCTGGAATATCAACTTCTGGAAGTTCACTCAGTATGCTGGTTAGAAAGCAGTTTATTAAGAAATGATATGGTGACTGTCATTTGCAAACTCCGCCATCTATCAGGCAAAGTGATTAAACCTGCATCCATCACCTAGTATAATTAATCAGTAAGACACCACAGCCCATGTTCCTGTACTGATTAATCTGTAGTTCAGGTACATACATCTCAGACTTCAAGTTCCTATGAGAGATACATCCATCAGTGCTGCCACATGCTTTGGCATGCTCTATAGCTATTATAAAGTGGGTTGGTATTATACTTGTAAAGAAGAAGGATAAAAGGATTTTTTCCTAATGGGTAACAAAGTAGAAAAAAATATAATTCTCTGATAATTATGAAGAAGAACACAAAATTCCAGTAGAATCAATGTCTTTATTTAGTTTGAGCTCTTTCCCCCCCATTCCCTTCATATGAGGTAAAATGATTTTTGGTTGATCACTTTATGAAAAAGATCAGTATGGCAAAATATATTTTGCTTGCTTGGTCTTACTCATCCGGGGCCCAATATACCCTGGATGCTCTTAAGAAGTTGCAACTAAGAAATATATAGCCAGCTCACATTTGGAAGTTCAATTGGTATCACCATAGATGATATCAGCATCACTGAGGAAAATGCTGTTTTATAAGGAGGAGGATTATACAGTGCCTTACTAATGGGTTACATACCTGAAATAACTTTTGATGTCCCTATGTAGTAGTTGGCTCTATTTATATAAACCTCAAGTCCATTTGGATAGCAGAGGGGCCACATGGGTTGCTTGGTTCAATCTAGTTATTCCTCAAATGAGCAAAGCTTGGTGGGGAGTTAGTCATGCTCATTCCCTTGATGGCTACCAATGTCCATATGGAAATGTAATGGCCCACTTAGGCCATTTTTGAAAATTCTTACTATAACATGCTACCTTCAGGGGAAAATTTTTTAAGTGGTAGATAAATGGTTTGATCCTGGTGTGGGATCAAATTTTGAAGAATAGATCGTCATGTACATTTTGTGTCATCCTTCAATGGTTTTCTTTTATCATTAAGATAATTTTATAGACTAAAAGGATATAGAAATGTGGTAGGTTCCTAACATTGCTATAGGGGTGGAAACCTGTAAATATATACACATATATTAGATTTTCAAAGGAAGTGTTAAGATCACATTATTTAATCATACAATGTACACCATGGAGTCTATAACCTAAAATATTGTATAACTAAGATTGACTTAGAGCACAGACTCTTAGTGTTCTCAGCACAGAAACAAAGTAACTCTATAATGAGTTTATTTTGTGAAATGTATTCTATTGTTTCATTAAATACATTATCTTTCCCTTTATTTTGCTACTAATCTTCTATGTTCACTCTTCATAGTTTTGCTCTTTTTTAATCTTGTTTTAAGATTATCTTTAAGTAGTTGTACCAAGGACTTCAGTTCAACATGGCAGTTTATGAGTATGTTTCTTGCTCAGTATTACAATGAGCATGTTACAATGTTTCATTCTTCTACCCTATTTGTTCCATTTATATTCCTCCCCTCACCTTAACTCATTCCTGCTTTCATATATAGACATAGAATACTATGACTCTATTTGCCTACCCTTTCTCTCTCCATTCATCAGCCTCCAACCCTTGACCTCCTCTATTTGACAAAACATGCTTTAGCTTCCCAATATTTCTTTAGTTATGCCGTAAGTTACTTAGTCAAAGGAAATATACCAGTAGATTCTCCCCCCACCCCATGTACACAATAATTTTTTGACAATTTGAGTATATATGCATATACATAGGTTGTTCTTTCAATAAGATCATAAGAGCTCTTAATGTTCCATTTGTACTTATTTTCCCCTACTTTTTTAGTAGGGGAAATGCTAACACATTTATCTAATATTCAGTTTTCAATGTGATATAGTCTACTTGAGAGACTTTTAAATTCTATTTTCTTTTATTTAATTTCACAGAATCCCAGTTTCTTTTTCAAAATTTTAACATCATTATTGTGTTTACCTTTCATACTGTGTATCCACATCTTTATACTTTTTCAGTTCCTTTAGGTATTTGCATTTTCCATGTTTTAATTCAGTCAGCTTTTTATACCTGTTCCCTGTTTTTGTTTGAACATCCTTACAAATGGGATTTTTGCATTTTTGGAGGTTTTTTCCTTTCCCTGTGTGCATCGTCTAGTATCTTTGGATTGCGAATTTCGAAAATATCTTGCTGCCTTTCCCCATAATCATTGTGTTTCTTCTGGGTGCAATAGCTTAAACTGATAGCCTACAAGGCCATGGCAAAGAACTCAGTTAAACTCATCTGTGCTTCTAACCATGGGAAATGGAAGATAACTAGTGGATATTTATTGACTAAATTTGTGATCCTTTGTTACATAGTAGAAAACCAAGAGAGTCTACTATTGACTCTGTGTGTAGTATTGAACAGATAGATGACCAGATCACTACACTGCACTCTTGGTTCGAACAAAATAAATGACAGATGAATAAATATACATATAATCATAACATATTAAAAGTGATGATAGAAAAGATACATAAAGTGCCATGGAAATGCAGATGGGTGGCTGTGAGTTCTGCCTAGAGAAATCAGAAGAACCTCTCCAGTGACCTTGGTTATAGGATTCTATAATAAACAAATCATATATACCAGGAACAAACAAAAGAGACATTACCAAGCAAAAAGAGGCATATGTGCTTACTGTATGAATATGCACAACCCTGCAAAATTGGTTGAAGGCACAAAAGAAGACCAACTTTAATTTTATAAGAAATTAGTAATATACATGTAAGTATTTGGAGAATAGTTCTATCCATTTTATCATGTTGCAGAGAGATTTCCTCTTAGCATGTCCTGATCAAGCAAGACTGATCAACCATGAGTAACTTAATTGAATGTTCATGATGAATTTAATAGCTTCACTAGCTCAGAAAAGCAAGTTATAAGCCCTGAAAATTGCAGTATCAGGTAAGAGTATATCCATCTAGGATTGACTTCAAATCCTAATAACTGGCTTTAATGAGACAGGCCTTTACTTCTCTGTTATACAAAGGTCTAGAGGTTATAAATCTGAGCTTTTATGCCTTTGACAATCTCATAGTTGATATTCTCAAAGTCATCTTGTGATCTTAGAGTTGATTAAGACCCCAGGGCTTACAGTGCTATTTATTTCAATGGAAGGATTAAGGATAGTTACTGTAACCCTACCCCTACACTCTGGGAAGGCTATTATTCTGAAACTCAATGTGTACTTTCGCCTACTGGTCACTGATCAATCCATCTTCACATCCAATTCCAAGGAAGGCTGGAAAGTGTGATATCATTTCAGATGGACATGGACTATGAAAAGGCAAATATTCTACTGCTGTACCTTATAGAACTTGTGTGCCATGCAGCTCTTAGTCATCTTGTGTGACAGTAAGCACAAATAGGGCTGGCAGTTTGGCCTAGTGGCAGAGTGCTTGCTTAGCATGCATGAAGACCCAGGTTCGATTCCTGAATTTAGAAAACTGGTGAAAACTATTGAAGTTTGTAAAAAAAAATTGTGTACATACAGAAAAAGGTTAATCCATTTCAAACAGAATAAAAGCTGAGAATTTTGGACTGTAGTGATTAAGCTTTAGTGTTAACATGACTGCCTTGTAAGATGACCAGACAGTTGGCCAAAAAATTAGTTGGGAGGTGGTTCTGTGTAGTAGATGAACACTTGAAGAGGTAGATGGCTTGAAGCAGAGGGGCCTCCATAGTGTGGTACCCCTACTCCAATCAGTTAATATTCTGAGCAGAAGGAAAAGGCCTGTGTTCTTGTAAGAATGGAATTCTTGCCTCACAGCCTGTGGACTACAACTTTGACATTTGTCCACACCTAACCCCAATTCCTGCAGTCAGGTTTAAACTGATGCATTAACTCTTCCTGGGTTTTGATCCCAGTATAGGACTACCAGCTTTCATATATGAACTATGTCAATACTTCCCTGGCTTTCAAGCCTTTACACTTGGGCTGAAACTAAGCCTTCTACTTTAATGATTGTTAACTACATTACATCTGTAATCACTCCCCACACACACATACATGTACACATACATGGACCCTGGCAATTCTTGTGCTGAGAACACAGAGCAATAAACATTCATAAAAAGGCCAAAGTCAGACTGTTTTAAACAAAGATAAAGAGTATCTTAAAAGCAGAAAATGGCAGATATCACATTTAATAATACTGAAGTTATATTAAAAACCACAGAATTTAAACACATGGCAATACATTCCAAATTGATCTACACATTCATTGTATTTATTTTTTCAATAAAAATTGAGAAAAAAAGTTATAATTCATTGGAAAAGGAACACAAATAGTTACGTCTTTTTGAGTGACAGAATAATATTCTGTCAAACAATTCTGTGAAAACAATTGTATTTTAGAGGATCGATCTCTATTCTTTTTTTACAACTTTCAAGGCATCGAAATATATAATTCAGGAAAAAAAACTGAACAAAAAATGTTCATATTTTCCTCCTTTTCCCTACAGATATAATCTATGAATCTGGTTCAATGGTCCCAAAGAGAAAATAGGTGTTTTCAGTTAGAAAACAGGGTCCACTGGAGTGTGTTGACAAAACATTTGCCCATGAAGTCTCCCTGAGAAGGACTGACATGCCCTTCTCAACATGGGAGAATTGAACAGAGTGTTTTGATTTTTAAAATGTTTTCTCATGCTATGCAGCTCTTCTTAGCAGCCCCAGCAAGAGAAATCCAGGCAGCTGCCTCTTAATTTAGCAGACAGAAATGAATAATGCTCATTCAGAAAAGCAACTGGCATTTTGTCAGCTGCCATGCTCTGCACAGCATCTTCTCCATGGGGGAGGCAGAGAGCATACAGTGTCCCAGTGCGTGAGGTGAGCAGCTGGGAGGAAAAACAAAACCATGGCAAGCCATATATTGCAATGCTAAGAGAATGGATGTATGGATGAGAAGAAGCAAATGTTCTAATAGGTCCAGAGCTGATGCTAGTCAAGCCATTTCAGTTCAGATTCTGATGGAAGGTTTGGTTATCATCTCTGAGTTCCTGGATTTAAATCAGATATGAAGTAGGGAAGAGAAAACAGCTGCTGTGAGTATGAGGGTAGACTAGGGATAAAAACCTAAATGTATTTCTACCTGTATGTAGAACTAGAATAGGCAAAGTCATCTGGCCAAGGTTCCATGGTACCTAGTATAATGTAGTTTTGACAAATGCCCTTAATAATAAGCTTTTAAAAAAATATGGCTACCATGTAGAATGCATCATCTAAAGTATGTAAAATCCTTGTCATGAGTGAAGATTCTTAATAGATTTTAATTACATGAGAAGCTAATTTTTCCATGGTGTTGGTATTTCAGTCAGCCTTTACAAATATCTAGATCCTTGCTCCCAATTTTCTTGATTAAGAGACTGATTTGGCAGAACTATGAAAACCTATTCCTTGATAACTTCTGAAGTGTATTTTTGTATTTGGGTTACTTTGGGGTGTGTGTGTGTGTGTGTGTGTGTGTGTGTGTGTGTGTGTGTGTATTTGTACTAAGCTTTCTTTCTTTTCTTTTTTTTTGTTGGTTGTGGGACCTGAACTCTGGGCCTGAGCATTGTCCCTGAGCTTTTCAGTGAAAGGATACTGCACTAACCCTTAGACAACAGCACAGCTTCCAATTTTCTTTCTTTTCCATATATTTATTGAAATTAGTAGAAGGGTTACATTATATTCACCAGATAGAATACATACATTAATACCCTTTCTCATGTCTTGGTCCCCATTACCCTCCCCCCACCCCTCTTCTTGTTTTTCCCCCTTCCCTATCCTATTTCAAATAACCAAATAAGCATATATACAATATATCAGATACGAAGGTAAAATACTGTAATAATATGAGATAACCAAGGGACAGCAAAAGAGATGAGAAATAACATAGTACATTAAGGACAACATTCATTACATGGCTTTTGTTTCTATATCCTGGAGGTTCTTTCATTAAGCATTGTACTATATGGCCTTATGTGTCCAAGTTTTGTTCTGTTGTAAATCTCTGCTAGGAGAGCCCAAGGTTTCTTCTGATTATGACAAATGAGTGAAACCATTCAGCTATGTTCCTTTGAGTTTGGCTTACTTCACTTAATATGATTTTTTCTAAGTCCATTTTTCTACAAATGGGGCAATGTCGTTCTGACAGCAGCATTGAATTCCATTGTGTACAAATACCACATCTTGTTGATCCACTCATAAACTGAGGGGCATCAGGGTTGGTTCCATATCTTTGCTATGGTAAATAGTGCTGCAATGAACATCGTTGTGCTAGTGGATTTAGTATGTCCTTGTTTCTGGACGATTGGGTAAATGCCAAGTAGTGGAATTGCTGGGTCATAGGGGAGCTCTATGCTTACTCTTTTGAGGAACTGCCATACCACTTTCCATAGTGGTTGAATGAGTTTGCACTCCCACCAATAGTGTAGTAGTGATCCCTCCTGGCCACATCCCCTCCAGCATCTGTTATTATTAGATTTCTTGATCCTGGCCCTTCTAACTGGAGTGAGGTGGAATCTTAGAGCTATTTTGATTTGCATTTCTTTTATGACCAGAGATGTGAAGCATTTCTTCATGTGTCCATAGGCCATTCTTATTTCTTTTTCAAAGAAGACTCTCTTTAAGTCTTTGGCTCATCTTTTAATGGGATGGGTGTTTCTTTGGAGATTAGTTTGGGAGTGATTCAATTTTTTCCCACTTCCAATTTTCTAGTGGTTAATTGGAGATAAAAATCTCATGGACTTAAGTGCCCACGCTAGCAGTGAATCATGATCCTCAGATCTCAGCCTTCTGAGTAGCTAGGATTACAGGAGTGAACCACCACTCCCTGCTATCACTGAGCTTTCTGAGCACTAAGGCTAGTGTTCTACCGCTTGAGCCACAGTTCCACTTCCATTTTTTTGGTTGTTAATTAGAAATAGGTCTCACAGATTTTCTGCCTAGGCTGGGCTTTGAACCTTGATCCTTAGATTTCAGCCTCCTGAGTAGCTAGGATCATGCATAGGAGCCACAAACAGTGGAATTTGACAGGAGGAAAATGTAAGAAGTTCTCATAGGAACATTAACCCCCCTCTGCTAGGAAGGTAGATGGGAAGGGTGTTTAAAAACATTCTAGCATAGCAATCTTTTGAGGAAGTCAATCATTGTGTGAGGAAAGGGGTTGGGCACTGTCTGCAGTATTAAATGGGCTAGTTGAAATTATGGTGCTCAATAGTTTTTTGACAAGGAAAGAAAGGGAAAGAAAGTTAAGAAAGTTAAGCTTTACACTAAGAAACAAAAAACTGATAATTTTTCTTGAAGTAAGGTCCTCTTGAGGCTGCAAGAAAAGCAGGCTTGTGCCAGTACCAAGCTGTTTTGAGAATTATAGCCCTGAAATTCCTCCAGCGCTGTTCTTTCTGCTAAGAAGTGTTTTTGCTATACGGGGTCTTTTATTATTCCATATGAAATTTTGAATTGCCTCTTCTATTTCTTTAAAGAATGTCATTGGGATATTGATGGATATTGCGTTGAATTTGTAGATAGCCCTTGGCAAGAGTGTCATTTTCACAATGTTGATTCTTCCAATCCAGGAGCATAGGAGATTTTTCCATTTCCTTAGTTGTGATTTAATTTCCTTTTTCAGGGTTTTAAAGTTTTCATCAAAAAGGTCCTTTACATTCTTAGTTAAGCTAATTCCTAGGTACTTTATTTTCTTTGAGGCTATTGCGAAAGGAGTTGCTTTCCTGATTGTTGCCTCGTTCCTCTCACTGTTGGCTTAGAGGAAGGCAGTTGATTTTTGAGGGTTAATTTTATACCCTTCCAAAGTTTTGAATCAGCTCAAGGAGCTTGGGAGTAGAGTCTATAGGATTTTTTAAATACAGAATCATGTCATCTGCAAAGAGGGATAGTTTTATTTCCTCTTTCCTTACTTGGATCCCCTTTATGCTTGCTTCTTGCCTTATTGCACTGGCTAGGAATTCTAATACTATGTTAAAGAGGAGTGGAGAGAGTGGGCATCCTTGTCTCGTTCCTGATTTTAGAGGGAATGACTTTAGATTTTCACCATTAAGTGAAGACCAATGGAATAGAACTGAGGACTCAGATATTAAACCACAGACCTATGGCCACCTAATCTTTGACAAGGGAGCCAAAAAAATAGAATGGAAGAAAGACAGCCTCTTCAACAAGTTGTGCTGGCAGAACTGGTTAAGCAACTGCAGAAAACTAAAGTTAAATCCTTCTTTGTCACCATGCACTAAAACTAACTCCAAATGGATCAAAGACCTGGAGGTAAAAGCTGACACACTGAAAACTTTACAAGAAGGAATAGGAGATACACTAGGCCTCCTTGGCACAGGTCAAACTTTCTTAATAATGACCAAAAATCACAACAAATCAGAGAAAGGCTGGACAAGTGGTACTGTAATAAACTGCAGAGCTTTTGTATGGCAAAAGACATAGCTAGTAAATTAATTAGGAAGCCTACAGAGTGGGAGAAGATCTTCACCAACCATACAGCACATAAAGGCCTCATATCTAAAATATATCAACAACTCAAAAAATTGAATCACTCCAAAACTAACCTCCAAAGTAACAACCATCCCATTAAAAAATGGGCCAAAGATTTAAAGAGAGTCTTTTCTGAAGAAGAAACAAAAATGGCCTATAGACACATAAAGAAATGCTCAACATCTCTGGTCATAAAAGAAATGCAAATCAAAACAACACTAAGATTCCACCTCACTCCAGTTAGAATGGCCAGGATCAGGAAAACTAATAACAACAGATGCTGGAGGGGATGTGGCCAGGAGGGATCACTACTACACTGTTGGTGGGAGTGCAAACTCGTTCAACCACTATGGAAAGCAGTATGGCAGTTCCTCAAAAGGCTAAACATAGAGCTCCCCTATGACCCAGCAATTCCACTACTTGGCATTTACCCAACCATCCAGAATCTAGGGCATACTAAATCCATTAGCAAAACAATGTTCATTGAAGCATTATTCACCATAGCAAAGGTATGGAACCAACCTAGATGTCCCTCAGTTGATGAGTGGATCAACAAGATGTGGTATTTGTACAGAATGGAATTCTATGATGCTGTCAGAAAAAATGACATCGACCCATTTGTTAGGAAATGGAAAGACTTAGAAAAAATCCTATTAAGTGAAGTAAGCCAGACTCAAAGGAACTTGGGCTCAATGGTTTCCCTCATTTGTCATAATCAGTAGAAACCTTGGGCTCTACTAGCAGAGATCTGCAATAGAGCAAAACCTTGATACATAAGGCCATATAGTATGAAGCTAATTGAAAGGGCCTCCAGAATATTGAAACAAAAGCCATAGAATGAATGATTGTTGTCCTTAATGTACTATGTTATCTCTCATCTCCTTTGCTGTTCCTTGGGTATGTCATATTGTTACAGTATTTCACTTTGTTATCTGATATATTGATTTTATTTGTATTTGATTATTTGAAAATTAATAAGGAAGGGGGGAAAACCAAGAGGAGGGGTGTTGGGGGGGAGGGTAAAGGGTACCAAAACATGTGAAAGGGTATCAATATATGTGAACTAATGCACTTTCTATATAGCAAATATCATGTAACCCTTTTATTAATTATAATAAAAAAAGAAAAGCAGGCTTAAATTCTATGACTGGTTCCAAGAAACAATGGAACCTTAAAACTCTTGGCAAGAAGAGAAATACTGGGAGAGTCTCCATCATTCATCTACTCTAGATATACCTGAACTGTTTTTTCTTTCATTGTAGGATCTTCCAGATTGTATGTAATATTAAGAAATTTTCTCTTCTTAATTCAAAGGAAACCTAAATTCAGATATTGTGGGGGGAAAATGAAGTTAGGGGATCATTTCTTTGGGGAGCCCACATTAACCTGTATCAAACCCAGGGAGAGATTGTGAGAGATCAGGGAGAAAGCAAGAGCAGTATATAAGAAGGAACTGGCATCTTGCCAGCAGACTACACAGGAACTAAATTATGCATCTTATTTAGTACATTTTTAAAAGAACATTTATAGGCAAACATCCCAAAACAAATGTGACTATCATTTAAGCGCCCTGCTGTCCTGGGCAGATTTAGTGCATGACAGTTTTCTCATAATGGCTTTGTGGTGTTTGCTGAGTTTCATCTCTTTACAGCATTTTATGGACTGTCATTTCATGAGAATTTTAAATAGTTAGACTTCACCCTTCACTTATGGTTGTTTAGCAAAGTCAAACGTAGATGCAAACAACTCACAGGAATTGTAAGAACAGGCTTGTTCAAATACTGTGGAACTTACTTTTGGTTGACATTTTCTGATATTGCATTAATTTATCTTAAAGCAATTTTGAGCTCTTTTTTTAAAAAAAAATACGGGCTTTGAAACTGAGATCATCAAGGCACAAAGATAGATATAATAAGTTTCTGATGTGAGTTGCAAATCATATAGGACCTTCTTATCTTGAACCTCCATTTTTTTTGGCCATGGCTCAATCAATGCCTACTAAAATGTTGGGGATCATGAATTCTCCTGGAACTCAGAGACTGTAGAATATAGTCATACTCTTATAGCTTGTAGGTAAATAAAACTACTTACTTATACATTTGATAGGAAGAATGAGAAGGGAAGATGCACTTTAAAAGTGAATTTAACCCATGGGATTCATAATAACAAGATATAGCCAGCGATAGATGAGTGCAGAATGGATCATTTGTCTGTTTAGAAGGTATTTCAATATGGTAAAATCACTAGCTAAGAGACCAATTGAACTTTTCATATAGTGGAGAGGAGGCATATTTTATTTTTTTCCCTACATGTTGAAAGTACAGGACTAATATGTTATTTCCAGAAGCACCTTTATACTTATGTAGAAAGAATTTCATTTGGGTTGTATGGTAAAACTGGAGTGGAGAAAGAATGAAATGGTCAATCTTTATAAAACAGTTCATTTTACTAATATCCTGAGTATGAAAATATGACTGTGCATGAGGCCCTTTTTTGCTTATAATTGTATTGAACTTCTTTGAATTTTGTCTTTCCTACTTACTTGTCTCTTCATAGATAAGTCACTTAGCAGAAGTGGCACTGTATATAGTAGGGATGAAATATAGACAGTGACTTTGTGGAGTTTAAATGTCATATTTTAAAATATGTTAAGTTGAAGTTAAGGTTCACAACTTGAGAATTATGGTATGATATAGTGAAATATTATTGGTCAGTATATTTTCTGTCATGCCTATGGTTATGACTTCATTAAAAAAAACACACTGGATCTGTAATAAATCAAACATGAAACTCCAATTTTGCAATGTCAATGAATCTGAAGGTGTTTTGTTTCCATTTTCCAAAATGAAGATTTGCACTTGACTTTCTAACAGTTTTGCATTGTGAAAATGTTGCATAATATTCCTTGTGAGATTTTTATCCCCGAACAGTTATTAGAAGAATAATCTTTAAATTATCTTTTTTTCCCTAGAACTCTACAGCCCTTGATGTTCCTTTCGTATAACCGATTGTTATCCAAGGGATTTCAATGATTACAGGTAGGCTACATAATAAACATCTCTTAAAACTTTTACAGACAGCAGGTTTTGGTGTGTGTGTGTGTGTGTGTGTGTGTGTGTGTGTGTGTGTGTGTGTGCGCGCCACTCCTGGGGCTTGAACTTAAGAGTCTCAGCTTTGTGGCTGAGCTTTTCTGCTTAAGGCTAGCACTGTACTACTTGAGCCACAGAGTCACTTCTGGCTTTTTCGTTGTTAATTGGAGAGAAAAGTCCTAAGGACTTTCCTACGTGGGCTGAGTTAAACTAAGATCCTCATATCCTAGTCTCCTAAGTAGATGGGATTACAGCTGTGAGCCACCAGCAACTCTCCAGTTTTTATTAAGATGATGAAACAAGAATTAATGTTTGATGAGTGCTAAGTAAGCAGATCTTTGTCTATGGGAAGAATAAGTTGAAAAAGTACAAATATACAAACCCTTTTTTATTCGCCAGGCTGAATTCCACTGAGTTGAAATTGAAAGAGCGTGGATAACGGTTTTGATTCTTTGGATGGATAAAACATCTGGTTAAATGTAAAGTCTATGGACTGTATAATAAATAATTATAAACATATCAAAGAATACACTGCAAAATTGCTGGGATTTTCAGGAAATTTTATAATGGAGACTCTGGGGGACAGTGAATATCTTTAGATGGGGCCATAACTTGTATTATATATATATATATGTATATATTTCCTCTTTATTTTGGTGATTGACTATGGCCATCCCCTCGTCCCCATATATTTTGCTCTCCTAAACTGTACACCTCACACATTCCCACTTGTGCCTCCATAAGCTTTAATAAGCTTTTACCTTCTGGTCAAAACATTTTGAGAGATAGCTCCTAAATGTACTCTCAAGAGACTCCAAGTATGAAAGAAAAACACACGATTTCCATTAAATGGCCTTTGGAGACTGTGGAACAATATATACCTAATCTCCCACTAATCCTGCATGGTTGTAATGGTACTCACCACTCCAACCTTCTGATTTCCAGAGGTAAGGCAGGTTATGGTACAGAGTTTTGAGAATCAGGGATAAAGGATGTTTTGGAATTTTGTGTCTGGTTTACACATTGTTCAGCACTCCCCATGAAGACTTATCTAGGATTTAGCAGCCACTATGGATTGATTCCTTAATTTACAGCTTCATGAAGACTCATTTTTCCAACCTTGCTAAGCCCATCTTCATTTCCTTTGGGCAGATATTTTCCTTTTCCTTCACACAGTGAAGCATATCTTTGTAGGATTGCTTTGTCAGTTCAGAGACACCCTGGCTGGAAACAGATACATGTAACTCAAATTTAGTTTTTGATCACAGTTTGCTTACTGAAGGAGCCATTTATAAAGACATAGCCCAAGTATAGAGAAGCAACAAAGGATGAAGTGATACTCAAGGAATGGAAACAACAAAAAAAAGCAATGTAAGTACTTTCAAAAACAAAGAGGTCAGAGGAAGGAGAAAAGAGAAGTCTTTGTAATAACTACAGTGAGGTCCAATTGCTAGCAATGTGGAAGAGAGAAATAGGAACCAGAATTTGTAGAACTAGAGATCTAAATCCTCTAATTTATTCTCCTTCCTATTCTCAAAGTTCCCACAGGTCCTAGCAATAGAAGAACTAAAAATCAATGCTGAGGAGGCTTATTCATAAATGCAAGCAGCCTCCCAGGATAGGATAGGATAGGATAGAATAGAATAGAATAAAAATATGTAGAAAGTGGCACTGAAGGAGATAAACTGCAGGTATTCATCTCATTGGGTGAGAATATGTCTATCTTGACAGCCACTGTGGGGGTGCTCTGGGAGCTCAGGGCAATGCCATGATCATTGAACTGACAAGATCTATAATTAAGAGCTCATTACCTACACACAATGTCAGAAGATGATACTTTGTTTGAGTGACATATTTTTCCAGAGTCATCAAAACGAACTTGGAAGTAGAGATCTTTCACTATTGGCCAGTGAAAACATTGTGTTCATCAGTCTTGGGTTTCTTTTCCCCTTAGATCCATTTTTAGCATGTTGCTCTTATTTTTTTTTTTTGCTCTGAGACATTATTGACTTTTGTATGGGATCCCCTGGACTTCTCTGGCTAAGTTGGGATTAGGTAATAAGAAATGCTAGGTAAGGATATAAGCTTTTGTGTTGCCTATAAAGCAATAAATCTCAAAGTTAGGCATTGCCTGCTTCCTACTTTGTTTCTTTCACAAAACCACCAAAACAAGGCTCAATATATTACAATGAATAAGTAGTAAATTATTGATTGGTTGGAGGTTCATAAATAGGTCCCAGATTTCATCCCAAAGCAAATTTCAAAGTTAACTCCCAGTAGTACTGCAAGAAGAGATTTATTTCCTAACATTATTTAGTCATTCACCAAATATTAATTGGCACTCCTAACTCAATCGATGTCATTGCTAATAAGAGGCAAAGCAGGTGCTGTTTGGTAGAGAATGATAGGAATAGAAAACATGCCTCGATAGTTTTTAGGGAATGACAAGTAATTCAGAGCTCAGTGGATGGGGAGTCCTAGTTGAAAAGTAGTTTTGTAGTGATCTTGGGAAAATTAAGTAATTTTCTAAAATTCAGGGTTTTTTTCCATTTATAAAATTAGCTATATTTGAAAGAACAAGGGAAGGGGAAACATCATCTGAAAAGAAATATACTCATGATCTGACTTATGCAATTGCAACTTCTCTGTGTATCACCTTTATAATAGCACTAACAATAAAAATAAATGATCATATTAATTTTGGATAATTAAAACAGATCATTTATAAATGTTCTGGGTATAGAGCAAGAAGTTAATAAATACTGAGTTATGACTTTAGTGAAGTACAATGAGAATATGAGAGAGCATGGAAGGGTATTACTGATTGTCAGTAGATTAGAATTTAGCAGTTCCAAGAATTTACCATGCCAATGGGAAGAGGACTTACAATAATGAAGTGATGATCAAAACTGATATTTGTCCCATGTTAGCTCACATACCTGCAATCCTAGCTACTCAGAAGGCTGAGGTTTGAAGATTGTGGTTTGAAGCCAAACTGAACAGAAAACTTTAGGAGACATTTCCAATTAACCACTAAAAAAAAAATCAAACAAACAAACAAAAGAAAAACAAGTGGTGCTGTGTCTCAAAGTGGTAGAGTGCTAGCCTTGAGTAAAAAGAGCACAGGGACGGACAGTGCCAAGGCCCTGAATTCAACTCCATTACTGGGGAAAAAAAGCCATGTAAAAGAAAATGTCAGCCAGGTGTAGTGGCTCATGCCTGTAATCCCGGCTTCTCAGGAGGCTGAGATCTGAGTATCAAAGTTCAAAGCTAGGCCAGACACTAAAGTCCATGAGACTCTTATCTCCAGTTAACCACCAGAAAACTGGAAATGACCCTGTGGCTCAAGGGGTAGGGTGGTATCCTTGAACTGAAGAGCTCAGGGACAACCCCCAGGCCCAGGGGTAGGGCAGATAGCCTTGAGTTGAAGAGCTCAGGGACAGTGCCCAGACTCAGAGTTCAAGTCCCATGACCGATCCTCCCCCACCAAAAAAAAGAAAAATAGAAAGAAAATGTCAGCTTTTGGGTCCATGGCACTATTGAGAATATCATGAAGTTTATTACTAGAATATTAATGCCATTGTATTTTGCCAAATAATACAAGAAAATTCCGGGACACTACTTTATAAATGTATAATAATAACGGTGTCCATGTAGTTTTGAAATGTTTATTTATTTCCATCTTACCTGCCTCTATTCATATAACTCGGAGATACATCCCCTTGAAAATTCATGCTGAAATGGAACCCCTACTGTGAGATTTTACGAGGTAGAGCCAGTGTGGTCCCTTAGAGGAGACTATGGCTCATGAACGAATGAATCTATTTATGTTATTAATGATGAAATGGGCCCTCTATGAAAGGTAATTTCCTTACTTCTCTAGGAAACACCTTTCACTGATGTCAGAAGTAACTAATTGAAAACCAATGACATAGAATATTAGACCATTTTAAGCTGCTTTTGGACCATCTTCTTTGCCTTTTAAAATGAAATTTTATTCATAACTACCATCCTTTGCATTTTATATTCATAGTCACTTGCCTTTGCATTTATTTTGTACCAATCCATCCTCTTCCTTTTGCATTCTAGGTCTTCACTTCCTAGAAGAACATCCCATGTCTTATATTCTTCCAAATCTCTGTTTCCCAAAGGTACAATATACAGATAAATGATTACAACTCCTTTGTTGCTTACAGCTCAATTTCTCATTGACAAACTCAAATTTTCTCCTCTGCTGTGAACATTTACATTGCTCCCTTCTTCAGAATGTAGCACATTATTATATGTCTAGCATTTTTTAAAAAGCAAAACCGCCTAATTTTGTATTTTAAGCCTCTTTCAACTTTCTGTTACTCTTTACTGATGTCTGATGAAGAATATCTTTATTATTCACATTTAGATACTCTTGAGTCTTGGCCCCATAAGTTCCATAGTAAGTTCCAATCATAAAAAAGATTATATACCTTTCTAATCTCTTATTCTCATTGTTTTGCCAAACTTTTGGAAATATTTAGCCCTCAATTTGGTTCCTCCTAATGCTCTCAATATTATAACCATAATTATCTGTAATAATATACACAATCCAACTTCATTATATAAATATATATGTATATATATTAACTTATATGAGAATACAAGGATATTTTGAGTTATTCCACCTAGCTATAGTGTCTTTATAACTTTTTAAAAATATTTTTATTGTAATTGATAGAAGGTGCATTAATTCACATACATTGATACCCTTTCACATGTCTTGGTCCCCATTACGCTCTCCCCCACCCCCACCCCCATTTTGGTTTTCCCCCCTTCCCTATCCAATTTCAAATAACCAAATACAAATATATCCAATATATCAGATAACAAAGTGAGATACTGTAATAATATAAGAAAACCAAGGGACAGCAAAAGAGATGAGAGATAACATAGTACATTAAGGACAACAATCACTCATTCTATGGCTTTTGTTTCAATATCCTGGAGGCCCTTTCAATTAGCTTCATACTATATGGCCTTATGTATCAAGGTTTTGCTCTATTGCAGATCTCTGCTAGTAGAGCCCAAGGTTTCTACTGATTATGACAAATGAGAGAAACCATTGAGCCTAAGTTCCTTTGAGTCTGGCTTACTTCACTTAATAGGATTTTTTCTAAGTCTTTGCATTCCTAAGAAATGGGGCGATGTTGTTTTTTCTGACAGCAGCATAGAATTCCATTGTGTACAAATACCACATCTTGTTGATCCACTCATCAACTGAGGGACATCTGGGTTGGTTCCATACCTTTGCTATGGTGAATAATGCTTCAATGAACATTGTTTTGCTAATGGATTTAGTATGCCCTAGATTCTGGATGGTTGGGTAAATGCCAAGTAGTGGAATTGCTGGGTCATAGGGGAGCTCTATGTTTAGTCTTTTGAGGAACTGCCATACTGCTTTCCATAGTGGTTGAACGAGTTTGCACTCCCACCAACAGTGTAGTAGTGATCCCTCCTGGCCACATCCCCACCAGCACCTGTTGGTATTAGTTTTCCTGATCCTGGCCATTCTAAATGGAGTGAGGTGGAATCTTAGTGTTGTTTTGATTTGCATTTCTTTTATGACCAGAGATGTTGAGCATTTCTTCATGTGTCCATAGGCCATTCTTATTTCTTCTTCAGAGAAGACTCTCTTTAAGTCTTTGGCTCATTTTTTAATGGGATGGTTGTTACTTTGGAGGTTAGTTTTGGAGTGATTCAATTTTTTGAGCTGTTGATATATTTTAGATATGAGGCCTTTGTGCGCTGTATGGTTGGTGAAGATCTTCTCCCACTCTGTAGGCTTTCTAATTAATTTACTAGCTATGTCTTTTGCCATACAAAAGCTCTGCAGTTTAATGCAGTCCCACTTATCCAGACTTTCTCTGATTTGTTGTGATTCTTGGTCCTTATTAAGAAAGTTTTGACCTGTGCCAAGGAGGCCTAGTGTATCTCCTATTCCTTCTTGTAAAGTTTTCAGTGTGTCAGCTTTTACCTCCAGGTCTTTGATCCATTTGGAGTTAATTCTAGTGCAGGGTGACAAAGAAGGATCCAACTTTAGTTTACTGCAAGTGCTTAACCAGTTCTGCCAGCACAACTTGAAGAGGCTATCTGTCTTCCATTCCATTTTATTGGCTCCCTTGTCAAAGATTAGGTGGCCATAGGTCTGTGGTTTAATATCTGGGTCTTCAGTTCTATTCCATTGGTCTTCAGGCCTGTTCTTGTGCCAGCACCAAGCTGTTTTGAGGATTATAGCTCTGTAATAGAGCCTAAAGTTTGGTATTGAAATTCTTCCTGCGCAATTCTTTCTGCTAAGAAGTGTTTTTGCTATACGGGGTCTTTTATTATTCCATATGAAATTTTGGATTGCCTTGCATCTCTTCTTTTAGATCATGTATGGATTTCTGCAGCTCCTTGATTTCCATTTGAGTGGTCAGCTCAGTAGCTTTATTTTCTTTGGACATTTGCTGGAGTTCGGTCACCTTTTTATTTGTGGATTCTAGGAATTCATCCATTTTTCTTTGAAAAACCTTTATTATAGCCTCCTTTATAGCTTCTCCTTTTTCACTTATCACCTTGTTTATGGTTTCCTCTTGTTCGGCTATGGCTTCCTCCCTTATCTCTTTCTTTATATTTTCACATTTTTCATTAATGATGTTTATCAATTGCATTTGTATAACACTTAGAAGACTCTTGTCTAGGTTTGCCATTGACTGCTCCATTGTATGTTTATATTGGGTGGGGGATGTTATTCCTTGATTTGACATTTTTCTTGAGTTTCTTGTTCTGCCCATTTGAAAATGGGAGCAAGATTAATACTAAACACGATTGTAGTTTTTCAGATATAACCAACTTAGACCTCTTTAGCTGGCAGATACTAGATGTTCACAGTTTTTTTATTGGTATTATCACTCTTTCTTTTTGTGCACTTAGAGACCAGTCTAATATAACCACTGATAACCAATTCTTGACCAAAACAATAAGCCTCTCAATCCAGTCTCTATTGTATTTAAGTCCCTCTGGACCTAGAGTATAATTGAACACCTAGATATACAGTATTGCTCAACAGCCATAAAGTGTAGATCCATGCATTATAAAGGTTGAAAGATGTACAGAGGACCAGAGATAGAAAAATAGTATGAGAGAGAACAAGGGATGTATAAGAGGAATGACGTAGGAGTGTAAAATTATTACAGTAATGAAGAAAAGGTATAATGTAAGGATAAGTGACCTAAGTTGGTAAGTAGGTAGCGTATTTGATTACAAAGTTTGGAAAGTATTAGATAAAACTTATGTGTTGCTTCAAGACCAGCTCTCAGCCCAACCAGTGGCCTCACAGTGGGCTGTGGGATGGATCTACCAGCTTTAATCTGAGCATGCTGGGCAGATGGATGGTTTTCCTTTGCTGCTTCCTGGGGCGGGCCCCCGGCCAAGGATCTGGGGTTTGGGAATTTCCAGGGGCTCTCAGCAGGACCAGCAGGTGTCTGCTCTGTTCCCAGGTGCGGGGCCCAGCCAAGGATGTGGGCTCCAAGGGCATAGCTGCGCCTTTCTGATGCTCAGAAGGTGAGCCTGGCTGCTGGTTGGCCCTTCAGTTCCCTGCTGTGTTTCCACTGCTTTGTCAAAGAGTCTGTGACTGTGGGGGGCCCCTTGGTGCTGTCTTGCTCAGGATTCCCAGCTGGAGGATGCCCGGCTCAAGATTTGAGGGGGATAGATGCTGGCTCCTATTTTCCTGCACACTCCACCAGCTGTTGTAAAGCAGGGTCTCAACGCCCCCCACTCTCCAGACCCAGTGGCCTGGAAGAGGAACCTGTTGGGCGGGTGGGAGCTGGGATTGTTCTGCCTCCCTTGGTGGGGTGCTGGGTCTTAGCATAGCCTGCCTGTCTGACTCCAGTAGGATGCCTGGGAGAGGAGCCTGTTGGGCGGGTGGGAGCAGGGACACCTCTACCTCCTTTGGTTGGGTGCTGGGTGTTAACATCCACCTGCCTGTCAGTCTCCAGTCAATGGCCTGGGGGAGGGGGCTGTTGGGGATAGGGACAGGATTCTAAATTCCTTGCCCCCCTGCTCCTGCCAGTCTTTCTCGGGCGGGGTGGAGGGGTCTGAGTTAAGTTCTATTGCTTGGCACCAGCTCTGCTTTCCCGATGGGTTTGGGGACCAGTTGTGTTACTCACGCCTCTGCGTTTGGCTGTGGGTGCTCCACGGTGTTGGGGAATCAATCACTCCCCTTGGATGTCCGCCGCCACCTGTGTTCTGCTTCTGGGTTCTGCTGCTTGCTGTTCTGGTTCCGCTTCTGGTTTCCGCTGCTTCTGTGGGTCGCTGGCCCAGTCCTGTGCTGGTTTCTGCAGCGGTCGGGGCTGCCCGGCCCGGCGCCCTCCGCCGCCTGTTTTCCCGGCTGCTCTTTATAACTTTTATTCATTTAAAGAAATTCCTACTTGCTCTTCAGTAGATGGAACAATTGCCAAAATGATTGAACTTTGTAGAAAATTTCCTACATTATCCAAAGAAGGGCTATTTGTCTTCTTTTCTGTTATGAAAGAATTTAAATAATCCTGTGTTAAGATATTTTCAAGTGTAATCTATTTTATTTTAAAAATAAAATTGACCAGTTTTTCTGAATCTAGCACAGTGTATCGTGCATTGTAGGGGCTCTAGAGACATTAATCAACAGATTGATTTGTGAATGGGGAATGACAAAACTGTAGGAGATAATGGTAATATTTGGCTATACAGGTGCTGGCTTATGACTAGTAGGCTTGATATGTGGCACCCATAGCTTCTGATTCCCCTGACAGGAAAACATTGATGACAATGATTTATAAGGAAACACAACTCTCCTTTGTAGGGACAGGAGATGGGAAAAACAATGACATCTATCAGGGTATTTAAATTTATGTGACAGGGGTCAAGTTTGCCCACTAAAGCAGTCAGTAATGGTTTAGTAACCCCTAAACTAAGGGTCAGTGCTCTCTTAGATCCTTAATCCCCTTTGACCAGTGAACCACTGCTTATTTTCATAATATTTCTAATTTAATTAAAATGACGAGAGTATTAGTTTAATCACCTCACTAGGTTTTCCATTTTATGTTAAACTAAATCAGTTGACCTGAACTATAAAGTATTATCTTTATGATTTTTTTTAATTTTTGTTTTCCAAAGAAAATATTAATGATAAAAGCATTTGAATGTGCATAAAGCTTTAGAAGCTAACTGGGTTTTTGAGGAGGGATGACAAATAGTTGTAAACAAAAGCAGTTTCCAACATTTCACCCTTGACCCATGAAGGCCATGAAATATATTGTTCATTTAAATTAAATTCATTGTGCTGTCATATTAGTTATGCTTGGAAGTTTTATATCCAGCAGAGATTTTCCAGGGACGTGCTGTTCCTGGAACAGTGAACATGCTAATGAAGGCAGATATTAGAACTGTAGAACAAACTACAGCCAATATTGTAAACTAGTGAGATAGAGATAAAGAAGGATGGAGTAAAGAGGAAAGGAAATTAAATCAGAGGGAGGGAGGGAGGGAGGGAAGGAGGAGAGAGAGAGAGAGAGAGAGAGAGAGAGAGAGAGAGAGAGAGAGAGAGAGAGAGAGAGAGAGAGAGAGAGAAGGAACGTATTTCCAGATATTCTGTCACTGACCTACATCCCCATCCTGATTCATTCTTCTTCTTCCTAAGCATGATTTTAAGATGTCAACCCTTCTGGCCAATGACAGTCATTTTTTTTTTTTTGCCAGTCCTGGGCTTGGGCTCAGGGCTTGAGCACTGTCCCTGGATTTTTCTCAAGGCTAGGGCTCTACCACTTGAGCCACAGCACCACTTCTGGCTTTTTGCTACGTATGTGGTACCGAGGAATCGAACCTGGGTCTTCATGCATGCTAGGCAAGCACTCTACCACTAGGCCAAACTCCCTGCCCAGTCTTTTTTTTTAATGTTGTGCAAATATCCAGTCTTTCTTAACCTTTTATACTCTGTCAAGAACAATGAAGAGTCTGAGAAATTTTTATCCAATTAATAAACTAACAGATTATTCTGTCAAAATATTGTGAATGATAGCAGGGTACAAAAGACTCCTGGGTCAAACACAGAGGATATTGTTTTTCCACTGAGTACATGGGAGTGTGTGAGTCTCACGTTTATATCAGTTGTATATTCTGCCTCTTCTAAGTGCCAGGTAGGCAACATGGATTTGGGCACAGATCATTCCTGTAGACATAGAGTTCTCATATCGTGGCAAAGAGCCCTGAGTTTAGTGAACCCTAAATTCTCCATCCTGCTGTCTAACTTGAAATAAGATATTCTTCCTTTGAAGTCTATTTTCTGTTCAACTATCCTTAAAAAGATAACCCTTCCCTATGCAAGAGTTTTCATAATTATTTCTCGGCATTGTAGAGTCTTGCTTAGGGAATGTCATTTAATTATATACTAATTAAAGATAATATTTACATTTATCATGTTGAGTCTTCTAGCTTACATTCTGTTCATTCCTGTGCTCAAACATTTATAAAGTCAATAACAATAAAACTATATTCATTCCAGATTTGTAGGAAATGAATGTTGTTCATAAAAAAAGAAAGTCCATAATTATGACAAACATATTCATTTAGAACAATTGGAAAAGAAGATTATAGAATGTATGGTAAATTGTGTTTATGTAAAATAAATGTTATAAATTTACCACACATATGCAGTATTGGCCTTTTGCAAGGTTCAGTGTTTGTGGAAAGAGACAATAAAGGAGTTTAAACTCAGGGCCCTGCTACCTGAGCCACACCCTAGCCTTATATGCATTATTAAAACTGCATCACAACGGGGTAGGGATGTGGATGTAGCTTAGAAGTTAAATTGGAAGGTTTTAGCTTCATAAATAATAGTACCCAAGCAGTGAAAAATAAAATAATAAAAAAACTGCTTATGTTCTGCCTCTATATAGTAAATGCTGGCAAGAATTTCTGCAGGTTGGAGCCATTTCAGAGACACTGCTGAACAGCTCATAGCTGTTAATGAGATGTTCTGTCCATTTCATTGCTATTGAATCACTCGTGACTCTTAGCATTTAGGAGGTACCATAAGAATCAGTTAGTGCAGTGAATCTCAAACGTTAGCCTGTGCCCACGGCAATTTCTTGAGAATCATTGTAATCAACACAAATGCAGAAGTCTCTGATTTTCATACATATAGTAACAAACCAGTTTTAGACATAAGGGAAACCTTCCTTAATAAACCCTCTGGTTACTATTTTCTCAACTTTGGTTACTACCACCGTAGTATCTATTCCTTTTACTTCATTATATAGACATAAATGGCATTACGTGGAAGTTGGAGTGACCAAGTAAATGTTAAATTAACTACTGCTTTGTTTTACCTTGTGGTTATTTTAAATTCTGATAATTTTTCTACTTCCAACCAATACATGCCTTGCTCTTGATTAATATCCCTTGAAAGAGAAGATAATCCTGTGAGGAGGAAGTTATTTATCCATTTGTGAGTTAAGAAAGGCAGAGAGGGGACTGATTTTCATTTAGTTCCTAGAACATAGTAAAAGAGAGATTGCTTGAAGTAAGATAGAACATGAACATAAAGACATAATTTTCAGGTACTGGGTATAATTTAGGTTACTAAATTATAGCTACAGTGCATCAAGAAATATGATATGACCAGGAGTGAATGGGAAGTAGACAGAGTAGAGACTAGTAAATTGCAGTGCTTAAACACATCAATGTTAGGAATAGACTTATGAGTTCAAACCCTACTCTACCGTCAGTAATTTCTAACTATATGACCTCAGCAAATTTATTTTTTTCGTATATTTATTATTGTAATTAATAGAAGGGTTACATGATATTTGCCAGATAGATGGTGCATTAATTCCCATACATTGATACCCTTTCACATGTCTTGGTCCCCATTTCCCTCCCCCCCACCCCCACCCCTCATCTTGTTTTCCCCCTTCCCTATCCAATTTCAAATAACCAAATACAAATATATCCGATATATCAGGTAACAAAGTGAGATACTGTAACAATATGAGATAACCAAGGGGCAGCAAAAGAGATGAGAGATAACTATTTCTTAATCTCTCAAAAGACACATTTTTCTTCCTTTTAAAATGATAGTAACAGAATCCTCCTGCTGTCATCTGCAGACCTCCCTGCTCCGGCTTCTGGAGCATGTTCCATCCTTTCAACCCATGAACAGCACAGGAAAGAAAGAAAGAAAGAAAGAGAGAGAGAGAGGGAGAGAGAGAGAGAGAGAGAGAGAGAGAGAGAGAGAGAGAGAGAGAGAGAGAGAGAGAGAGAGAGAGAGAGAGAGAGACAGAGAGAGACAGAGAGAGAGATAGAGAGAGAGACAGAGAGAGAGATAGAGAGAGAGACAGAGAGAGACAGACAGAGAGAGAGACAGAGAGACAGAGAGAGAGAGAGAGAAAGAAAGAAAGAAAGAAAGACCCCTTAACATTCTCTTGTCCCACATATAACTTAAGGCGAGCAAAAAGAAAAATTAATTTTTAACCACGAGGGAAACCCTGCACATCCAGGCCGGTCAGTGTGGCATCCAGATCGGTGCCAAGTTCTGGGAGGTTATCAGCGATGAACACGGCCTTGACCTCACCAGTACCTACCAAGGGGACAGCCACCTGTAGTTGGACCGCATCTCTGTGTGCTACAATGAAGTCACCAGTGGCAAATACGTTCC
Source organism: Megascapheus bottae (assembly GCF_031878675.1). Classification (NCBI taxonomy): domain Eukaryota; kingdom Metazoa; phylum Chordata; class Mammalia; order Rodentia; family Geomyidae; genus Megascapheus; species Megascapheus bottae. The sequence goes on from NC_143522.1 coordinate 17,919,588, forward strand.
TTGTGCTGTCTTGGTGGATCTAGAACCTGGCACCATGGACTCTGTGCGCTCAGGACCCTTTGGCTAGATCTTCAGACCAGACAACTTTGTTTTTGGTCAGTCTGGGGCAGGCAGGCAACAACTGGGCCAAAGGCTATTACACAGAGGAGGCTGAGCTGGTTGACTCAGTCCTTGATGTGGTGTGGAAGGAGGCAGAGAGCTGTGACTGCCCGCAAGGATTCCAGCTGACCCACTTCCTGGGTGGAGGCACTGGCTCTGGAATGGGCCCCCTGATCATCAGCAAGATCCGTGAAGACTATCCCGACAGCATCATGAACACCTTCAGTGTAGTACCCTCATCCAAAGTGTCTAACACTGTGCTTGCCACCCTCTCTGTCCATCACTTGGTAGAGAATACTGATGAGACCTACAGCATCAATAATGAGGCCCTTTATGACAATCTGCTTCTGCACCCTTCAGCTGACCACACCAACCTACGGGGACCTCAACCACCTCGTCTCTGCCACCATGAGCGGTGTCACCACCTGCCTCCACTTCCCTGGCCAGCTCAATGCTGACCTCCACAAGCTGGCAGTCAATATGGTGCCCTTCTCACATCTCCATTTCTTCATGCCCGGCTTTGCCCCTCTCACTAGCCGTGGAAGCCATGTATTGGGCCCTCACTGTGCCTGAACTCACCCAGCAGGTCTTCCATGCCAAGAACATGATGGCTGCTTGTGACCCCCGCCATGACCCCGTACCTCGCTGTGGCTGCTGTCTCCCGTGGCCGCATGTCCATGAAGGAGGTAGATGAGCAGATGCTCAATGTGCAGAACAAGAATAGCAGCTACTTCGTGGAATGGATCCCCAACAATGTCAAGACAGCTGTCTGTGACATCCCACCTCGTGGCCTCAGGATGGCAGTCACCCCCACTGGCAACAGCACAGCCATCCAGGAGCTCTTCAAGCGCATCTCTGAGCAGTTTATTGCCATGTTCCGCAGAAAGGCTTTCCTCCACTGGTACACAGGTGAGGGCATGGATGAGATGGAGTTCACCAAGGCAGAGAGCAACATGAATGACCTTGTCTCCAAGTACCAGCAATACCAGGATGCCACTGCAGAAGCAGAAGAGGATTTCTGTGAGGAGGCCTAAGGAAGAGACGCCCCCCATCACCTCAAGCTTTTCAATTCTCTCAGCCTTCTTCAGTTGCCTCCTCTTTCAGAATTTGTTTCTGCTGTCTCTGTCTTGTTTTTCCGGGGGGGTAGGGTGTAGAACAGTGCCTGGCACACAGTAGGCACTCAATAAATATTTTTTTTGTCGAATGTCTCCTCTCTCTTTCCACTCTAGAAAACCTAGATCTCTGCCCTTCTGGGTTGCCTTTTAATTTCCTTCTGATACCCACTTATCAATGTCTGCCTAGTTGATATTTCTGTTTTTAAAAATCTCAAGATGCTGAGTCTCATCCACATTTACCTAGAACCAACAATGTGCTGAAATCATGGGCGATGGTCGGCATCCTGACCTCCAAGTAAGTTACAAGCTGAAGGGGTAGGGTAGAAGGTTCCCTGCTCCATTAGGAGGCTGGGGTACAAGTTTCCCTTCTAGGACAATTAGAGGGAAATCTAATCATTGAGAGGCACTGTGAGCTTTAGACATTAACAGTATTATCTCTAATTGTAGTGGCAGCTGTCTTGAGCTCTCATCTTTGGGGATGATATGCCTACTCTGTTAAGTGGGAGTCCCCTCCAACGTTGCCTTCTGGTCTGCATTCCTTTCCTCTGACCAAAGAAAGAGAGAGGCCCGTCCTGGTCTCCAGAAACATCCTGCCCTCTTTTTCTTACCTTTTGTGGAAAATAATCCCTGACACAGCCATCTTTGGTCACTGCACTGGAGAGGCAACTGGAGACCATCTTTTTGGCAACATCTTTTTGCCATTGGCTTTCTCCTCCTGCCATTGGTTTTGTGCTATCCTACACTTCAGATTTCCATTTTTGTGTTGAATTTGCTGCTTTTTTTCATATTGAAAAATGACATTGCCCCAAGAGCCAAAAAAATGGGAATTAAAAAATGATAGTAACATTTCTTTGTATTAAAAAATGGCAGTATTCCTTATCATTATTATCAGGATTATATGAAGATTAAATAAAATAGCCTAGTAGCTCATTTAGCAAAAAACAGTAAATTTTACTTATTATTAATCAAATCATTATCAGCAACACCATGGTCCTTAACATGAAAATATATTAAAAGATCAAGATTTTCCAAGCTCAGAAGCAAGGTAGGACACCATTTGGTAATTAGGAAAAGTAGTATTATTCTGTTATATTAGAAAAACATAGAAAATAAGTTCAAGTTGCTAAAAATATTTGCTGATTTCTTTTCTGCTTAGCTGAATCAAATGTGTCTATTCGTGGCCCTGGAATTTCTTAAAGGTATGATGAATTGCTAGAAATAGTGCATATATCCATTCATTTTATTACTTGTCCATTTTTAAGGCATTGAAGTACAGTAAGTTAAGTATACAGACCCTGAGACTCTTTAAGTTGTAAATGAAGCTATATCTCATGCATGAGTATAATGGTTTGAAACATGGTATAGAGTTTATTGAAATCTAATATTCATAAGGTTCATGATAGCATAGCCTGTGGTGATTTGAATTCTTCCTTATGCCCTTCTTTGTCATTGTGAATGATTCCATTGATATACATTCACAAATTAAAGGAGGGTCAGTGGAATCACATACTGGTTTATTGGGATGGCAAACAAACACTACACTGTCCGTAAAATTTTGTTGGTATTAGAAGTATCTCACCACTTATCGAGGGCATCACCCAGCAGCACAGGTAATTGGTCTAACACACACAGAAACTCAGGATTATAGATGAGAAAATCTATTCTTGTTATATATTGTACATATATTTCATACTTTATGGAGAGCATTGTAAAAATCTCCAAATGATCTCAACTAACCATATTAAGTCAAATATGAGTGCATGTCCTCTTCAGGACGGCAGCAAACTACCATGGCTAACCTAGAACTTGCCGTCCCCTGGCCTCTACCTTTTGAGTACTATTTCTTTCTTATGTTTCCCCTTATGCCATGTATGTTCTTCTATGAAAACACTTATAATACTTTTTTGCATTTCTATGTGCTTATTACTTCCAGAAGATACAACTCTCCAATGCTTAAACTTCTTAAGTATCCTTCTACAGCTAGTACTCTAATATACAATCATAACATGGCCCCTGTAGATAAAGAGCAATCAATAAATGGTTTCTGCAAGAATGGTTGATAAATTGAAGTAGATAAGAAGAGCTGTAAGATCCAACACTGTTTTAGTGAGTATATTCTTAAGTATAGTTTACAGCTGTAAGATTCTTAGACTTAACAATCATTGGTTTACACATAATGATTGAAGCCATTGTGTGGGTGAAATCAGGCAAAGCAAATGGATGGCTTACAACAAGTCAGGATGAAATGAATGGGGCCTGGTTTCGATTTTTACTGGAAATGAAGCAATTGAAGATGGAAAGCTACATAAAAATGACAAACTAAAGGAATAATAACTTATGAGTATAACATAGAAAAACAAAATTCAAGGCAGCTGTTTAAATTATTTAAAATTTTATATCTGTATAGAGGAAATGCAGTCTTTGGAAATTAGTAAGATCATTTTCTCACCCAATAGTTCAGTATTACTGAACTATTGAGACCGACTTTATGAATTGTTTCTTATTTGGGAATCTGTCTTTCTTAAAGAAAAGTAACAAATAGTCTTGCTTGAAATTCATCTTGTTGCTCTTCATTATAATTTTCTTATCCTTCTCCTATGTTGTGCCAGGAATTTAGACACTTGAATGTATTGCCTTTGCCTGGTAGAGCTAATTTTTCAATTTACATAAATAAATAACCTGCCAAAACTAATTACTTCTCTTCAAAATCTAAATACATTATTTCTCCTCTTTTTTCCAGTCTGTCTTAGTTTAATTATTTTCACATCAGTTGTCATTTTAGGAGCTGGCTTATACTAAAAAGGGATAATCGGATGTGTCTTACTGTTTTAATTTGGCTAATTAAGATTGCTGCTTTTGTCTGGGTGCCTGGAGGAATAATTTTTAGCCTGTTCATAGTTTGGGATTTAATGAAGAAATGCAGCCAATAAAACAATGAAAGGGGACATATGTACTTACTATATTCACATGTTAAGTGACCATTGTCCTTATTCTCTTTGACTCCCAAACTTGTTTTGTCACCCTTAAGATCCTCATAAACAAGGCCAGGAAGGTATGTCAAGATTGTGCTTAGAAAGCAGATGGTTAGCTGAATAATAGCACAATTCACAGGGTGTAATCAGCTGGTTTGGGGGAAGATTATACAGAAACACCTGAGAAATAATATGATGGGAGAAGAGCTGATGGAAAAGTACAGTTATCTTTGAATCAACGGTCCAGCTACAATATCAGAGCTACTCCTGTTTATATTCTTCAAAGTGGTGGCAGCTTGAATTTACAGAATTCACTCTCTTTCAGACTGATCTTAGAAGTTTCACATTTTTCTTCTGTTATCTTTAATATTTGATTATATACAGGATATAATTATCTAGAATTCTTACTACCAATCTACAAAGTAGTATGAACAATGGAGGCATGCTCAAATGGTAGGGCATTAACTTTGACCAAATATGTTACTAGACAGAGCCTGAGCCCTGAGTTCCAGCTCTAGTATTGGAATTAAATAAATGAATATATAAATATTTTTGCAGTCATTTTTTCCAGCCCTGGGGTTTGAACTCCGGGCGTGAGCTTGGGCTTTTTGAAGGCTAGAACTCTACTACTTGAGCCACAGCACAACTTCTGGCTTTTTCTAAATTGTGGTACTGAGGATTCAAACCTTGGTCTTCACATATGCTAGGCAAGCATTCTACCACTAATCCAAAATGTTGGCCCATAAATATTTTTTAAATATAGGCAAAATACCTTGGGTTCATTAATGATCTCAAATGATGTAGCTACTTAGACTTTGTGGCTTGTTTGAATTTTCTGATTATCCAGGAAAGAATATGTTCTGTTACCTATGATGGCAGTATTTGTGTGTGTACACATACACATATACTACACATATACTCCCTCCCCTATTTCTTTCTTGGAAGTGTGATATTATCTCCAGTGAAATATAAATATTATTCTTAATAAAAGGTTTCAGGAATGAAATTTACACTTACCCTAGTATCCATAATCAGCATAAAGTGACATCAATTATTTCTTTTTAATTCATAGTATTAGGGAATGAATGGGTAGATGCTTTATCACTTGCACTATACCGCTAAGCACTTTACCTGTTTCTGACAGATGGTCTTTATACTTTTGTCCAGGTGAATGTCAATTTTACAATCTTCCTACCAAGTAGTGAGGATTCTAGGATTACCTAGCCATTAGGTAATATCTCTTTAGTCTTAAAATGGCTACTATCAACCCAAATAATTGACTTGTTTGGTGGTTTTCCATTCAGTATGTGTAAAACTTATTGCTCATTAGATTATATGGATATTTATCATATATGCCCCATTCTCAATTTTTATGGTCTTCTTTAATGCAGATTACAGGGTATTCCTAATATTAGGTAATTCTTGAAACTAATTAACAATGTTAGGTTTAGAAACCCATTGAAACACCTCTTCGGTAATCAGGATTGCTGGCTCTTATACTTGATGCCTAATTGGAATGTTCTCATTAGAAATTCATGTCTAGCCAGATGCTAGTGCCTCACACCTGTAATCCTAACTACTCAGGTTGCTGATATCTGAGGGTCATGGTTCAAAGCCAGCCTAGGCACAAAAAGTCCATGAGACTCTTATTTCCAATTAATTGGCAGAGAACCAGAACTGGCGCTGTGGCTCAAGTGGCAGAAAGCTAGTCTTGAGCTGAAGAGCTCAGGGACAGCACCCAGGCCCAGAGTTCCAGCCCCATTACTGAAAAAACAAAAACAAAAACAAAAGAAAAAGGAAAAAGAAAATCATCTCTGTAAGCCAATACTATTGCAGTTACTGTAATAGATTCATGCCTGAGTTTACCTGAAACTCAAAGAAATTATATGTCTTGATCAGATTCACACGTTTAGCAAAATATGAAGTTGCAATTCCAACTCATAATATTAAAACTTGGAAACCCAGTTTCTTGAATCTGTCTTCTAACTACTATGTTGCCCAGACACTAACATAGAAGTAATTTATTACAATCTCTCAACACGGACTTAACATAAAAGTATGAATGCTGAAAAAAAGCTAAAGATTCACCAAGCATGTCATTCTAAGCAAGTGGTAGGGAATGTCCTTTTGACTACATTTTCTGCTTTACTTTTTAAGTTCTTGCATGTCAAGGAATAATGAAAAAGACAAAACGAAATGGAAGACAGGATTAAATGGTTTATTTCCTGTGGTTTGCTATTTAACCTTTTCTTCTTTGAAGTCTTTAGTTGACAGTATCTCAAATTAATTTCATTTCTATGAAATTTATATATTACACATAATATTTGAAAACAATGTTCCTGTCATTTCTACATACAGTGACAAATGCATAACATTTTAGATAACCACGATTCTTACTTCTCAATGTAAGACTAAGGGGTCCTGTGTTACCTGGACTATGAAGCCAGCTATAATTGAGAAACTGATAAAACAAAAAGGTAAGTTTTTAAGTCTCCTATTGATCTGTAATGGACATGTTGTAAGTGTTTTATTCAACTCATTATTAATGAGGGAACCGGTCAGATAATGCAATTGGTTCAAAAAATTTAAAGAAGTAGACATTGATAGGAAGACAGAATAGTTTACTGCCTTGCTTATGGACAAGTATTTGTATTATTGTCAATGATGCGTAAAATTATGGAATGGCCCAAAGGCTGTGAAAAGCAGTCATTACATTATAAGAAACTAAACTATGCTGAAACATTGCATAGCTTCCCTAAACTGAAGAGACTTGAATATGGATACCTGAAAATGTTTTCTGCATGTTGCAGTGATAAGATCGTGGATACAGAAATTTCTCTAAAGAGACTTCTTCCCAGGTGATTATTTTGTTTGCTATAAACACAGTTTTAAACGCATGGCAAGATTCATTAGTTAAGATGTAATTCGGAGTTAGAAATAATCATAAGAAAGGAAAGATTGAAGATTAAGATATTCATAAAACTGCTATAGGAAGAAAGCAAAACAGATTGCTTAGAAAGCAAAAGAATTCTCACTGTAGAATATTTAAGATGTGTATAAAATCTGCAAAAGAACAAAAATGTCAAAATGCAATTTGAATGTCAATGCCAAGAAAAATTCCAAGCATAGTTGTAGTGCATCCAGAGTGTTTTAGAAAGACCAAAGGAAAATGAAGAGCACCAGTAAGTTTATCTTTATGCTCTTTCAATGTAGTTACTTATCAGAGTAAATCAGGTAATGAGTTTTTTTCTTTTTGAACAATGTTACCTCTTCCTTCATTTCCTCCCAGATTTTCCCTCCTGACTCCTCTCCCCTACAAGTATTATAGTCAATTTTTACAGTGGGTCTATGAGTATCATTGCTGTGGTGTTAACCCTTGGATCCACCCTTTCTGTGCTTCCCCTTTCCTTCCTTCCCATATCAAGTAAACTTACATACAAGACAAAAGGTATAGGACTGGGAGTTTGGCCTAGTGGTAGAATGCTTGCCTAGTATGCATAAAGCCCTGGGTTTGATTTTGGAATCACATACATAGAAAAAAGCCAGAAGTGGTGCTGAGGCTCAAGTGGTAGAGCTCTAGCCTTGAGAAAGTCTAAGGACAGTGCTTAGGCCCTGAGCCCAAGCCCAGGACTGGCAAAAAAAAAAAAAGACAAAAGGTACAGAAAATAAAAACAGTGACAAAGGAGAAAAAAATATACAAAGAAAATAACAAAGATTCTTATTTCCATTTCTTGGAGTAATTTCAATAAATGTCATCTTATATGATCATATGCTAATAGATATTGAGCCTTTATGAAACTCTCTAAAAACTATCTTACTTTGATCTCACTGTGTGAATCTCTAGACTGTTTAATTTATCACTCCCAAGTGTATTTTTTTGGTCTGTTCCATCTAGTGTGTTTACCTGTAGATGTATTGGCACATTCTAATTACAAAAAATGAGAGAAACCATGCAACCTATGTTACTTGGGGTCTGGCTTAATAGAATTCTTTGTTTAATATAAGCCTTTAAAAATTTTGTGTTTTATTGTTGGGGTAATATGTATAGGGGTTACAGTTACATTAGTCAGGTAGTGGGTACGTTTTTTTCTCCAACGTTGATACTCCTTCTAACATTTTTGTACACATTTTCTTCCCCCAACCCCTTCCTAATCATCTTGTTTTTTCCTCTTCCCTTCCCTATTTCAAATAAACAAATAAATATATTCACCAGGTAACAAAGTTAGCTACTGTTGTCTTCCCATTTTTTCATGGAGGGTACAATATTATTCTTTCTGATGGATGAATAGAATCCAACTGTATATATGCCACATTTTCTTGATGTTGATTGTGAATCTGGGTTGAGTTAGCTATGGTAAGCATTACTGTAATGAACATGATTGTGCTGGTAGCTTTAGTGCCACTTTAGTGTGTTTGTGGTCAATTGGAAAGAGGCACAGGACTGGACTTGCTGGGTCATAGAGAAATTCTGTGTTTAGTCATTTGAGGACTCTCCATACTGCTTTCCAGAGAGGCTGAACAAGTGGACAAGTTTACATTCCCAACAATGTGGTAAAGTTCCATTTTGGCCACAATCTCCCCCGACCCCCGCCCAGCTACCGCTCAGCATCTGTATTGTTAGTTTTCTTGATAATGACCATTCTAAGTGGGGTGAGGTTGAATCTCAATGTTGTTTTGATTTGCACTTCTTTTATGGCCAGAGATATTAAATATTTCATCATTGGCCATTTTTTGAGAGGTCTTTCTTTAAGGTTTTAGTTCACTTATTAACAGAGTTGTTTCTTTGAGGGTTTATTTTGGGGGATTTGAAGTTCTTAACTGTATTTTAGGTATGAGGCACTTCCCTGATTCTTATTTCTAATTAAACACCAAGAAAGTAAAAATTAGAGCTGTGGCTCCAAGTGATACTGTCCTTGAGTACAAAAGCTCAGGGACAGCATCCAGTCCCTGAGTTCAAATCCTGGACAACAAAAAACAAACAAAAGAAATGTTTCAGCCTATAAAAATAATAATTTACATCGGGTCATTTGATGTATTTGTTTTTGTTTTTTTTCATGCTTGTAGTGATTGTTCACACTCCGCTCTTTAGAACGATACTGTGTTTGAAAATAATGACTGACATAATATATTGAGTAAATGACTTGATGGAGAAATTAGATGATCATCTTTAGCTTATTTTAGGAGCAATATTTATTTGCTGTGTGTTTGGGCCTTGTGGCACCATGTAATTATGGAATAGCAAAGAAAGGTTATTAGATTTCTTAATAATCTCCTGTCTACAGGAAAAAATATCTTCCTGTCTCAAAGGCCACACAAATGTGTTGCTTTTAGGTAGTTCATACAAAAGACAGCTAGTTTTGTCTTCTTGTAGTACTGGGGTTTGAACTCAGAACCATGTGAATGTTTGGCAGGCTCTCTTTGCTTTCAATTCTTTTGGACAGAATATCACACTTACACTTTGTCTAGGCTGATCTTGGTTTGGATATGCCAAGCTATGGAGAGATAACTTTTGTCTATCTTGTCTTACTTCCCTTTTCCTCAGAAGTTATCTGCAGAAGTAGTTGTTGGAAATCAGTACAACTGTATTCAAATGCTTCCTGTGTATTTTCTTCTTCTCTAGAGATACTGGTACAAAGGAGATCATCTATCCACATGCACTTAAAACTTAAATATTTTAACAATACCCTCGTTTTCAAATTTCACCTTGGTTAAAAAGTGGAAGCTCTTAAGGCATTTTGCTTTTCTCTGGAGTTTTCTGGAAAACACAACATTACTTTTTAATTGGTTCTCTCTCCAGATTGCTCCTTTCAGTCTCCCTAGCCCCCGTTAGTGTATACCTCTGCATAATAACGTCTTGTCTCCTAGATCTGTCTCATCCACTTCACTCTGCAGTACACTTCTACACTCAGAGAATGTAATCAGCTGGGAAGAGGCTGAGAATGTGGAAAATTCTGGCTGTGGACACAAAGACACAAAGCAAGGCAATGACTAAATTGGGTCATCTCTGCTTACCAGCTGTTTGCAGTATATCTTGCCTCAGACTTTTGCATCAAATAAGCTTTTCTATTTTTTTTTCATTTTTGCCTTTTACAAGCTGTGCAGAAGTTACCTTTAAATTGCATTTGAAGCAAGTTTTACTTACTTTTGCTTTTTTTCTTAGATTTTATTGTACTTGTCATGATTGAAAATGTATTGTTATTGTTCACTGTTGGGAGACTACAGGGAAGAAAGGTTTGCAAAATGAACTTGTAGCTGTTTGAGAGGTATTCAATCTTTGAAATTTCATACTGGCTTTTAGAAATCTGACTATTGACTTTTCCAATGAAATACTCATCTTAACTCACAACATATGATTCTCATGACATCAGCATGGTTATTTTGGCCTGAAAGTATTTCTTAAAGTTCTTACTAATAACAGAAATTCTTCAAGGTTCTTATTGTCTCCAGTTTGTGCTATATAAACTCCAGAGAGACAAATATTTTTTGGTAAAACTTAAAAAAGTATACTAATGGACTTTCTTTTTACTTAAACAGTATTTCAACTCTATTCATGCTATCAACTTTAGATAAAATGACATTTCATAAATAGAAACCATCTTAAAATATTTAAGAAAATATCAAAATAGAAAGCACAGACTATGAAATTGTATACCTTGTGTATATCTTCCCAGCTGTGGTTATGCAGTTGAAAGAAAACAACATTTGGATTCAGGAAACCATAGACAGAGTAGATATTCTTGGCTTTATAAATCTTATTAGTAAAATAACTTAAAAGTTAATGCAATTTGTTATATGACTTTCCCATTTGAAATATTTCTTTCAGAAAAATGTGGGAAGAACAAGATTACTTTCCATGTGGTTGAGTTGGGTGAGAGCTAAAATAGTAGCTTAATTAGCTTTATACTTGAGTAAAAACTCAGTCAGACTATGTGTCTGCTCTGTGCTTTACTGAGTTACAGAATTAAGTGCAGGAACAGTAGAGGAATGTCCTTAAAGCCTGGTATAGCAGCACAAAAAGCTTTTCATGTTTCTAACTGCAATGGGGTTTACATTAGTGTCAACATGAGGAGGAAATTTTTGAAACATGTACAAGAAGGTCATGCTGTTGTTGTTCTTCATGGTATGTCTTATTCTATGTTACTTCAATATTAAGTTAAAAGTTCTCCCGTAAATATATTCAGCAAATATATTTCTTGCTTTTAGATATATGTACTATTACATGAAATTCAGTTGGTAAGAACTTTGATCATAATATCTGAGCTTTACAAGTAGTCTTGACAGGAAAGTGTGAGTTGAAAGGATTTTTTTTAGCTGAATCAGCTCAGATTTATCCCAGTTAATTGAGGTTGTTTTAAGGGACAAGAGAAAAGTTTGCAGTAGTGAGTAAAATGCCTGAAAAGATAGTTCCTCATCTTGGAGGTCCTATGGAAGGCAATATTGCTTCTCCAATTTCATTTGTCTTTGTGAAAGACAAAAAGACAAAAGTTTCAAAAGAGCTGGAAATGGATGGACAAATGTGTACTACATGATGTTGGATTTCTCAGAAGATATATCTAGAAATATATAGGTCCTTCCATTTTGAACACTTTAGATATCTTCATAAGAATAAATAATGGTAAATCTCGCCCTATTTCTCTTTCTTTTCTTGAAAAAATGATGTGATTCCGGAGCAGTAGCAGGAAGGTGAAATCTAGCTTTTGGAATGATGACAAAATTTACAGCTATCACCTGACAGGTCGAGGGTCAGGGATGCTGTTAATGGAGATTCCCCCACAGGTCAGACAAAGGACAATATGTGAATAATGCAACAGCAGTATTCGCAAAACACTATGTTGGAAATGAACGTTACAAGTTGATGGGGGTGGGGTGGAGGAACTAAGATGGGAGGGGAAGTGGAAGAAAGGGGAGGGGTAATAATGTTTGACAAAAAATGCACTCATTATCCTACATATGTAACTGACACCCTTCTGTAGGATACCTTGACAATAAATTTAAATTAAAAAGAAAAGAATTATTCTCCTGCTGAGTGCTGTTGGCTTATGCCTGTGATCCTAGCTACGTAGGAGGCTGAGTTCTGAGGATTTTGGTTTGAAGCCTATGTGGGCAGGAAAATAAGTCCAATTAACCCCCAGAAAGCCAGAAGTGGTACTGAGGCTCAAAGTGGTACAGTGCTTGTCTTGAAGGAATAAATCTCAGCAACAGCAGTAGGTCCTAAATTTAAGCTCCATGACATAATACTAATACTACTAATAATTTTATTATATTGTCATATATTGTTGTATCATATATATTATATACTATATTATATATAGTATATTTATTATATTATTTTTATTATTATTCTTAAAATGTCTATTCCCTCAGGGTTGAGAATCTCAATAAAATGATATGCTTTCTGAAATAAAATACCCATATAGGTCCACTATAAGTCCATGGCTTATTACATTATGCCTCATTTTATACTTGGCCTTACACTTGCAAATTCTCACTTAAATTCTTCATTTTAAATGTGTAGTCACATGTAAAAGTATAATTTTTATCTGCTAATTGCTTTCCTGTTTGTGGTTGTTTTTATGTCTTGTACCTCTATGTATTTTACAAATCCTACCATGCTTTGGTTAACTTTAAGGTGTAGTGTAAGTCTTTTGTGTTTACTGTGTCTTACACCCATTTTTTTCTTCCTGTAGATTCCCATGTTTCCAGTTTCAGTGAGCATTATTTCATTGTAAACAGTAAAGCATCCTTCATTTTTTTTTCCAGTCCTGGGGTTTGAACTCAGGGTCTGAACATTGCCCTTGTACTTTTTCAAGGCTGGCTCTCTCTACCACTTCTGAATTTTTCTGTGTGTGGTACTGAGGAATTGAACCCAGGGCTTCATGCATGCTAGGCAAGCATTCTACCACTAGGCCACACTCCTGGCCCCAGATTTTTTTGATAGGGTTAAATCCCTGCTGGAAAATTCTGTCTCAGCTCTTTATATTAATGATTTGACTTCTGTATTTGAAAGTTATTTTCTCTGACTGTTGAAGTTTGGATTGACAGGGCATTTTCTCTTATTATTGTTGATTGCTTTTTTGTTTATTGCTCAACATTCTGTTCCATTTGCCTATACTCTTGTTTTTGATGGAAGTCTGTAGTAACTTATTATTATTACCCTGTACAGATGGACTACTTTTAAAACTATGTTTTATCTCCAGATTTCAATAGTTTGATATACCTGGCTGGAAGTCATATTGTTCATATCATTAACTTCTTTTCAAAAGCTTCACATATGAATATTTATTTATTTATTTTTATTGTAATTAATAGAGAGGAGTATTACTTCACACACATTTATATCCCTTCTCATGTTTTTGTCCCCATTTCCCTTCCCTCTTCACATATGAATTTTAAAAACATAATTATTTTTTCTGTGAGTTTGTCAGTATTTACTATTTTTTCCCATATTTTTGTAATTAATAGGAGGATTTCATTATATTCACCAGATAGAAGGTGCATTACTTCACAAATATTGATACCCTGTCTCATGTCTTGGTCGCCATTTCCCTCCCCCGACCCCTGCCCCTCATCTTGCCACCTTCCCTATCCGATTTCAAATAACCAAATATGCATGTATACAATACATCAGATAACAAGGTGAAATACTATAACAATATGAGATAATCAAGGGACAGCAAAAGAGATGAGAGATAACATAGTACCTTAAGAACAACAATCATTCATTATATGGCTTACGTTTCTATATCCTTGAAATCCTTTCATTTAGCATCATACTATACGGTCTTATGTATCTAGGGTTTGTTCTATTGTAAATATCTGCTAGGAGAGCCCAAAGTTTCTACTGATCATAACAAGTATTTACTATTTTTGTTTTGAGGAATAGTCTTTAACATTTTCAAGAATTTAATTTTGAATCTATTTTTCTGTTCTGCATAAAATCATACAGAAAATATTTTTCTCCCTTTTTCACTGTATTTTTTGTTGGGGTAAATTATAGAGGGACTGCAGTTAAACTTGTCAGGTACTGGATGCGTTACTTTTTGAATCTTGATACCACTTCTCATGTTTTTGTCTCATGTTTATTTTTTGTCAGTTATGGGCTTGAACTCTGGGCCTGGGCACTGTCCCTGAGCTCTTTAGCCAAAGGCTACCCCCAACCCCTTGAGCCACAGTGCCACTTCCAATTTTTTGTTTTTTAATTGGAAATAAGAGTCAAATGGACTTTAGTGCCAGGGCTGGCTTTGAACGGTGATCCTCAGATCTCAGCCTCCTAGTAGTCTTTTCTTCTCATTCAAGTCCTATCTTTACTCACAGGCTTCTCCATGGGGAGCTAAGTTTTCCACGTTTGGTTTTTTCCAGTAGTCCCTTTGTACTTATAACTTCTGTGGGACCGGGTTCTAGAGTTGCAATACTTCTCCAAGTTAGGAGTGATGAAAGTCTTGTCAAAACCCAATCCGTGCTCTGGAAGGAAGGGAGGAGTCTACTTTCAGGAAAGGAGGCAACTTCTGACCGAAGGGCTCTTTTGTGGGGTGCTTACACAATTCTCATGCATGCAGTCTTATCGAAGTGCATAAGATGTGGGCTAATGTGCCAATCCAAAACTCAGGTCCCCAAATCATAGGGCAAGGCCTTCTTTGTGAGCTACCCTATAGAATCTCATTGAGATGACTACAGTGTCTTCTCATTTGGCTTCTGAAGATCAAGACCGAAAACATTCATATTATTATCCTACCACAGCTTCTCAGATTTAAAAAGAAAAGTGTTGAACTTTGTGTAATTTTATAGAGAAGGAAAACCTTTTCTGTTATTTCCACTTTCCTGGTTACTCATAGATTTTCTTTTTCAAAAAAGAAGGCATTTTTATTATTTACCATAGCAAAGATATGGAACCAATCCAGATGTCTCTCTGTTGATGAGTGTATCAACAAGATATGGTATTTATACACAATGGAATTCTATGCTGCTGTCAGAAAGAATGATGTCATCCCATTTGTAAGGAAATGGAAAGACAGAAAAAATCATATTAAGTAAGCCAGACTCCAAGGAACATAGGCTCAATGGTTTCCCTCATTTGTCATAATCAGTAGAACCCTTGGACTCTCCTAGCAGAGATTTACAATAGAACAAAACCTAGATACATAAGGCCTTATAGTATGACATTAAATGTAAGGACCTCCAGGATATAGAAACAAATGCCATATAATGAGTGATTGTTGTCCTTAATGTACTGTGTTATCTCTCATCTCTTTTGCTGTCCCTTGGTTATCTCATATTGTTACAATATTTCACCTTGTTATCTGCTATATTTTTATATGCTTAATTGGGTATTTGAAACAGGATAGGGAAGGGGGGAAATCAAGATGAGCGGGGAGAAGAGACAGGGAAATGGGGACCATTTCATGAGAAAGGGTATCAATATTTGTGAAGTAATGTACCTTCTATCTGGTGAATACAATGTAACCCTTCTATTAATTACAATAAGATATATGAAAAAAGAAGGCATTTTTGTTGTTATGTCAGATGTTTATATTGCCCCACATTTTTATTTTTGTCTTTGGTCCACTCTGATCCTGTAGAACAACCTGCAATGAATGTTTCAACAGTGCAGACTTCAAAAATCAGAGCGCCATGTGTGAAGTCTGAGCCGTTACTCTCAGGTGATCTCTTCAAGCATGACTTCTCTTGCTTTAATTTTCTTTTAAGATATTAAGAACAACTATCCACCTTTCCTGTTATAATGGTGTCTCTTTTGTGTGGATCCTGTTTTGTGAGCTCTGTGCCTTGCTCCTGAATTTCTTTTTCCCTTCACACCCCCATCCTATCTTATTATGTTGCTTCTCTTATTAGCATATCTCCCTGTTCTCACATGAGAGCTGGGTGTGCTCTGCAATCAGAAGCCTGGAGGTGTCGCCTGATCCATAGGTCATTGCCACTGGGTATCTCTTCCATTAAGTCAATAGCTGCTGAGTATCTGTATTCTGTTCTAAGAGAGGAATCCTATTCAGAAATTCCCTTCGCTCAGTTTCAGTGCCTTGTATGTTCTTTTTTTTCCTATCTCTGTTCATTGGTTATTGATCCATTTTTTTCCCAGTCCTGGGCCTTGAACTCAGGGCCTGAACATTGTTGTTGGGCTTTCTCAAGGCTAGCGCTCTACCACTTGAGCCACAGCACTACTTCTGGCTTTTTTCTATATATGTGGTGCCGAGGAATCGAACATGGGTCTTCATGCATGCTAGGCAAGCAGTCATCCACTAGGCCAAATTCCCGGCCTATTTTCTTTGTTTTGGACACATGATACTCTAGGCTATACATATTGCCAAATTTATTTATTATTATTTTAATGCACTTCCTTTTATATATATACTAAGGTGTACCTTATCCTAAGATGCACCTCACATACTGATCATATGATGAAAATTAACTTTTTTCCTAATTCAAATTTTTACTTCCAAAGAGATGCTGATATTTTTAGAAAATATTCACCATTTACCATTTATACACCATGATGACTTAAAATTCTAACTCCAACTTTAGATCCTAAGGTATTTTTTATCACTATCTTGAGAATAGATTATGACCATCTGAAATTTGTGTCCAGTGAATAAGTTAGATAAGAAAGCCAATAAATTTTATTTGAGGTCTAGTTTTGTTGATGATGGAATTCTTCAGTAATCATTCACAAAAGAAACTCCATATTTCCCTTTCAAGTTGTAGTCCCCAATTTTAATTTTTATGCTCACGCTTTCTGTCAGAAACTGACCACTCTTCAATCTCATGAGTTTCTTTTTCAACAATGTATCTTTATATCTTCATCTTTATAGTTCTTCTACATCTCCGAAGTCTAACTTCTTTTAGTACATACACCTGAAGAGTGATGGTAGAAAATAGAATACCATCTATGACATATTTCTTCTTGTACATCTTGAGGGGAAATGAATTTATAGTTATAATATGGTCCTAGTCTTTGTGACTTTCCAATAGCCATGAGATCTATGAAAATACTAAAATAACTTTTCTCTTGCCATTTGAGTATGTGGAAATGTCACTGCCTAAATATTACCGGTCACTTCTATTACTGCAGATGAGACACAAAGTAGAATGAATACAGACACACATTAAATAACCATCCATACCTAGGAAGTGTCCCCGTGCTCTTAACTCTTTATATATCTGCTTGATGGGGAGAAAACATATTCAAGTTAGAATTTCAAAGGGTATTACCTCTCCATGGAAGGCCTCCAAAGATGTCCACATGCTGATTCACAGAAGCTGTGATAAGATTAGTATGTAATGCCAACCATATTGGAGATGTGATGAAGTGAAGATGTCTAGGTAGGAAGATGACTGTTTGTGATCTAGGTTATTCCATTTTAACCAAAGAGTGGAGGAAGGTAAGAGATCAGGGCTTGAATGTGATACATTGACTTGGCCAAGGAATGAGGGACATCTCCAGAACTTTCAAAGGGCAAGAGTGTGGCTTCCCTCTTAGAATTCCCACAGGGAAAGGACATTGGCTGATGACTTTTATTTTAGCTAGAAAAAAAAACAACTATTCTGTACTCAGTGTGTTGCACTGTTAGTAAAATTGGTGGTAATTTGTTTCAGCCTCAGTAGGAAAACAATACATTGCCCAGCGATGTGCTTCTACTAAGTGATTTACTGGTGTAGCTGAAATGTCCAAAGAAGATCCTACTGAGTCAAATAGACTCAAATTATTCCTAGCCTGCACTTTCTCAAATGAGGTTCATTTTTATTTCAATATCTCAATCTTATGTCCCTACTTTTCCCTTTAGGCTGAACTTTCTATAATATCTTCAGCCATTCACCACCTCCACCTACATTTGCTGTAATGACCTAGTAGAATAATGAAGAAATGTCCCTCAGTGTTATTCTTCCTTCAGTAGAGTTGAGTCTGAACCTCAGGAGTCTCTCCTTTTATTAGAGCAATAAATTCTTCCATTGAGGTGAAGATTCAATTTTACAACCAATTCTTTTTTTTTATGACAGTGCAACCTACTACAAGGCCAGTTATGACTAAAATGTCTGAAACACAACATCTCCATTTGCCAGAATGACAGCATTCTGCTAAATACATTGATAACTAGGAAGGAATGTCTTTATTATCTATTAAAGCACAAATATAGTCAAGAAATAGCACATTAAAACCTTTTTATGTCATATTGTTTTTCCAGCTTTGTAGTTTTATAATTTCCCCCTATTCTTTCATACAAAGACTCTTTTCTAACATCCTGAGTCTGTTAATCTATTTAAGTTTATTTCATGCCATACTAAGTAGGCAATATACTATTTATCTTTTCAATTTTATGATATTTTATGGCTATAGGAAGTGAGTTACTTTCTCTTGCATTGTTTTTATCTTCATCCCAACATTACATTGTTATACATTGTTGGGAACAGATGCAATTTTATCTCAAATTATATCCCACTGGTACAGTTTTCTTTCTCCTTCATTCTAAACTATTCATGCTGCCAGCCATTTACTTTAAAAAGATTAATCATAAGGTAATTTAATACATATTTTGAATATACTAAGAATCTTATGATTATTGTGATTAATTTTTCCTAAAGTGGAAAAATTATGATCCTAGCCTTCACAGAAATTACATTCACATTGAATGAATATATATTCAATGAATGTGTATATATACACATGTGTTATATGAACATATATATAATATGAATACATATTTATACATATTATATTTGTTTTTTTCATATATTTTTATTGTAATTAATAGAAGGGTTACATGATATTTGCCAGATAGATGGTACATTAATTCCCATACATTGATACCCTTTCACATGTCTTGGTCCCCATTTCCCTCCCCCCACCCCCAACCCTCATCTTGTTTTCCCCTGTTCCCTATCCAATTTCAAATAACCAAATACAAATACATCCGATATATTAGGTAACAAAGTGAGATACTGTAACAATATGAGATAACCAAGGGACAGCAAAGGAGATGAGAGATAAAATAGTACCTTAAGAACAACAATCATTCATTATTTGGCTTATGTTTCTATATCCTAGAGATCCTTTCATTTAGCATCATACTATATGGCCTTTTGTATCAAGGTTTTGCTCTATTGCAAATCTCTGCTAGTAGAGCGCAAGGTTTCTACTGATTATGACAAATGTGGGAAACCATTGAGCCTAAGTTCCTTTGAGACTGGCTTACTTCACTTAATATGATTTTTTCTAAGTCTTTCCATTTCCTAACAAATGGGGCAATGTCATTTTTTTCTGACAGCAGCATAGAATTCCATTGTGTACAAATACCACATCTTGTTGATCCACTCATCAACTGAGGAACATCTAGGTTGGTTCCATATCTTTGCTATGGTGAATAATGCTGCAATGAACATTGTTGTGCTAGTGGATTTAGTATGCCCTAGTTTCTGGATTGTTGAGTAAATGCCAAGTAGTGGAATTGCTGCTGGGTCATAGGGGAGCTCTATGTTTAGCCTTTGAGGCACTGCCATACTGCTTTCCATAGTGGTTGAAAGAGTTTGCACTCCCACCAACAGTGTAGTAGTGATCTCTCCTGGCCACATCCCCTCCAGCACCTATTGTTATTAGTTTTCTTGATCCTGGCAACTCTAACTGGAGTGAGGTGGCATCTTAGCGTTGTTTTGATTTGCATTTCTTTTATGACCAGAGACGTTGAGCATTTCTTCATGTGTCTATAGGCCATTTTTGTTTCTTCTTCAGAGAAGACTCTCTTTAAGTCTTTGTCCCATTTTTTAATGGGATGGTTGTTACTTTGGAGATTAGTTTTGGAGTGATTCAATTTTTTGAGTTGTTGATATATTTTAGATATGAGGCCTTTGTGCGCTGGATGGTTGGTGAAGATCTTCTCCCACTTTGTAGGCTTCCTAATTAATTTACTAGCTATATCCTTTGCCATACAAAAGCTCTGCAGTTTAATGCAGTCCCCCTTATCCAGCCTTTCTCTGATTTGTTGTGATTCTTGGTCCTTATTAAGAAAGTTTTGACCTGTGCCGAGGAGGCCTAGTGTATCTCCTGTTCCTTCTTGTAAAGTTTTCAGTGTCTCAGCTTTTACCTCCAGGTCTTAGATCCATTTGGAGTTAATTGTAGTGCTGGGTGACAAAGAAGGAGCCAACTTTAGTTTACTGCAGGTGCTTAACCAGTTCTGCCAGTACCACTTGTTGAAGAGGCTAACTTTCTTCCATTCCATTTTTTTTTTGGCTCCCTTGTCAAAGATTAGGTGGCCATAGGTCTGTGGTTTAATATCTGGGTCCTCAGTTGTATTCCATTGGTCTTCAGGCCTGTTCTTGTGCCTGTACCAAGTTGTTTTGCTAATTATAGCTCTGTAATAGCTTCTAAAGTTTGGTATTGAAATTCCTCCTGTGCTGTTCTTTCTGCTAAGAAGTGTTTTTGCTATACGGGGTCTTTTATTATTTCATATGAAATTTTGGATTGTCTCTTCTATTTCTTTAAAGAATGACATTGGCATGTTGATGGGTATTGCGCTGAATTTGTAGATAGCCCTTGACAAGATTGTCATTTTCACGATGTTGATTCTTCCAATCCAGGAGCATGGCAGGTTTTCCATTTCCTCAGTTCTCCTTTAATTTCCTTTTTCAGGGTTTTAAAGTTTTCATCAAAAAGGTCCTTTACATTCTTAGTTAAGGTAATTCCTAGGTACTTTATTTTCTTTGAGGCTATTGCGAAAGGAGTTGCTTTCCTGATTGTTGCCTCGTTCCTCTCACTGCTGGCGTAGAGCAAGGCAGTTGATTTTTGAGGGTTAATTTTATAGCTTGCTACCCTTCCAAAGTTTTGAATCAGCTCAAGGAGCTTGGGAGTGGAGTCTATAGGATTCTTTAAATACAGAATCATGTCATCTGCAAAGAGGGAATGTTTTACTTCATCTTTCCCTATTTGGATCCCCTTTATGCTTGCTTCTTGCCTTATTGCACTGGTTAGGAATTCTAAAACTATGTTAAAGATTAGTGGAGAGAGTGGGCATCCTTGTCTCATTCCTGATTTTTAGAGGGAATGGCTTTAGCTTTTCACCGTTAAGTATAATACTAGCTGTGGGTTTGTCATACACAGCCTTTATTATATTGAGGAATGTTCCATGGATTCCTAGTTTATCCAGAGCTTTTAAGATAATTGGGTGTTGGATCTTGTCAAATGCCTTTTCCACATCTATTGAGACAATCATGTGATTTTTGTCCCTGCTCTTGTTGATGTGTTGAATTATATTAATTGATTTGTGTATGTTGCACCAGCTTTGCCTCCCTGTGATGAAACCTGTTTGATCATAGTGTATAATTTTTTTGATGAGTTGTTGTATACTATTGGCCAGTATTTTGTTGAGAAGTTTTGCATCGATGTTCATCAAAGAAATAGGTCTATAGTTCTCTTTCTTTGATGAATCTCTGTCTGGTTTGGGGATGAGGGTTATACTGGCTTCATAGAATGAGTTTGGTAAAGAATCTTCATTTTCAATTTCCTTGAAGAGCTTGAGGAGTATTGGTGTGAGCTCTGCTTTGAAGACCTTATAGAATTCAGCTGTGAATCCATCTGGCCCTGGGCTTTTCTTAGGTGGAAGTTCTCTTATTGCCATTTCTATTTCAGTGCTTGAAATAGGCCTGTTTAGTTGGGTTAGTTCTTCTTGGTTCAGTGTGGGTATGTTAATATTGGCTAGGAATTCATCCATTTCGTCTAGATTCTCAAATTTGTTGGCGTAAAGGTTTGAGAAGTATTCCCTCATGATACTCTGGATCTTGGTAATTTCTGTATATATACACATGTGTTATATGAACATATATGTAATATGAATACACATTTATACATATTATATTTTAATAAAGTATTCATGTACCAAAAGGGGTTAAGGTCAATAAAAATTCTTTCCATCTCATTGTCTTTCTTATCTCCTCTCGTTAATACAGTTATGTTTTTCAAATTGCCTTGGTATATCCTTTCTTAAATATAGTATTTGTTTTGTATATATGTATATGTATGGGTATTATTTGTATATTTTTAGTATAGACTATTTAATGCCTCCTCTCTGAGTTTCCTAGAACATTGTAATCCCAGGATGTTTATAACCACAGTCACAATATTTAACAAATTCACCTCTGCTAATTTCATTAGTTGATAACATCATTCCTTTTGAAACTTTCTAATTCAAGCTTGCAAACTGACATAAAATATGATTCTATTTTTTTTCATTTAAGAGTGACAGTTAAAATACAAAATGCTTAATTGAATCTAAATTTCAGAAAACCAGGGAACTTTATCAGAAATAAATTTTATTATACATATATGCAGTTTACAGTAGCTATATCAGTGCATGCACTAATTTCATTAGTTCAGTCAGGTTCCCTCAGGCCAGTGGTTCTCAATTGCCAGTTTATCAGACTTAGAAAGCTTGGTAGAAACAGGTTTCTGAGCCCCACAGTTCTAGAAAATTAGAAAAATTAGAAACTGGTTTATAATTCTAACTGTTCCAAGTTCACGCCGAAGAAAATCATGGATCCAGTTTAATTCCCTGGATTACTTCTTAAACTTGGTGCTTTAGAAGAATGCACTGAGGAATTGAAAAAATACATGTCCACGTAAAGTAGCTCTAAAGCACACTCTACACTCTAATTCAGCTGGAGTATAGTTCAGACCTTTGGACTTTGTAAAAATTTCAAATGTTGATTTTAACTTGCAGACAGTTTTTTTTAATTTATTTTTTTATTGTAAGGTATAGAGGGGTTACAGTTACATTTGGCAGACAGTAGATACATTACTCCTCACACATTGATACCCCTTCTCATGTTTCTGTCCCTGTTTCCCTCCCTCCACCCCCTCCCAATCATCTTGTTCCCTATCTCTTCCTAGAAAGTATCAAACATTGAGATGTCTCAAGCTCAGTGGCTTCTTGTTATAACTGTTTTCCCAACATATTCTGAGTCTCACAGTTTCACCATCTAAGCCATATTTCACACTACATATTTATTTTTTCTAAAGTATGATTCTAATTATACAATTGTCTTTCTAAAATATTTTCAACATTGGCCCTGACAAATAAATATATGCATTTTTAGAAATTCCTAGCACTTAAGACACGTAATCTATTTCTGGCTTGCATGGACTCATTCTTTTCATGTTGGAAAATTAAATGACCACCAAAGGAATAAATGTAGTAATAGTCATATTATGCCCACATGCTTGAGTTTTTCTAGGTTCTGTATCTGGAAATGTGATTGTGTCTTCAAATTATAAGACAAAAATCAATTTCCTTTCAAAGTGGTTGTTGTATCAGTTTGTACTCCCTGAGAGGGATTCATAAATAACAATGCATATGCTGTTAAGATAGACACCTAGTAGGTATCTTATATATTTAAGACATGCCTTCTAATAGCCTTCAGTTAATATATATTATTTTAAATATCAGACTCAAAGGAACATAGGATCAATGGTTTTATTTGTCATAATCAGTAGAAACCTTGGGCTCTCCTAGCAGAGATTTACAGTAGAACAAAACCTAGATACATAAGGCTATATAATATGATGCTAAATGAAAGGAACTCCAGGATATAGAAACAAAAGCCATACAATGAATGATTGTTGTCATTAATGTACTATGTTATCTCTCATCTCTTTTGCTCTCCCTTGGTTATCTCATATTGTTATAGTATTTCACTTTGTTATCTGATATATTGTTTATATGCTTATTTGGTTATTTGAAATCTGATAGGGAAGGAGAGAACAAGATGAGGGGCGGGGGTCGGGGGAGGGAAATGGGGCCCAAACATGAGACAGGGTATCAATGTTTGTGAAGTAATGTACCTTCTATCTGGTGAATATAATGTAACCCTTCTATTAATTATAATAAAATATATGGAGAAAAATATTAAATAGTTATTTTTGGTGGTATTCAAATTTGAACTTAGTGCTTCTTAGTTGATAGGCTAGTATTCTGCAATAGAGTCATACCTCCAGCCAATTTTGCTTTTATTAATTTTGAGATAACATCTTCTTTTTTATCTGGTCCCACCTGGACCCTTGGATGAAGCTTTTCCCATTTACACATCCTACCATAGCTGGGAGGGCAATATCGATCATCATATTTAGCTGTTGCTTGAGGCAATCTTGAAAACTGTTTGCCTGATCTGGCTCGAACTGTGATTTTCCTGCCTCCAAAGTCGCAAGGCATATAGATTGAACCCTTAGTATTTGGCCAAATAATCCCTAAATGCTTTTTTTTAATGTTTTAACAAAGATTTATGTAATATAAAATAAATTTTATAGTAAAATTTATATTAGAAATTATATATAAATACATGAATTACAAAAAAGAAAACACTTTATTTTCTCCTCATCATACAGAAAATTTGAGTTAAAGATTAAAGTAATTTTCTATCCATTAGATATATGTGCTAGCATTATGATTAGTCTTGCTTGTCATTTTGATTAGATTGAGAGCCTAACAGATAAGTAGTGCTCATTTTTGAATGTGTGATTCTGTGAGGGCATTTTAGAGATCATTTAGTGTGAATTTGGAGGAAAAATTGGAGAGATTGTGTATTTTCAAAGGCAGTAGAGCATGCATTAAATGCTACAGGAGTAATATTTTGTCTTGCTAACATGTCAAGAAAATTTCCCACATTTTAATGGTGTTTATTTACCTTGAAAGCAATGTTAATTTGTGAATTACTCTTCATCATTTAAAAATGTGACAAACTATTTTTTTCTTTTAAAAGAGAGATGTAGGATCTCTAGGATATGGAAACAGGAGCTTTATCATGTATGATTGTTGTTCTTAATGAACCATGTTATTTCTCTTTGTTTTTGCCTTTTGGTTAATCTCATATCGGACTTTGTTACCTGATATATTGTATATATGTTTATTTATTTATTTGAAGTAGGAAAGGGAAAGGGGAAAACAAGATTATTGGGAGAGGTGAGGAAAGGGATAAAAACATGAGAAGGGGTAACAATGTGTGAGAAATAATGAACCTATTACCTGGTGAATGTAACTGTAACTTCTCTCTATATTTCCCTGACAATAAAAAATTTAAAAAAAGAAAGAGAGATGTAGACTTTCTAAAAATAAATGGATAATTACTGGTAGAAAAATACAATATTTATGACTAGAGTAAAAAGTGTTAGTTATAAAAAATAGGTAGAACACTGTCTCATTTATGTACTAATATAATATGTATGTATATAAGAAAGATCTTGACTCATAAATATTGAAGAATTAATGATTTTTGCATCTGTTAGGATTATAGATGATTGTAATTTTCTTCCATTTGCTCAATATTAATGATTTCTAAATGTTCTGTGATAAATATCCTTTATTTTTAATAAGAAAATGAATAGAAAATGTTTTTAAGTGTTAATGAATTATAAAAGAATAATTGAATATGTATTACATCATTTCCCATGGTGGAAATTGTCACTAGCTACAGGAAAAATATGCACAATGAAATGAGGATATTGCATGATATCTATTCTTTTGGCTACTTGTACTACAATCAAGTTCTCATTTTGAACTGCTGTGTAAGTGCTTCTCACAACAATATACTTTTGGAAACTTTGTGTTTCTTAAGTAGAAAAAAAATC
Source organism: Megascapheus bottae (assembly GCF_031878675.1). Taxonomy (NCBI): domain Eukaryota; kingdom Metazoa; phylum Chordata; class Mammalia; order Rodentia; family Geomyidae; genus Megascapheus; species Megascapheus bottae. The sequence continues at coordinate 17,945,387 of NC_143522.1, forward strand.
TGACATCAATAAGGCTAAAGCAAAGAGAAAGAATTAATGTGATTATTCAAGAATCACTATGTTGATTCTATATCTTGGCTATGGTAATCAATGTTGCAATGAACAAGGTTGTGTTAGTGGCTTTACTGTGGCCTTATTTCTGGTCTGTTGGACATATGCCCAAGAGTGGGATTTCTGGGTCATAGGGAAACTGTGTGTTTAGTGTTTTAAGTACCTACATACTGCTTTCCAGATTGGTTGAACAAGTTTATATTCTCACCAACGGTGTAATAGATTTCCCTGATGGCCATATCCCCGCTAATATTTGTTATTGTTTTATTTTCCTGATAATGACCATTCTAAATGTGATAAGATAGAATCTCAATGTTGTTTGGATTTGTATTACTTTTATGGCCAGAGATGTTGAACACTTCTTCATGTGTCGGTTGGCTATTCTTTTTGCTTCCTATGAGAAGATTCTCTGTCAGTCTTTAGCTCATTTATTGATTAGGTTACTGAGTTTTTGAGAGTTTATTTTTGGGGGGGTTAGTTTTTTAAGCTTTAAGTATATTTTAGATACGAGGCCTGTGTCTGATGTAGAGCTAGTAAAGATTTTCTCCTAATCTGTAGGAGAATGCTGTGGGGTTTCTATTTGTCTTGCTAGCTATGTTCTTAGCCACTTTGAAGCTCTTCAGATTGATGCAATCCCATTTGACCAGTCTTTCATTTGCTGATTCTCTATCTTTGTTTAGGAAATTTTGCCCCATGCCTAGAAGGCTTAGGCACCTACCCCTTCCTGTAATATTTTTTTTACAGTGTCTGGCTTTGCGTTGAGATCTCTGAACCATTTAGAATTGATTCTGGTGCAAAGTCCAAACTGTAGATAGCCAGTTTTGCCAGCACCATTTGTTGAAGGGGATGTCTTTCTTCCAATCAGTTATTTTTTTGCTCCCTTATCAAATATTAGGTGGCTTTACATTTGTGGGCTTATTTCTGGGTCTTCTGTTCCATTGGTCTTCAGGCTTATTCTTGTAATGAAACAAAGGTGCTTTTTTAAATTACTTTGGCTTTCTAATATAACTTGAAGTTTGGTATTGATATTGCTCCACCTCTGTCCTATGGAATTAACCTAGATATCCCTCAGTAAATGAATGGACCAGGAAAATATGGCATAAATAAACAATGAAATTGTACTCATCCACCAGAAAGCATGGTACTGTACCATTTGTAAAGAAATGGAAAGGCTTGGAAAAAAATGATTTACTTCATTTGTGGTAAATAGAATGTGACTATAAATCTCTAAGTAAATATGTTGAATATTTAAAATGAATAAATAAGTAAATAGATAAGTAAACACACTCACAAGGAAAAGAAAAAAAATTACATAAGACTCTAGATATTCACAGATATTCACATACAAAAGGAAGTGACAAAGGCTTAATATCTATGTGCATATGATCATATAATATTCTTTGAAATGAACCTCAAGAAAAGAAAGCAAAAGACATTTTTAGTTGCCACTGTTTCTGTTTTGGTTTTGTTTGCCTTTTGTCTCTTCTGTTTGTTTGTATTTGAGAGGTTAAGAGAGGAAACATAAAAGGTAGAACAAGGGTGAGCAAATACAACAGTGATATTCACCAGACACAATGTGAAAAATGAACTGCATTTCTTTTGAGTGGGGATGGGTGCGAAACCAGGAGAGAGTGATGAAGGGGTGACGTGGTTCAAAAGAAATGTATTTATTACTCATTACCTGATTCACTGGGCAAGTTGGAGCCTAGTCAAAATATGTAAGTATTGTATCACATAGGAACGAGGCACCACTCAATTGATGGTGACGCTGGCTCTTGTGGTTGCCTAGAACATCTGGGTGAGACCTGTAGAACTGACATCTAGAACAAGAGGTATAGGAGACAATCTTCGGACCACTAGTTTCACTACTTGAAAGAGCAGATGAAGAATTTTTCTATGAGAGCATTCCTGTTTGTTAAGCTTCTAGAGGATAGTTAGGGGCAGAGTTATTAATTGGGAATATAGAAGATAAAATATTAATGTGAGGAGGTAGATGACCACAAGCAATCACATGCATTCTTGTGCATACACACACATGCTGATAGCTGATTTTACACATGAATTTTACACATGTACATACTCAACAATAATGATATGTATGTATATAGCTATGTGTATATATGTATGTATGTATGTATGTATGTATGTATGTATGTATGTAGCTAGCTAGACAGATAGATGGTTTTTGTCTCAGAAAATAGTCTGTGAGCTATATGCTTTTCAAACCATGAAAGGAAATAGCATTACACTTGAGTATAATGTGTATCTATCTGTGATTCATTTTAGGTTTGACACTGGTTTACATACCATGAATATTCTCTTTTGGCCATTACTTAATAGCCATCAACAAATTTGACTCAAAATAGCATTGCAGGATTTTCAGTTGATGCTAAACATTTTTACATCCGTTCCAGTGATGCCAACACTTTGAGTTGACTGATGAGAATTAAATGATAAAGATCATCTCTCAGTTAAGAACTGGGAAATTCTTTAACACTATGAAGGTAATATGCCTGATCATTGAGTAGATGTATGCAATTATTAAATAACTGCACATGTAGGACCTAAAATAAATTTAAACACAATCAACTTCAGGATCTATGGAAAATGATTGCTATCATGTTATTGGATATGTGTTTATGTCAAGATGATGGGTAAAGGACATAGCCAGAGCTGACTCACTTAAAATGAAGTATTTTTTAAGCCAACTAGACTAATACCTTGACCTAAGACTTTTATTTTAATTTGGCTTTTTGGAAAAGTATTTTTTAAAAACTCATACAGATTAAATCATTTACACAGATTTATGGTTAAAAAGTATTTTGGTAATAAATCTTGATAAATAACTTCTTTTTGTGGGGGGGGTCATGAGGCTTGAACTGTGGGCCTGGGCACTGTCCCTGAGATCTTCAGCTCAAGATTACTGCCCTACATTTGAGCCACAGTTCCATTTCCCATTTTCTAGAGATTAATTGAAGATAAGAATCTCCACGGCTTTGTAGTGCCCAGGCTGGCTTTGAAGCTTGATCCTCAGATCTCTGTCTTCTAATAGCTAGAATTACTGTCTTATTTCATTTCGAAATTTTTTTGAACAGAGGTTTTACAGTTACATAAGTAAGTTAGTGAGTACATTACTCCCTCATTTTCTGGCCTTTACCACTCCCTACTCCCCTCTCCTCCAGACTGTAAAGTTCATTTCAAACATAGTATCTAGTGAGTATCATTGTTGCATGAGTTCATTCTTTGTCCTGCTGTTTCTGTGATTCCATTTCCCTTTCACAGATCAGATAAGCTTATTTACAAGGCCAAAGCTACAGAAAACCAAAACAGAAAGAAAAATAAAAATAACTGCCTACAAGACATAATAAGAACCTCTTTTTTCCAGTTCTGGGAGTTCTTTTTGATAACACTTCTTTATATAGGGTCCTATGCCATTGCCAATTGGGTTACCATAATCCTCTGCTGAAGATATCATACACATTCTAATTATTACAAGTGAGGGAAACCATGCAACCTGCAGTTTTATGCTCCGTCAGAAAGAAGGACATTTTCCCATTCCTAGGGATATGGAAAGACATGGAGAAAATTATATTAAGCGAAGCAAACCAGGCCTAAAGAGATATGGGTTGCATGGTTTTCACTGTTTTTAGAGCTTAGTTTGCCTCAACATTATTGCATGCAGGAATATATAACAAGGAAACATAAGAGTAAAAAGAATCAAGGTTTTTTTATACTCATAAACTTTGTATTGAAATAAAACCACTTTGTACTACCACTTAAAGTTAATTACAAAAATAAAAAATAAATAAAGGGTGAAGTTTTAAGTGAATAGGGCTTTTTGAGTTCACAGTAATTCAGCTTTTATTAAACTCTCTCCCACAAATTTTGAAGCACAAAACCATACAATTCTTCAGTTGCTTGGAAATGTTTGCTTAGCTCTTGGTGGAAACTTCTGTCTTTGAAGAAATAACAGTTTGATTTGAGCTAAAGGGGAGAGCACAGCTGGGGCTTCAATTCAGAGAACATCAGCAAAAGAACAGAAGAAAGATCTCATTTGCTAGAATTTTTCCCAGCAAATAAATGAGGCGCTTGGAGAGATTTGTTGAAAACAGTTGGCTGGAGAGAACCAGTAGTCAACCATTTTGCTTTTGGCCCACGTATTGAGTGTGTCAATTTAAGGATGTAGTTTCTACTTTCTGAGTTGTACTATGAAAAAGGTTTCTCTCTTTTAAGGCAACTATTGGCCTTCCACACTCCTAAAGTTACTTCATTAGCATGTTGTGATAAAAGCCTACACAGCAGCAATAGGGAATGTAAATGGAATCCAGGCCTTTGGCTTGTATTCCGGAATAGTGGGTGGTTAATTCTTCCAATATTAGCTTCAGTGTCATTTCCCCACATCAGTTGGGCCTCAGAGAGATAAGGCATAAACAACACCCTGGAGGCAGTCAGTCTTCCTTGGGCTTTGGAGAGAAGGGATTTCTGATGCTGTCTTTTTCTTTTTCACTGAGCATTTGTTGTAGTAGTCTCATTTTCCTTGGTATCAGCTGACTTGTTCAAGCACAGCATCCCTCACCATTTAAAGTTAGGCTCTCAAACCTCATGAACAGCATCAAGTCTTACTTGTAATTTAGTTTTTCTGTTTATACTTACCTGTGATGGAGAAATTTACAATGACTACGGGGAGAATGACCCAGAAGCATTGAACTCCGAATCTAACACACAATTATAACCTCTTAACAATAATAATAAAACAGACCAAAACATACGGGGGAAAAAGGAAATTATGGTATAATAAAATTCTTATGAATGTGGTCTCTTAGAGCATCTTCTTGTACCTTTGACTTCCGTCTTGCAGTATTCTTATTGAGATGATTCAAGGCTAATATGTAAGACAGGTAAGATGAGCAAAAGCTTGGTAACTGTACATAGGTGTGTTGAACATGAGCAGTGCAACATAAATTGAGACATATGGGGGAAATTGGTCTTAGAACCAAGATAGCAACTCCTTGATTAATGAGTGGGTGATATATAGACAGTGGATACACTGGACTGAAGGATGATTCTTGGACCAGTTGTGATAGTGTAAGAATTCATCACACAACTCAGTCAGATGGGATTTTAAAGTTGTTAAGGGTCTATTTATATGGACTGAAGGAAACTGAAACAACAGCACACTCAGGGAGGACTGGATGTACAAATAGGATGAGAGAAGATAAAGTGTTAGAATTCCGTATTACAATTGGAGTGATCTCAGCAAACATTTAAAGAAATCTCAATTCTTATGAATACAATGTGGAAATACACTACAACTCTTGATTCTTATAGCACATTAATTTATTGTTCAGTAATATTTATTCTATACCTAACCTCTGTTGGAATACAATATTTGCTCTCCCCTCCCCCACCCTTTGACATTGCTCAGCTCTGTGACTTATTTGGTGAGATTTCAGGAACTTGAGCTTATCTGGAAATAGTCCTGAATGTTGAGCTTGCCTTATTGTGTCCTTTTTTCCATACTGAAATGATATGCCTTGGTGAACTGATGAATTAAGTAAGTCCAAAAAATCTACACTATTGACTTTAGCCAAAACCATATCCTAGGACCAAGCTCAAAGTCAGGAAAATTCTAGTCAATCCACTGGGTTGCATTCAAGCACTTCAGAGCATAGGGGATGCGACTCTCTCTTCCTGCTCCTGTCTCCATGTCTGTTAGTTTTCTGTTCAATGGAATACTCAACAAAAACTGGAAGGTGAGCTGTGGCTCACATAGTAGACATCCTCATCTTCAGCTAAAGAAGTTCAAGGCCCAAAGTTGAAGCCCCAGGACCAGCAAAAAAAAAAAAGTGAGCAAGCAAGAAAAAAGAAAGAAAGGAAGAAAGAAAGAAAGAAAGGAAAGTCTGGACTAGAGTACAAGAGTTAACCATCTTACATCTGATAAGAATTTATTTTATAAGCACAGTGTCACAATTAAAGGTGCTCCACTCAGTCATATATCCTGGCAGACTTCTTATGAACTATAACTTACATGCAATATATGCATTTCTGTTGTTATTATATGTGGCTGTGTCATATTTATCTGCAATGTGGGGCTGTCTGAGGGGATTAAAGAGGGGTCAGGGCCAAAAAAAAAAACATGTTCCAGGCTGAACAATGCACCTGTAAATTAAAATGTAAATAAAAGTTACTGAAATCTTGAATAATTAGAAGTATTAGGAATAAGGAAAACGGTAGTGAAATGAGGGTGTTAACCTCATTTACACTTGTATAAAATACTTCAAGGAAATGTCTTTAAAAATTAGCAGACACTGAAAAAAAGAATGACAGGAGGTTCTTTCATTTATCTCATATTGTTACAGTATTTCACCTTGTTATCTGATATATTGTATATATGCGTATTTGGTTATTTGAAATAGGATAGGGAAGGGGGGAAACAAGATGAGGGGAGGGGGTTGGGGGAAGAGAATGTGGACCAAGTCATAAGAAAGGGTATCAATGTTTGTGAAGTAATGCACCTTCTATCTGGTGAATATAATGTAACCCTTCTATTAATTACAATAAAAATATATGGAAAAAAGAATGACAGGAATATAAAATGGGTATTGTTCAGCGGGGGTCCTAAGTAGGAGATGAAAAGAAACCAGAAAAGGTAGAAGAGAGGGAATATGATCAACATACTTCAAGTGCATGTGTGAAACTAGAAGAGCAAAACGTATTAGATTTATTTGGGAAAAGGGAGAGGGAGTAAAAAGGCCACATTCACTTTTTTTCCTGTTTTTCATGTCAATGTTTATTTCAACATTTTGAACTGCAACATTATCTCCAATTATATTTTAACTTTACCCAAGTCACTTTCCTGAGAATCCTGGGACCAAAGTGGGCAAAGACTACAACCAAAAGCGAGAGTGGAGAGATTTCACTTGGTAGGGCATCCTGGAAGCTGGAAACATATCCTGAAAACTTTATTTACAAATCTACTACCAACTAGCTGTGTGATGTAGGGCAAATGTTTTATTTCCCACATCTTCAAAATGATAGCATATCAAAAATGTTAATGTTAATGCTATTGTTGTGAGAAAAATATTAAATGTTGCCAATGCACAAGATCTACAAAACACATACCAACATACACATATGTGAGTGTATTATCTCTAGTAAGTCCATGAAAATGTAATAGGCCATGTTTCCTAAAATTATCATCTGTGTCATGTTCAACAATAGCTAAAGCATTCATTTCTTTTTTACTTGCTTCTGAATATATTATTTATGCCCCCTACCCCAGGGAATATGAATTATCATAATAGGGGCATTGCCTGTTTCATGTTTTATTCTTGGCTGTGTTCTCAGATCCAATAAATTTTATCAGTATGCTGGATGTTCCAGACATATTTTTGAAGACATAAATGAATGGATGGCATCTCTTTATGTAAACAATGGTACTATATTAGGCAATGATAGTATATAAGACAATTAGCACACTTCCAATAATGTTTCCCAGTTGTTTCCTGAAGACTGTTCACCAATCTTTCCTTTTACTCTTAGAAACTGGAATTTCTTCATGCAAAGGATTGTCTTGCAAGATCACATGCTGAAAATATAAAACACACTGCCTCCTATGAACTTCTTTCTACCACAATTTAAATCCAAGTCTTTTAAATTTATCACCTCATTTTGTACAACTCGATTATGAATGTATGTGTGTACATGCATGTATACATATCAGTGCACATGGACTTACTATAAAACCCCCAAATTTTGAATCTAATAAATGCTATTGAGGTATTTAGATGAAGATATTGCCGTAGTGTGGTACTTGGAATTACAAATGCTTGCTTTGGTGTCCTGGAATCTCATCAGTTTTATGCAAGCAATGCATGAAGGAGAAAAATGGAGAGAGCCCTTGCACTCTTGATATTCACAAAGAAATATATTTGTGTCTTTGAAGAATTGGCACTGTTGAATATTCATGAATGAGATCCACTTTCCCCCCCTACAGGCATAAGATATTTGTATAAATATTAAGTCTGTGCATCATTATGGAAAAGCAGTCATTCCCCAGAGGTCAAATGCACTAACATAATAAGAAAGGCCTTGCCCTCCTATAGATTTTATTAAATGAGTTAAAAATCATCTAAAGATGTAAACATCAAAGAATGTATTTCTTCAGGGTGGTCCAACAGAATCTAACTAGAAATATCGAGAATAAGTAAAGATAAGTTATGTAGGAACATTTTTAAATTGTGTTTTATTCCAAAGCAATGCATTTAGAAATAGTGTCGCCTTATAACTCATAGTCTAATGGAATCTATTAGCCTGAAATTACCTATTTTTTTGTTGTTTTGTTTTTGCCAGTCCTGGGCTGGAGCTCAGGGCCTGAGCACTGTCCTTGGACTTTCTCAAGGCTAGATTCAGCACCAATTCCAGCTTTGTCCTATGTATGTGGTACCAAGGAATCGAATCCAGGTCTTCGGGCATGCTAGGCAAGCACTCTACCACTAGGTCAAACTCCAGACTTAGTGAAGAGCAATGAAATATTGACTATGAATGGATTCAAAAATTTCAGTCCATCAAAAAAATGGATGGAATACAGAAAGACCAAAATCACATCTATTTGTTTTTCCTCACTTTATTGTTGGCTAATGTGTGCCCTGGGATAGGAAAGCCAGGAGTTCAGATTCTTTTATCATTTTTCTTTAAACACATCACCTCATATTCCCTAACATGATTGTAAACTTGCTAACAGAGGAGTGCCATCTTCTTTTTGAAAGTCTCTAGGTAGTAGATTATGCACTTTGCCTTCCAACCACAATTGGTGCGATACAAATCTGCCTTGGGTGGGAAATTGTCACCCCAGTAAATTCCAGAGGAAAAGATATTTTATTGTGTCGACCTTGTCATGATGTTTGTCAGTGGTTTAAGTTTGACTGTGTGAGCAATGAATATACAGTTGTGTAGATGAGTTAATAGATAGCAAATTGATGGGAAAATTTCCTCCCATTCTTAAAGACTATAAATACATCTGTTAGTTAGAAAACACATCACACACCACACACACACACACACACACACACACACACACACACACACACACACACACAAACTGCTTAGACATTCCTTACTGATTTGGCTACCTACTCCAGGCACTATAATTGACCACTGACTTTTTATTTTCATTGTTGTGGAACTTGAGCTATGAGTCCAGGACCCTTGATTCTTAAGTTAGCATTCCATAACTGCCTTGTAATGAAAGTATTCAATATTTGCATTTAGTGTAACTTGTCTAATTCATGAATTCCATGAGCAATTGTCTTCAGAGCATGCAGTACATTTTTAAATGTTTAAAATCCATCAGGGTTCAATTTATATACTTAGACTTCCTCTGAAATGAAAAGCTTGATACTTTCTTTCCTCCAATAAGTATGTATGAGGCTCCTCAATGGGCTACATCTTGGTATATAGGGTCTTAGAACCTCATCCTTGAGGTTGGCAGCTGAAAGACAATGAAAGTGACAACTACCCTATCTATTCACTATGCGGGGATATGTGTAGAGATATATGTAAAAGAGACATCTACCTTTTTTCTTAGAGGAGGTTAAGCTTCAGTAAATACTCAGAGGAGGGGGTCACACAAGTAAATCACATGCAGCAACCTTACTGGAAATGGAAGAATTCAGTATATCTAAGAAACTGTGGTAAGAAGGAAAGTACAAAGCAGAAATCCTGGTTTGTCTGATAAATTGGAACAATTTACTGTGGTTCTACTATAGAACTATTGTTTTATTTAATTCCTTTTTTAAGGATGATGAAAGTTGAGATGGAAGAGGGTCTCATCAACAACAGTTAGATTAAGACAATTTGGTCAGGCATATTGATACGAATGCAGAACTGAGAGGATAAGTAGGAGAGAGTTCAAATTCACTCTGAAATGACACTGCCATGATATGGAGGACATATTGGAAGGCAGGAAATGTGGACTTTAAAGGTCAATTGAGAAATTTCTGCAATGGTTAAAGAGATAAATGAAAAGGCTTAAAGTGTTTTCCATGGTTTGGAGAGGGCAAAGGCTGGGATGGTAGCTTCTCCCTTGGGAAATCTGGGACAATACAGTAATTACAAGCTTTGGAAGTCTTGACTGGTTTTACTAATTGAGAGCTAATTTGCTGATATCTTACTAGATCAGGGTATAGTAATCTGAAATGATTATTTAATTCAAATTTACATACAACAATAAACATGTTCACATGACCTTAATGTACATTGAAGATGGATCCTTATGTAAATCATTTATTTGGATAGATTTTTCTTAAGATACCTTCACAGTTCTGGAACTACTTTGACTTCATATTAGCAAAACACATATTCATGTTGATTTGATTTTGATTTTGTTTTTTTGCCAGTCCTGGGACTTGAACACAGGAATGGAGAAAAATGCTGCCTGAGCCGGCCTCAAACTGTGAGCCTCATCTCTTAGCCTCCTGAATAGCAATGATTACAGATGTGAGCCAGGGTGCCAGCTTTGATTGTTTTGTAATTGTACTCAGATTGTTTGTCATTGTTTGTGGGTGGGGGTATATAAGTTTGGATATTATATTTTTCAAGGGAAGTTGTGCTAGAATAATTAATACATTGCAGATTTTTAAATTAGATTTTCTTTGTATGACTTTGAGACCATAGATTACATTTTAAAATGTCAGTATACTTTTATGGTTTGTTTATGCATTGTACTTCTGGATAAGAAAGAATGGTCATTTTTTTTTACTTACTTGTTCTCCTGGCTTGTAAAATCCTCTCAGCCACTTTCCACGTGGGTATTAGTGAGTTCAGGACCAGGTCTTGATGAGATTATGAGCTGTGTGTCTTTAGTGCCCCAGGGAAAAACTACCTTCTCAGATCCCTTCGTTTCCATGTTCTTGACCCCTGAAAAGAGGCCTTATCATGTCTTTTTATTGATGGCTCCTGGCCTGATGGTACCCATCCTAATACCTGTGAATTAAAAAGACCTAATGGGGAAAAATCATAGAATTACTTTTCAAGCCCTCCAGTTATCTCATTACTGTGTTATTTTCCTTTAGCTGCCTCCATTTCTGTCCTGGCTTCCTATGAAGTAGAATTTAATCTGCTTAACTTTTGTACAACTGCCTTGTAAGTTAAAATAACTTGTATTAAGTCACTTCAAGTCTCCTTAATTTCCTGTGAGAATACGTATGACTTTTTCAATTTTGATGAGTAATATGAGACACAGCTTACAGCCAGTAAATTCTACAGCACTATTTGTACCTCATCTGATTTATATTTTAGTTTTTTTAATAATACACCCTAGCAACCTATGTGACACTTTCATTATTGCCGACATGCTTTGAGTTAAAGATGAAGCTTGAATGCTATAAAATGACTTTGAAAGAAGAGACATTATGTATACTTTGGTTTTCAATTTTATATTTGTTTCAAAAATATGAATAGACTTCAAGAGACTTAAAGAGGACCTTATCTTTTTCTCTCCTGACAACCAGTATATACTTGTAAACAAAATAGCAGTGCTTGTTGAATGGTATTTATTAATGACACTTGGATTAAAAAGAAAGGTTTAAGTCCTTTTGTAGAAATTTTACCAATTCAATGTTCCTCTGAGAATTATTTCCCCAAAGCTTCTTTGTTGAAAGGTAGGTGAATGCATGTGTATGAATAAATACAGATACTCATCTTATTTCCTTCAAAAAGTCATCTTCTATTTGAAGACAGAGATCTTCTATTGTACTCTGGATTTTCTTCTTTTTTGTAAAGTAGTTAATATAAAACTTTGCATATTTACTAGGGTCTGGATACAGAGTGTATATTTTGTTTCTGGTCCCTGGATTCTAATTCTATTTCAAAAGGATTATAGAAGGAAAACATTTCTGTACTATCAGTGAATGGCAAATATTGTTCATCATCATCTTAAAAAGCTTGAACTATATTTACCAAGAGAAAAGTTAAAACAAGTGAAGACAGAGCATGTTGTTAAGTAGCAAATTATACATTAGATAGTTAACAGTTATAGCAGCTTAAACATGGAAAGGAAACAACTAGAATAAGCCTCCAGGAAAGGTAGGGTAAATTGAATTTTTTAAGCATAATTTGATCATTCAAATATTTTTGAATGTGTGTGTGTGTGTACTGGGGCTTGAGCATTGGCTTCGAGATCTTGTTCATCTTTGTTGCTCTAGTCTGGTGTACTAGTTGAGCCACACTTTCACTTTGGGCATTTTGTTGATCAATTAGAGCAAACAGTTTGTTGGATTTGTGTGTCTGGGCTGGCTTTGCACCTTGACCCTCAGATCTTATCCTTCAGAGTAGCAATAATTAGAAGTAAGATCCACCAGCTGCTCCCCCTCTCTTTCCTTCTCCCCCCTACTACGCACCAAGTCCTTTTGAGTTTTTATTTGAATCTTTGGAGTTATAGATGTAATCTTCATCATCTCCATTCTTTTGTACATTTTATAATTCTTTGTTATTTTCAGCATCCTGTCTCCAGTGGTATTGTGTTATGTCAAGAATAGAGTGTTCCAAATGACATGAGTGTGATTGCTGATTGGCAGTTACGCATCTGAAATTACCACAGATCGGCTGCCAAGAAGTGTCACCTAGTAATTTGCACCTGATGTTGGTATTCTTGGAATGTTTTCATGAACAAGTTGGATTTACAACCTTTAATATACTCTTTTGTTGCTACTTATATGCTGAAGTTTCAAGTGACCTGATAAAAATAACTAAAGGCTTCGGTAGAAATTGGAAAGTTTGAATTTGCACTTGCCTAAAATCTTAAAAATACTGGTGTGTGCGTGTGTGTGAGTGTGTATGTATGTGCATACATACCTTTTTTAAAATGGGGTAATGTATAGATGGATTGCAGTTTCATTTGTCAGGTAATGGGTATATTACTTCTTGAACATTGATACTCATATTTTTGTCCCCCTCCCAATCATCTTGCTTTTCCTCATCCCTTCCCTATTTCAAATAAACAAATAAATGCATATACAATACACCAGGTAACAAAGTCAGATACAGTAAGCACATGAGATTACCCATCAGGGGGAAAAAAGAAAAGAAATAACTTTACATAGTACATTAAGAACAATAATCACAAAGATAAACCTCTTGTTTCCATATCATAGAGTTCATTTCATTTAGTCTCCTCCTATATGACCATATGTACATAACTTTTGAGCTCTGCTATGGAGTGTCAACTTTTTATGGCATTAATTTTATGCTGTGAAATAATGTTCTTCTTCAGATTAAATAATTATTTTGGAAATCTAACAGTCAATAATAACACTTAAATATCCCAGTAAGTGACTATATATGTGTGTTTGTATATATATATGTATATCTATATGTTTCTGATTAGATCTTAATCAGGATCCTTGGTCCCATATATAGATCAGCACTATTATGAACCCATAATTGTAATATCCACTCATGTAACATACTGGGAGGGACCAGAACCACATTCAGTCCCAGTGAGCTATTGTGATGGCTCATGTCCACTTGCTTATTAACTACACATTTCTAAGTATGTCTGTGACAAGGATTTTGCCTTCAGTTTGTATTTGAATCAGTAGACTAAGCTGTGCAGATTATTCTACTTATCCAGTTAGACCCATTCAGGGTCATAATAGAACAAAGGTCTGAAGAAAGTAGAATCTACTCATTCTACCAGATTGCTTGAATTCACTAAAAATATATTTCTTATTAAGTCAGAAAGATACTATAGTTAGTTTTATAATTCTGGGGTCTTTAAAGGTCAAAATTATGATTGATGATAATTGAAAACAAAGTGATATGAACCGGAAAAGTAGATAAGAGATCAAATGGTTGACTAACCGTGGTTGCCAGGTTAATATAGAATTACTTTGATTTGGTATACTTTGCTCATCATATAGCCCTAAAGAGCTTTCCTTCAAGATTTTGTCTGTTTCCTGATATGAACAGGCTCAAGACATCTGAGAGATGTTTATATTCTTTCTTCCTTAATTGAAGTCCCCTGCTAGACAAGGCTTGCTGCAATTCCAGGAAATTCTCTCTCTGTCTCTTGTCTCTCCGTCTATGTCTGTGTCTCTGTCTCTCTCTCCCTCTGTGTCTCTGTCTCTCTCCCTCTCCCTCTCTCTCTCTTTCTCTCCATCCCTCTATCTCATTGTCTTTCTCTCTCTCTCTCTCATTTCCTTTCTCACAAATCTCTCTTTCCCAATAATCTATTATTATATACTTTTATCAGACAGAGAATATTGAGCAGCTTCTTCCTGAAGAATAAGTTGCAAATGCTTTGGAACACTACTCTGAGTTTGAGTGTTTTATGTCATGAGCTGAAAGATGGAGAAGTATGGAGAAGTGCTTTATTATCTTAGTGAAATATGCTATGGATGGGCAAAAGAGCTATTTGAGCCATAGCTTCACTTCATGCTATTTGATGTCTAATTTGAGAAGAGTCTCAGGGAATTTTTGTCTGGGTTGGCTTTAAACTGTGATCTTCAGATTTGAGCCTTCTGAATAGCTAGGGTTACAGATATGAGCCAAGGATCCTGGCTTAAGAACTGTCAGAAAGAACGACATCACCCCATTTGTAAGGAAGTGGAAAGACTTAGGAAAAATCATATTAAGGGAAGTAAGCCAGACTCAAAGGAACATAGGCTCAATGGTTTCCCTCATTTGTCATAATCAGTAGAAACCTTGGGATCTCCTAGCAGAGATATACAATAGAACAAAACCTAGATACATAAGGCCATATAGAATGAGCTAACTGAAAGGACCTCCAGGATATAGAAACAAAAGCCATATAATGAGTGATTATTGTCCTTGATGTACTATGTTGTCTCTCATCTCTTTTGCTGTTCCTTGGTTATCTCATATTGTTACAGTATTTCACCTTGTTATCTGAAAGATTGTATATATGTGTGTTTGGATATTTAATAGAACAGGGAAGGGAGGAAAACAAGATGAGGGGTGAGGTTGGGGGGAGGGAAATGGAGACCAAGACATGAGAAAGGGTATCAATGTATGTGAAGTAAGGCACCTTCTATCTGGTGAGTATAATGTAACTCTTCTATTAATTACAATAAATATATGAAAAAAGAAAAAATCCATATGTATTAGTCTTGTTGAGTTGCAAATGAAACATGGATTTGAATTAAAACTGCATATAAATTATACCATCATTATAATTCAGCATTATAATTATTAACACTGGTATCAGCAGATACCTTGGTCTTTTATTATTTTCAAATTTCAGTGAATGAGCTGTGGCATCATTTGGACATTTATTATGAAGGCAGGAAATATACTTGAATTGTAGCAAGGAAAGACTCATTTTATAACAAAGATCATGTGAATGTGACATTTTAAAGTAACCAAATGGAAGATATAAAAAATCATCCTCATAACCCACAACACATTTTATCCAATAAAAGCATGGGAGACAGCAGGTGTATACCAATATATGTGACCTAAATTCTTCACATTAGTTAAAAGTTTGGGTTGCTATGACTTTAGAAACCAAAGAAAAGTAAATTGTATTGGTGGAAGGCTTTGCCGATTCTAAACTATTACATTGTATTTATATCTCATATCATAATACATTGTTTCAATTTCTTTCTTTCTTTCAAAGCATAGTGATAGTATTCTTAGGAATTCTGCTTTCTGATTTCCACAGTTGAGTATAAGTGCTGTAATTTTTAAGCTGATTTATAGTGTTGAATTGAGTGTAGATAGAGTAACAGGAGAAATAATGCTATTTGGTGCTAGAAAAAAACATTATTCACTGAATTAACATTAGAGTGTTATAAATAGTATGTTCCTAATTGAAGGAACCCAGGATTGAAGTTATTGGCATAAACATTTGAATATCAACATATGGGAATCTAGAAAAGTGCATTCATGGCCTGTCTCATAACTCATAAATTGTACATTTGCCATTCTGGATTGAGTACTTTTCTCATAAAGTATTCTGAGCATCACTGATGTGATTGACTAAGAACAAGCATATTAGCAAAACCACATGGTGCTACTATGATGAGTGGTGACTAGTGGGCTGTAGAATATTGGAAAAGACACTGAGGATGCAATGAGTTTCAAGTTAGGTTCCTGAGTACTGGTTCAGGTCTGCTCAGCTCTCCTGTGGCTTGCAATCAACACAGAGTGATTATTCCAAGTGCCAGTCTTGTATGTAGACTGATATTCCTTTCCCAGCAGGACTCGGTCATGCCTTTACTAGGTCTTAACCACTAGCTCTGGCTAAACAGGCCATTCTAACTTTGGTCTCCCTTTTCACAGCTTTTCAGAATGAACAAGTTGCCAGACATGAGATCTTTTTAGTATTAAAAGCTTTTTACGTGAATACCTCAAGGGGTAAGGATCTAATGAACAAAAATATCATGAAAACTTGATGATGAATAATGCCTCTTCGTGTGATCTCATGCCCATACTGTTGAAGCATTTTTGTTCTGAAATACAGCACATACCAAGAGAATCAAGAAATAAGATTAGCTGGATTAATTTACCAAAATAAAATCAAAGTAACATGTATAAAGCTAAGAAGCTGTACATGTATTGAGCATGGAAAGTTTTCTTATGTGTTCTGTACTTCTCTTCCTTCCAAAGATAACATTTTATTTCTTTACTTTTTTTTAACTTACATACTCATTTACTTACGTATTTTGGTGTGTGATTCAGTTGTTGGGCTTGAATGCAGAGCCTTGGTGAGGTCCCTGTGCCTTTTTGCTCAAGGCTTGCTTTACTTTTGAACTACCACAACTCTACTTCCATTTTTGTTGTTGTTGTTATTTAAGTAGCTAATTGGATTAAAAGAGACTCATGGCCTTTCCATGCTTGGGTGGCTTCTGTCCCCTATCCTCAGATCTCAGCTTGCTGAATAACTATGATTACAGGCATGATCCACAAGCAAACATTAACAATTAACATTAATAATTTGTTGTAGTTGTTTGTTGGTTTGGGTCTTGAATTCAGAGCCTGGGTGCTGTCTTTGAGGTTTTGTATTCAAGGAGAGGGTTCTACCACCACTCTACTTCTGGTTTGGGGGTAGTTAATTGAAGTCATACAGATTTTCCTACCAGAGCTGGCTTTGAACCATGATCTCAGACCTCGACTCCTGAATAGCTAGGTGTATGAGCCACTATCACTCAGCAGCAATCACGTTTGTTTAACCAAACAAAATTTTCATTACTTTTGTTGATTGTGATTTGTTTTTGTTTATTTTCTCTACCTAAGCACATACTCTTAAGTCATGAAATTTGGTTTTATTTGTTTCTAAACTTAAATGTAGGTTGCCTGTGTCTGGCGTTCTGAAATCAAATTTGTTTTGTGTATTTTACTAGTTGGATTTTTATCTCCATAAAGACTCAATATGCCATTGTATGATAATCCTCTGATAATTTATATAATTATTTTATGCATTTATTTATTGAATAATAGAAATAGAAGCCAAGGGCAAAGATGGATATGAGAAAGTAAGTTTCTGGCATATATCAAGAAACATATGTATCAAGAGAAAGGTTGCTAGAGGACAAAAAAAATATTTTTATCACCTGCATATGACTTCATGCTCCATGCCACAATGTTGTATAGTTCTGACACACACACGCATATAACTAAGATGGCAGTTACATTTAAGCACATATTAATGGTTAATTTTGTTTGCTTGTACTTGCCTGTCTCTTAGAAACTTAGCCATTTAAGACTGTACATTTTCTTTTCCATGTGATGAAATCTATAGGTTATTGAATGCAAAAATTATGCTGATGCCAAGAGTAATTTGAGTTAATATGTTCAGTTTTAAGATTCTATTCATAGTGATATTAGGTTTCCAGTGTTCTACAATATTTTTCATCAGATGCTCTATGAAGGATTTTTGTGTCCTGTAAATTATTTAAACTTCACTACCACAGAGTAATATCTATGTTCTATATTTTGGAGAAGGTTAATTAATTTTCCTGAGGTCACAAAAGTAGTTATTAGTTTGAATCAATATAATTCTGGTTCCAGAATCTAATCTCAGTCTTGATACCTACTCCCTCCAAATAAGTAATAACAGATGTGTTAGCAGGTCAATTACCAGTATATTGTTTATTTCAAAGAATAGTCTGAGTCTATGCTACATAATGGATATATTCATGAATATTTTTAGTTAACTGATATGTATATACATATATATGTATATATAGTTTAATATAAGAATTTTTAAGATTAAATTATTTAAATTAAATAAACATGGAAAATTTAAGGCAAAACTTTTCTAAATTATAATATTAAATTAATAATACAATTTCTTTAGTTATAAAAATACCTCAGATATATTTATCCATATAGACAAACACATTTATAACAATGACTATGAACAATTACTATGAGAAGTCATTGTGCTATAGAGCACATAAGGCAACCAGGACTAGGCCAAGGATGAAGGTGAGAGATTTTTCTAGGACATGCCATTGAAAGCAAGAATGATTGGATTGGGTGCAGTGGAGGGGCAGAGCTCTCAACTCGCATGAGGCTCTGGATTAGATTCTGTCTAGGAAGACTGTGGGTGGAAAGTAGGAATAATTGTTGATGACATACAAATATGTCCCTGTGTGGGAAATGGCACTGACTAAGCTCCTATGGCAAAAGTACCAGGGCCAATTTAGAGAACAGAAAAGGTTTTGGTGTGCTCTGAGTTCAAAGAGGAAATGGCAAAAGTTATTAACAGGTAGCTCAGGGCCACATGGACCATGCTTAAGAAAATGTTTATTCCATTAGTAAAGTCTGTCAAGAAATAGGTGGCTGCACTAGATAACTATGTTCCATGATCATCACACACAGATTATTCTTACCAGCTATTTCTGTGACAATTTATCAAGGATATTAGGCCAATTCTCACAATTCAGACTGCTGCATTTTTTCTGTAATCCTTCAGGATTCTTTTCTTTGTTCTTCCCAACTCTGAACTCAGTTGTGTCACTGTCTCCCTCAATCATGTAGCAAAAGTCCTACTCCCATAAATTATGACTATAGTGGAATTACAACCTTAAAAGAGCTAATCAAGTGAAATTAGGTGGTAGACCCTAATCCAATAACCCTGGTGCTCTTTGTAAGAGGGGTGTACAAAGAGACATACAGGTATGCATCTATAAACAAGGATTCATTTGGAGACACAGTGCGAAGGAGACCACTGCAAGCCAGAATGAAGGGACTTCAAAGGAAGCCCCAAAGACCAATCTCTGAAGCTTTTACTTCCTAAAATACGGGAATTTACTCTTTGTTGTTAAAAACCATAGAGTGTGTGATATTTTCATTATGGTAAACGGCAAGGTTTCTCATCTTCTTCTCTGTGTTTCAATTTTGAATCTGTAATCTTGTAAGTGAGGATTAACATGGCAACTCATTTAATGTGAGAAAATGGTGAATTAGTATTGTTTTAGGGCCATTCTTAGCAGGCCATTTCCTGGAAAGGGTTGTTTACAGATTAAATTAATTCATTTAGGGAGACACACCATTAAGGTGGGATCAGATTTTGTGATTTTTCCCTCTGGCAAAGTTCTTTCTGAAGCTGTTGAAATTAGGCAGGCCTAAATAATAATAGTTGCACATCCACAGCCATGCTGTTGGTGCACTGGTGTAGTTTTAATAATTCCTAGCATGTTTCCTTCAATAATGAATGCTTCAGTAGTTTTAAATGTTCCAATACAAAAAAAGGACCCCAAGTAACAAAACATGCACAAAAAGATGTTTTGCATTAATTTGCATGGAATTAGTTGTATCCCAGGGTTCTGTTAAAAAGTAGAAACCACTTAAAGGCGGGGCTTTGGTAGTTTATGTGACTCAAGACTCCCTCTCTGGAATCAGTGTAAATCTTTGCAGTCCATTTTATATTCTGCTCATATTTGTCTCTTGATAGCTCTGATGGTTCTTAATTGCATTTCTCATAGCCGGTCCCAGTGGTAGGTTTCTTTCAACTAACAAGTAGTACTGATATGCCATCCTCGCTAACACAACTAGTCTTAAATTAATTATTAATCATTTCCTTTCTAGAAAACATGAAAGCACATTGCTTGAGTAATTACTATTTCAGTACATAGAGCTTGTTTTTTTCCCTTTTTTTTCGTAAAGACATATATACTTTTGTGTATTTATTTTTAAATTCTGGTATTCAGGATAGACTTAGTTATAGTCACACACCCCTACTTTATGAAACACTATTGATCTGCCAAAGGACTTCTTGCATTTTATTCATTTGTATTCTTTTTTTATGCCTTTCTGTCATTCTTATTTTTCTTGCCTCTTAGGCAATATTCCAAATGTGATTTTTAGAAAATTCTTGTATTTCATTTGATTCTCATAAAATATGTACATATATTTTTGATTTGTACAATTGGTATGCAAATTGGGTGCTCTTTTTATCTTCAGCCCTAAGTTTTTAAGAAGTCTTTCTCTTCTTGTTTTGAAAGAAAATGGATAAATAAGCTTTTACTCCTCATTTGGAGGAAAAATATGCACAAACAACAAAACTTCAATGCTTGGTTAAACTCAGTTTTCCCAAAGTCTGGTCTCTAATGAAGTATACAGTGTCATACCTCTGGCACACATTTCATATGGAGCACTGTTCCCTAGCGCATATTGATTTTTTGCCAGTCTTGGGCATGAGCTCAGGGCCTAAGCATTGTCTAAAGGTTAGAAAACTATCACTTGAGCCACAACACCACTTCTGGCTTTTTCTATGTATGTGGTACAGAGGAATTGAACCTGGGTCTTTGTGCATGCTAGGCAAGCACTCTACCACTAGGCCAACTCACAGCCCCCTAGAGCATATTGGACTACTCCCTGAGGAAAACAAATATATTTCTGATTAGGATGGTAACAAGACAATGCCAATATAACACTTGATTTCTTCCTTTACACACTATGGAATGGATTTGACCATATATGTCTTAGTTGAGGGTGGAGAAAAGCAGAAGCTGAGGATTTAGCTATGGTATCATCAGTTAGATAAAAAGATTTAGTGCCTGTAGAATGGAATCTATGGAACAAAGTTCGAAGTAGCAATTGACATGCACAACTCCTTCTAGCAGTCAGAAGATGCAAGAGATTGCAATCTAAACAGAACAGCATATCTTAGACCTTAGCTATCTGTATGTTAGAAAATAATAAGTAGTTGCTGGTCTGGGTGATATGTGCAAATTAAAATATCTCATTTATATGACATCCGCTTGCTGATAATACAGGGATTACATATTTATATGTTTCTGATATTAAAATTATGAAATTTTCTGATATTAGTGCAATTTGATGATAAGACTACTGGTCCTGATTTTCAAATATTGCAAAATGACCTAGGAGAGAAAAGAAATAAAACTCCCAAGCAATACTTTTATAAATGTGATAAATGTAAATGTTGCAGTAACAGTTATTACCAATTGTCAAAGGTTTGGGCCTATGTGTATAAGGGGTATACTGTTGTTTTCCTAATTCATTTAAAGGCACAGTAAACCTACTAAACCCTCTTATTTAAATTAAAATTGGCATATCTTTAATTGAAGGTCAAATGCAAAAAACCTGAAGACTTACCTTATTTTTTCTAAAATTTACAGTGATTTTTTTTTAAACAAGGAAAATAAAATTGAAGGCAGTGAAATATTTGGGGGAAAGAATAAAGGACTCTAATCCAACACTGTGTGAGCTGAAGTGTTTATAAGAAGTAACTTTGGGAAGTCATTCCAGTGCTGGAGGCAGAAAAGTTAGAACAGCCATGATCAAGAAATCTAATAACAACAGATGCTGGAGGGGATGTGGCCAGGAGGGATCACTACTACACTGTTGGTGGGAGTGTAAACTCATTCAACCACTATGGAAAGCACTATGGCGGTTCCTCAAAAGACTATAAATGTCATCTATAAACATAGCTATAAATATAGCTGTATAAACATAGAGCTCCTCTATGACCCAGTTATCCCTCCGCCTTGGCATTTACCCAAATGTCCAGAAATAAGGTCATACTAAAGTCACTAGCACAATGATGTTCATTGCCCCACTATTTACCATAGCAAAGATATGGAACCACCCCAAATGCCCCTCAGTAGATGAATGGATCAAGAAGATGTGGTACTTTTACACAATGGATTCTATGTTGCCACCAGAAAGAGTGACATTGCCCCATTTGCAAGGAAATGAAAAGACTTGGAAAAAATCATATTATATTAAGTGAAGTAAGCCAGACCCATAGGAATATAGGCTCAATGGTTTCCTTCATTTGTAATAATTAGTACACATCTAGGACTCTCCTAGCAGAGGATTACAATATTGCAAAACCTAGAAACATAAGGTCAAATAGGATGAGACTAAATGAAAGGAACTACAGGATGTGGAAACAAGAATTTTATCTTGTGTGATTTTTTTTAATGTACTATGTTATTTCTCTTCTCTGTTGTTACCCTTTGGTTACTGTATTGTTACTGTATTTGACTTTGTTACCTGGTATATTGTATATATGTTTATTTATTTGAAGTAGGAAAGGGAAGGGGGAAAACAAGATGATTGGAAGAGGGTGGAGTATGGAAATAGGGACAAAAACATAAAAAGGTATATCAATGTGTGAGAAGTAATGCACCTACTATCTGGTGAATGTAGCTATAACCCCTCTATACATTACCTGTATCATAAAAATTAAAATAAAGAAAATGTCTAATACTCAACTAGAAATGTCTTTGACAGATTGCAATGGGTAACTCTGCAGTGAACCAAATGCTATGAGAAACTGCAATATCAAAATAGTGTGTGATTGTCTGAATAACTTTCTAGTTCATATTCAGCTTATAATTATGGCTGTCTGAAAGTTTAGAATTTCAGTTGGTTGGATTACATTAACATAGAAATATGTGTAATGCTGTTAGTATTTTGAGCAAAGGAAGGATGATATAAATTATTGACAGTGTCTTTGACTTCCTTAGTTTTATTTACCAGATCAACATTAGGTATTTTATGTTAGTTCTGAGAAAGACAGGGAAGAATGCATGGAGTTCGAAGGATAGTTGTTCTAGGTATGGAGAATGCCTCAGGCAAGCAACATCACAAAACATCTCTTTGCAGACATTATTGGAGTTCAGTGCTGATCAATTGGAAAAGAAATCCAATAACACTAGGATTAAATTAATGATATTCACAAGGACTTTTTCCCTCATTCATGTGTTTTAGTACCCTGGGCTGACACAGAAACAGACACTAAATTTCATGATATTAGAAATAATAATAACTGTTGTTATGACTTACTCTTCATCTTGTGTCTCATATGGAAGTATATTGTAGTAGTAATGTCTATCTTGTAAGCAAAAATACCATCATACCATCACAGCTTACAAATGTCCCTTGACTGTCAGTATGAAGCAATGTTTTATCTATTTATTTATTTTGCCATAATATTAAATAGTATCAGTCACTTTACCATACTGAATCCAGAGTTTATCTCCTAATATCTATGTTATCCACAGATTAATAAAATAAATAGATATTGTCTTATCCTGGTGCTGGGGTTTGAATGTTTGTTTGGATACCTTATCATCAAGGTGGTAATTAGGGCTCTCCTTTCAGAATGTAATTAATGCTCTGAGAATGAGAATTTCCTTTACCTTTCAGTACTTAAGAATGCTATAGGAAGTGTAGAATTAGAAAGTCCTCACCATACACCAAATCTGACAGCACCTTCATCTTAGACTTCCCAGTCTTCAAAATCATGAGAAATACATTTTGGTATTTATAAATAACACAGACTCAGGAATTTCATTATGGATGACATATGAACTAAGACTTGTATTCATGCTACATTGTTTTCTTTGCTTTTACTGGAAAGCAGAAATGTGTTTTTGATTTTGAAAGCTAATGAAAATTTCCAAGAAAAAAGGTGATTAGGGGAAGATAGAAACAGGATAAAGTGAGCAATTTTTTTCTCTTTTAAAAATAGTATTACAGATGTGTGGTAATTGTGTGATCAAATTAAAAGGAATAGGACATAAAGTTAAACACATATAGAAGAGAGAACCAGACATTGCAACTGGAAGATCTAACAGGAAAAGTAGATGAATTCACAAGTGACTACAAAATATTGCACTAACTGAGCAGAGGATGTAAGAGAAACCCAATGATTTTGAGGTTAAGGGGACTGGTGGGGTAAACAGCTGTTGTTAAGGGCGTATATGAGAGAAACCTGCTGCAAGATTACTTGTCCTCCTAACATTGTATTGTACTGTATTTAATTATTATGAAAGCAAGTCGTAGTTAGAGAATTTTTTTTATTGATTCTTGATACTTCATTTGTGCATGGGGGTGAAAGCATGAGGCAACTTGGGAATTAACTACACAAGGGTTTGAGTGTAAATCCATATAAACTCAAAATTCACCTAATATTTCATTTATTAGTGCATATTAATTGTACAAAGATGTTTTACAGTAGCATTTTACACATACATATGTTTCACTTTAGTCAGATGAATATCCTCTATTGCTCTTATGGTCTCTTTTCTGTTTCTCCTGTTCCTCATTTTTTCAGCAGCTTCCTCTTGACTTTTGTATGCTACTTTCATACATTCTCATCATTCGACTTTCCTCTCACTATTCCCATCATTTCTGCAAATAGGCCACCATTTGCAATTGTATTATATGTACGCATGCATACATGCATAGACACATATATGCACACATATGTCCCTCTGTGAATGCATACACATTTTATTTGTTTTTTTTCATATATTTTATTGTAATTAATAGAAGGGTTACATTATATTCACCAGATAGACGGTGCATTACTTCACAAATATTGATACCCTTTCTTATGACTTGGTCCCCATTTCCCTTCCCCAACCCCCTCCCCTCATCTTGTTTTCCCCCCTTCCCTATCCTATTTCAAATAACCAAATATGCATATATACAATATATCAGATAACCAGGTTAAATACTGTAACAATATGAGATAACCAAGGGACAGCAAAAGAGATGAGAAATAACAGAGTACAGTAAGGACAACAGTTATTCATAACATGGCTTTTGTTTCTATATTCTAGAGGTCCTTTCATTTAGCATCATACTATATGGCCTTATGTATCTAGGTTTTGTTCTATTGTACATCTCTGCTAGGAGAGCCCAAGGTTTCTACTGGTTATGACAAATGAGGAAAACCATTGAGCCTATGTTCCTTTGAGTTTGGCTTACTTCATTTAATATGATTTTTCCTAAGTCTTTCCATTTCCTTACAAATGGGACAATGTCATTCTTTCTGACAGCAACATAGAATTCCATTGTGTATAAATACCACATCTCGTTGATCCACTCATCAACTGAGGGGCATCTGGGTTGGTTTCATATCTTTGCTATGGTAAATAGTGCTGCAATGATCATCGTTGTGCTAGTGGCTTTGGTATGTCCTGGATAATTGGGTAAATTCCAAGTAGTGGAATTGCTGGATCATAGGGGAGCTCTATGTTTAGTCTTTTGAGGAACTGCCATATTGCTTTCCATAGTGGTTGAAGGAGTTTGCACTCCCACCAACAGATACACATTTATTTGTACACATATATAAACACACATGTATGTGTAAATGCACATTCATATGTGCACCAGTGTATATATATACATTATGCGGTTTGTGCCTAGATCTGACATATGGGAGTAAATCTGTGATCTGTGTTCTTCTAAGCTTGTCCCATTTTGTTTAAATTGATGGTTTCTGCTTCCATCCTTTTCCAGAAAATGACATTATTTTAATCTTCTTTATAAAGGAATAATACTCCATTGCTCATTGACACCCTTTAAAAAAAATCCTCAGAGCCTGGCACGGTGGCTCACACCTGTATTCCTAGCAACTCTGGAGGCTGAGATCTGATGATCTCAGTTCAAAGCCAGCCTGGGTATCAAAGTGTGAGACTCATATCTAAGTAACCACCAGAAAACCAGAAGTGTGCTGTGCCTCAATGGTTAGGGCAGTAGCCTTGAGCTGAAGAGCTCAGGGATAGTGCCCAGGCCCAGAGTTCAAGCCCCACAGTCAAACAACAACAGCAAAAAATCCTCAGAAATTGAAAGTTATCTAGCCTGGGTTAAAGTACTGTGAATATTGATGCAACAAATGTTGATGGGTGTGTAAGTGTTTTCAATATACATTTTTTCAAATATATGCATCAAATTAATATCAATATATTAATAAAATTGCCAATTAATAAATGGGCAGGTGAATTGAATACGCATTTCTTGAAGGACAAATCCCAAATTACCAATATAAAGAAATGTTCAACCTCCTTAACCATAAAAACATTACAAATGAAAAGGATATTTTAATTGTATGTCAGAAACAGTTAGAGACTAACATCAAGTAAATAAACAATGAGTGCAAGTGAGGAGGTGTGTATGTGGTGGTGGGTCCTCATAAATATGACTGGTAGGACTATAAATTAGGAAACTACTCTGGAAGTTGGTAAAGGGGATGCTTAAGAATCTAGAGATAGAAGTACTAATCTTTCAGGACTTTCCCTACTCTGGACTGACTACCCAGGGCAAGTGTTTTTTGTTTTTGTTTTGTTTTGTTTTGTTTTCTTCTGCTGCATCACATGTATGAGTCATTAAGGAACTTGAGTGAAACAGACTGACATGTGCCTCCACTGTGTATGCCTGTCCTCTCATCCTTCTTCTGTACACATAGGCCCTCCATATCCTGATCCTGCAGTGCTGTTGCTATTTTGTGAGACTGAGGTGTCTGGGGAGACCTCATAGATTCAGGAAGGCTAATCACCAGGATAGACTCTTAGGGCCATCTGTTCAGTATTTCAGCCTCAGAACAGATTAGTATTCCTGCATCACTCAGAAGCTGGGAGAGGCTAATTTCCCACCCTTGCATTCCTAAAGTTATGACTCAGTCACTCCTTCCGTATGTTCTCTTACTTTACTTGTTAGCCATTTCTGGTTGAATGTAAAAGTCTAAATATACTTGTAGCTAGTGCTTTGGTCTTCATTCTGATTCTGTAAAGTCTACGGAGAAAGTTAAACCTTCCCTTTCTTTGTAGATATTTAATCATGCTAAGAAATCACATCATGATCCTGTATGCAAATCTACTAGTTTACTTGTTAAAGGTATCCTCCAAACTTCCTTTTCCCAGCGCTTGATTTCTATGTGAATAAATACGTAGGGCTTTAGAACTTCTAGTATTAACTTTTCTTTCTTTTGTATTTCATGCAATATTTTAGTTTTATGAGTCTCTTGGAATGGAGTTTTGTGTTCCAGTTATTTTTCTGACTATCCTAGAGTAGAAGAAAAGGGCTTGATTCATTGTCATGGAATCTGTAATTCTATTATTGTGACCGAAGATAAGTTTCGGCCAGCACATCATTCTATTGCTGCATATTGAACTAAAATCCATCAACTTTTCTGTCTTTTCCTTATAATCTATTTTATCACAGCTCTTTCACTTTGTCCAGAGGCAATCAGAACACAGTAGTTTGGTCTAACTATATTTGAAGACTGTTCTAAAATGTATTAATCTCCTAGAGATTGATACACTATTGATTTATGCAATTATTACATAACTAATTCCATTACCACCACTCCTAGTGAACTGAACCAAAGTCTACTATTTACTTATTGCCATTGAAAGATATGGAGAGTCTTTCTTCACAGAGGATTAGTGTCATGTCTGAATTGAAAGGGCTATTTAGCTAGAAATACTGCCCTTGAGTTAAAGAACACTTAGCTTAATTTGTCTTTTGTTCAGCAGAAATTCATGGTCAGTGAAGATTAATAGTGCATTTTGCAATTTATTTGACTTCATTCTTACCTAGTCTAATATTCCTGTTGAGCTTCACAGTAGAGACCTAAAGAAAGCTATGCCATTAAGCAATCCTGCTGAGATGTTTCTGATGCTTTAGAAGTTAAATGCATTTCTGCAATATATATGTCCACAGGTTTGGGGAGAATATTTATAGATCTGTAGTAAGCTGGTCAACAAGAGAAACAGATTTCTACCAGTCTATATCGACTTCAGTTATTTTTTAATCATATCTTCCAACTTTAGAACTGTAGCCTGACACAATTGTGCACTTTAGTTAATGGCCTATTTTTTTTCAGGGCTTTTAAAATAACTTTTAGAATCATATGAGGTAAAGATAAGATTAAAGAATGTTGGCTAGAACAATGAAAAACTTGCCCAGCAACCAAGGACTTTTGAACACCGAATTAATTGGCTGTAGAATTTAGCAAACCAGGGAGATTATGTGTGGCATTCTGATGGGGTGAAATTTTATAATTAAAGTTTTCATACCACAACTTTTATATTTAAGAACACACATCCAAGAAATGAAGTCCAGCATTTTCATTATATTTATAACATAACACAGGTCTGCCAGATCTCAAACACCTAAGCCAAACTTGGTCAGAGATGATGAGCTAAACAGCAAAGAATTCATGAACAGATATTTGTGTGTGTGTGTGTGTGTGTGTGTGTGTGTGTGTGTGTGTGTGTAATTCAATCATTGTGTTTGAAGATAAGACAATTGATTTGAGTTCCAAAATCAGTGTAGTGTGTCCCTGTGTAAATAGCACAACATTCTCTTTGGCTCTATTGTTATCTGTATTGCCTTAATAGAATGAGAACAGAAGTGTCACTTTCAGACAGAAACTTTGGTAATCATTCTGTGTGTCTGCCCCTCTCTTCTCCCTTTTTTACTATAGGACCAGTAAATTCTAAGAGGAAGACATTCTTCAGCTCTAGCTGTAGATTTAATTGGGCATGGAAGAAACCATTGTATCCTCAAGTTGGATAAGAATGTAAGAAGCAAGCAATTATTGCTATAAACTGCAGCACAGGCCAGGAAATATGGTCTAGTGATGGAGTGCTTGCCTAGCATGCAGGAAACCCTGGGTTCAATTCCTTGGTACCACATACACAGAAAAAGCTGGAAGTGGTTCTGTGGTTCAAGTAGTAGAGTACTAGCCTTGAAAAAGCTCAAGGATAGTCCCAGACCCTGAGTTCAAGACCCAGGACTGGCAAAACAAAAAATAACAACAACCAAAAACACATTCACTACTTTCAAATGACTAGCACTCAATACTCAGATATACCACATCAAGATCAATCTGATATATAGTAAGCAATCAATGCATAATTGCCAATGGCAAGTCATGTCTCATATAGCCATTTCCGAAATAAGAATTTAGTATTATCCCAGCAAAAATAATGAATAATTATTGGAGTTAATATATTCATTTCTAAAAAAGTGAGCTTAAAGCATGTTCTTGGAAAATAATGGTAACATGATCAAACTATGACCTAAATAGTAAAGCTTTAATATAATTAAAACTATTCATTGGTTGCATTTCAACTGCAGCAAAGAATTACTGACAGATAGCAAGGATAAAAAGACGTTAGTAACTGGGTCTTACTTTAAGTTTTAAGGGAGAATGCCCCAATGGCAATTTGAATATTGTAGTTTTGAATACCAGACAGACCAAAAATTAAGAGGAAGCGTTAAGCATTTAAGATTCTGGCTTTGGAGAGTTCAACTAAGTCTACAGTGGGTCCTATGTAAATACATAGGACAGTGTTAATATTGTAAATCTGAATACATGCAGTAGGGAATGTTTGGAATACTTAATGCAAGGAGATGCCTTTAATAGTTTGTAGATATGCCAGTCTGATTTGGCACAAAAGTGTGATTTGACATATAATTGATTAATAGACATTATTGTTCTTTAATTCTATATTATATTATGAAAAACTAACTAAAGTGTATTTATTTTTGTTTTTTTTTTTTGGCCTGGAGTTTGAACTCAGGGCTTAGATACTGTCTGTCCCTGAGCTTTTTTTGCTTAAGGCTAGTGCTCTACCACTTAAGCCACAGCTCTACTTCTGGATATGCTTTGGTAGTTTCTTAGAGGTAAGAGTATCAAACGATTTTAACTATGATCCTCAGATCTCACCCTCTTATGTAACATTAGCCACAGGCACCTGACTTACTTTTTCTGTTAAAAATGACTTCCCAATGATAGTATAAGTGACTGTGAATCAATGGCTTACAATTGTGATCCCAGCTTCATAGGAGGCTGGGAGCTAGAGGACAGCTGTTTAAAGCACTCACTCTGGAAAATCCAAGATACCTCATCTTCAGAAAGCTAAAAATGAGTAAAAATAATCACATAAAGAGCTGTGACTAAAGCAATAAAGTGCCATCAGAGCAAGCAAACAAAGCAAGCTTGAGGACCTGAGTATAAACCTTGGTACTGGTAAACACATAAGTGTGTGTGTGTGTGTGTGTGTGTGTGTGTGATAAAAACAGCCCCAGAAAAGATGATTAACAAACTGAGTGAATACTAGTTTGAGGTTCTCAAAATGGGATTTTTTTTATAGTAAAGTAAGGAAGTGGGAGAACGTTTATCTTTCTAGCTCTCTACACCCCATGTAGCAATCAGAGGTCTTTTTTCTATTGATATTAAATTACACTATCTCCACATAGACATTTTTAATACTGAATTTTTATGTTTAGCATACACAAATGTGTGTGTATGTGTGTGGGTATGTTGCTGCCTCATATTTTCTCTAAGCTGTACTAAGCTGAAGAGAGAACTGAGGATAAATGGACCCCAACAGTGACAAGACCATATTCTGAGATGACTTCCAAGTTGGAAACCTGGGTCTGTCAATGCGAATGAATTAGCCTGTGATGACCTGGAACTCTTTGTCACTGGAAAGGCTTATTAGATGTTGTGTACAGTTCTGCCAAATGAATGTGTTTCCTGGGGATAATGGAAGACCATGTCCTCTCCACACTGTGTTGAGATCCACTGTGATGTAGAAAAAGAGGTTCTTATTTCCGTCACTATCTTGAGAAGTAATATTTTATTTTATTTCCACCTTTACATTCATTATAGTCATGTACAGAAAAGTAGCAGAGAGCAAACCAAAATCCTAGCATCAGTGCTATAGTGGGACAACGTTAGGGTGACCAAAGTGGGCTTCATGATCGAAACTAGAAAACAATGAATAGGATTCTGTGTTCACCTCTAACTTTTTGTTGTTAATTTCTCTTTTAGTGAATCCAAACTCTCTTTTATCACTCATGGTGTATGAATCTCACTTTTTCATATTGCTTGGGAAAAATAATAAGGTTTAGGAGATTATATTGTTTAGTTTTGTTTTGCTTTTTTTTCTTTTGGTAATATTAGGGTTTGACTTCAGGAATTTGCACTTCCTAGGCAAGCACTTCTTTAGAAAAATCACCTGCTCTCTTTTATCTTCGTGCTTTTGTCCAAGGCTGGTATTTGACCTTGATTCTCCTCCCTGTACCTCCAGAGTACGAATAATTAAGAGTTTAAATCCTCAGGAGCAATGATCAGCTTTATCATATTGAATTAAATTTTCATTCATTTATTCATGAAATAATTCTAATATACTTATTAAATCATTTCCATGTGCCAGATACCCTGTAGGGGGCTGAGACTAAAGTAGTGAATAATCACAGTTTCTAGACTTGAAAGAGTTTACAGTGATGAATCACTACATTCTTCAGGAAATAAAATCCTAACCACTCTTTGAGTATACTAAAAACTACCATATATTGGGAGTAGGTGTTACTGAGTTCTTTTGTTGATTTTTTAAAAAATACTTGAGGCACAGTTTTGCCAACAAGCCCAAACTAGCTTTGAACTCATGATCCTCCTAACTCAGGCTCCAGAGTGCTGGAATTATAGGCACATTTAATTGTATTGAGTTCTCCTAAATTCTAAATACAAGTCTGTAACTCTGTTACAATTATTGTCATATCTATCTCTCTAATGATCTATCACTATGTGTGTATGTATGTATGTATGCATGCATGTATGTATGTGTGTATGTACGAATCTATCATCTATTTATCTATCTAATCTATCTGTGTAAACATACATGTTTGCATGCATCAATATTTTACATGTATGTATTTATTTATGTTTCCTGGATAGTACCTGTAGACTAATTAATAGCTCTATAGATAAGAAAACAAAAGGTATAAATGTTTCGATAAACAGTCTTATAGTTAGTAGAGATAGAGATACTGTGCTATTAAACCAGATAGGGGACATGATTTGATGTGTATTCTGAGTTGTAAAAGAACTCAGTCTTCACTGACTCTGAATTACAGATGAGGGTCTCTGTCTGCTTGAAGGGCCTTCCATTTGTATGCATTTACATACTTCTGTGTTAATATATTTACAAATTTAAATAAATGAAAATGGCTAATACAATCTTAGTAAAATAAAGAAATGGCAAATATGCATCAACTAGAAAAATCTTCCATGTTTGAAATTAACCATGCTTGAGATAGAAATGTTAAACAAGAACAAATATTTGGAAACTTTCCAGTTCTTCATATTAGGAGTTAAAAAAAAAAAGGAAGAGATCATGGGTGGCTTGCTAGTTTTGTTAGTGGTAGATCAGTAGTATACAAATCTGTAATTCTTTCCTTCTGCCTATCTGCCTGCCTGCCTGCCTCCACCATTCCCTCCCTCATTCTTTCCTGCCCTCCCCCCGCCCTTCCTTCCTTCCTTTTTTCTCTCTTTTCTTCTTTCCCTCCTTCCTCTCCTTCTATCTTCATACATCCCGCTCGCCCCCACACATCATTTTTCACTAGTATTCTACCCTTTCATAATTTTCTAGTGTATTCTATTTGTTCAAAATGGATTCCATTTCCATACTGGTATATACAGGATATTAATTAAGCAGACCCCCTAGTTTACTCTCACTGACATACTCCAATATCTCCTATTTTTCAGCAGCTTCAATTTTATTCTAAAAGTGATATACAGAAGGATTCAGTGACATGACCCAGATAATGTGTACATTTGTCTTCGAACAGTGTTATCCCCTCCCACATTTTCTCCCAGTTTTTCCCCTCCCGATACTCCTTTACCCAAATAGTATAGTTCATTTTTAACATAGGCTCTAGTGTAACACTGATGAACTGGTTGACCCTTTGCCCACCATTTCTGTACTTCCCCTTTCTCTCCCCAAATCAGATAAACTTATTTACAAGACAAAGTATACAGAAATAAAAAACAGGGACAAAGAGGTATAAACTGAAGGGAAAACAAAAACCAGCCTGAAAAAGTCTAATACAAAAATCCTCCGGTTTTCATTTCTTGGAGTTCATTTTGATAAGCACCATTTGTATTGTTATATGCATTTAACTATTGAGCCCTTGTGATCCTTTCTTAAGAATATCCTCCTTAGTTCTCACTGCGTACATGTTGAGTGCTATTTATTTAATCATGTCCAAGTGTAATTATTTGTCTTTTACTATTCATTGGATTTACTTGCTGATTGTTTCCTTTTTCTTCTTCTTCTAAGATATCTTACTGTATATTCTAAGAAGCCATGATTAGAGGTTAGGTGTTGTCCTGGCCTTCAAGGTGTTCACAATCTAATACAGTTATTTTCATTCTTTTAAACTATGGCCTCCTGTAGAAAATGTTTATGTATCACTTTTCAGTATGTGAAATACCACCCTTTGGTTTTCCCTTCATCCTGAGAAAATAATTGGGTATGGCAGGTTTATCCTTCCTATGTTAACAAACTCTGTGCTCTAGTTTATCCTGTCCTATACTAAGCATTCATATTCTAATTAATGTTTTCCTAACTCATAGTTTTGTTTTTTTTTTTTGCCAGTCCTGGGCTTGAGCTTAGGGCCGAGCACTGTCCTTGGACTTTCTCAGGGCTAGAGCTCTACCACTTGAGCTTCAACACCACTTCTGGCTTTTTTTTCTATATATGTGGTACCAAGGAATCGAACCCGGGTCTTCATGCATGCTAGGCAAGCACTTTAACCACTAGGCCAAACTCCTGGCCCCTAACTCATAGTTTTAAAAATAAGTTAGCTTAAGGGAGGACATATATATGAAGCTATGATGAATTTTAGATCAGAAGAGGTAAATCACAAACATGATACAAAAACAGTACTACAAAAAATGATTTAAATCTGACTTGGAATGTTAGGGAGAGATTTTCGGGGGGGGAAAAAAACCACCAGGAACAAAACATTTCAAGAGTAACTGACAGAAGTTATGATAAGTGAGAATGGAGTGCAGGTAGGGGAATATATATTTCATGTATGTATAAAATGTAAACTGTTCATTTATTTACCAGATTAAGTAGAGCACATGTTATACATAGTGGAAAAACAGATTGGATAATATATGTAGGAAGTAGCAATACGAAAGATAACTACATAATTTTGTACTGTATTGGACATCATTGAACATTTTTAAGGAGGAAAATATGATAGTCCTGTTTGTATTTTTAGAAAACTCTTATGTTAAAAGCAGTGAAGGTGACCATGAATGCTTTGAGAAGAGAATCTTTTAGGAGATAGCTAAAACAATGTAGTTATAATCAGATCTTATAAGGGGACAATATAGCAATTGCAGAAATAATAGTGCACATTGAGGAGGGAATTAGGACATTTTTCATTAACTTGGTGATAAGAACGGAGTGACAAGAAACACTACCATATTTATTTTATGAGGGAAAAAGATAAAACAGGTGCCCTTCTTCAGAAAGGAGATCTTAAGTACAAGCAAGCTTCCCAGGTCTGAAAGACAAATGGACCTAGAGGGAGCAGAGCTAATGCATATATGTCTATTAGAAAGTCCAATTTCTCAGTGCAGTTGTTTCAAAAAGGAAATTCTCAGGCTTCTGTTATTAAAAGCTGGCGATTTAAGTATAGAAAGGAATCTGGTAGGGTTTTGTAATTTAAATCCTCACTTAATAGCCATATGTACTAAATTGTCCTATATACAGAAAATAAGAAGAGAGACAAGGAAATGGAAATGAATTGTATTTGATCTGTAATCTTCCAGATGAAAATAGTAATATCAAAACAGAACCAATTTCTTGCATTTTCTAGTTACTCTGTATTCCTACAGTTTTTGTGTTGGGTCTGGTTTTAGATGGGGTTACATGGGCTTTCTGGAAGAAGGCAATTTCATGACTTGGAAAATAAACAAGGATTTGAGGAAGTGTTTATCTTTGGTGGGCTTTAAGATATTGACTACCTAATAAGTAAGGCTTGGACAAGATCAAAGGGCAAACTTAGTTAATGATAATCAATTAACAAATTCTTAAGAGATGAAGTATTTGCAATATAAATTCTGAGGTTCCGGAATAGGTGGTAATTGAATAAGTCTATCTCTAAACTCTGAAACTCAGTCACATTTATTCTCATTTTTCTTGTAGTGAGGACTGTACAGTTTTCTTTTCTTTCTGACATTGCCTTAAGGCAGGTTCATGTCATCAAGTCTGGCCCACTAAATGATTAGCAGAAGTGCTACTAAGCAGAACTCTGTTATGCAATTATTCTGAGGGATGGCCAGGAATGAAGAACCTGGTAAAATAGAAATCTCTCTGAAGCTATATTCACTTAGGAGTGGGTAAGGTGAGGTAATGAATCTTAGGTTAAACATGTGGATGATGATGTTTTGGAAGAGGCAAGTACATAAAAGTGAATTCCAAGAGAATTGCCAGAAAATAAAAACATACTTGGGGAGAAAGATTGAAGGTCAGAGTAAACTCAGAAACACTTATGATGTGATCAAGAGGCTTACAAGAGGATTGCAACAGGGATATCCCTCATTTTAGAGAAGGGCTGGTCATTCTTACTGATTTTCTTTATTTGTTATTAAATGTTTCTATGAAGACCTGTGCTAGTCCATCTGAGAGCAACTTTTGACATCTATGGATTTGATGAAATAGGATAGGATTGAGAAGTTCCACAAGATACTGACAAGCAGCATATATTTTGTAACCAAGGGTAGAATTTATTTGCTCGAACTGTATGGTTTGAACGAAGAGTATATTAAATGTTATAGTCTTGATTTCATTACTGCGTGTATTATTGATGGTATGTTTGGGTCACTAACGCATGGTCTATGAAGTCAGGATCAAGAGCATTTGACGTACATCCTTGGTATATGTCACCAACATGATAATGGGATCAGAATATGATCTTAATAATTGTTTGCAAGACTGTTTTGTTTTTATTCTTTTCTTTCATTCCTTTCTTTATTTTCTTTCTCTCCTCTTCCCCCTCTCCCTCCCTCTTTCTCTTCCTTTTTATTTTCCTTGTCTTTCCCCTTGCTCCCTCTATTTGTCCTTCCCTCCCTTCCTTCCTTCCTTTCTTCTTTCCTTCCTTCTCTCTCTCTCTCTCTCTCTCTCTCTCTCTCTCTTTCTCTCTTTCTTTCTCTGCTCTCCCCCCCCATATTTTTTGCTACCAGGGATTGAGACCAGGATGTTGTTTATGCTAAACAGATGCTCTACATCTCAAGTTCTTCATAATATTCCTACAGAAAAGGAAAAAAATCATTTTCTATAGTCCTTTGCTTTGTTCAAGATAGAACAAGTCTAGGTAATTATACCTTCTCTTGTAAAGTCCATTGTATCTGGAGACTAATTCAGTGTGATTGAAATGCATTAGTAGTTGTGCCTACATCAATAAGAGTCTAGAGTAACATGTGACTGAGAATTGATAGGCTTTGTGTGAGCTGAATGGAGAAAGGATGAAAAGAAGTCCTTAAATTTAAAACGCTATTTTTTACTTTTTATAGTAATTTCCTGGGAGGAAACTTTAGCTTCTCCATTCATATAGTCATGTGGATTATTGGTTGTTGGACTGCTTTGAACTATATTTTGAAGGCAATGTTGATGTTGTGCTGTTCTGTTCACAAAACATTTTTCCTTGAAATTTGAAATGCACAGAAGAGGGTGTAGTCTCATTGTAAACACGTACTTAAAACATATTAGAAGTAGGATGCTGTATAACCCCTGATGTCTTGGACTATAGTGACCACAAATAAAAGAACTATTAAAAATAAGTCTGCAGTTTAATGATAATACGGAGAAACAAAATTTAAATCAACCATTAGTTGGTAATTACAGTGTCACTTACTTGTCCTCCATTTTATTAATCAGTTGGTGGTAAATTTGAACATGGTTTAGGGGAGGATTTGAGTTAGGAGGTAGAGCAGCTGCTAGCTTGTTCCTGCATTGGCACTTGCAATTGCTTTTTTATACTGACCTCTAGTTTAAATTTATGTGTCTCACTTAAATGTCAAACAAGCTAAGTGGTGCATTTCATTAATGAAAAATTAATGAAAACCTTGGGTTGGCACGCACCACTTGTTTACAATACATATAATTCATTAGGAAGACATTCGTCAAGCAAGGTCTTGGCATGGATCTGGTGGCATTGTACGTGGCTTTATTTTCTTCCTTCCAGTTAATGAAAGTGCAAGGCTGGGGAAAAGTACACATAAAACAGATTTAATGAGTCTTTGGGGAAGTTTTACCAAATAGGTTACATGAGTCATAAATATCGCATGCAAAATCTATTTGGTTCAAATTATTTAGGATTGGAAACAGCTATAATTTCATTTTATAATCAGAAAATGCCCAAGTATTTAGACCAATAACTTAATTCCAGGCAAAAGTCCCACATTCTTCTTGGAGCTTGTAATTAATTGAGTTCAATTTTAACAAATCACTTTAGGATATGAGAACACAAATTCATTTTTCCCTAAATGGAGGTAAAAACTTTAGACCATATACCTGAATGACAGGTATGATCATTCATTTTTGAAAATCTTCAAATATTGAATATTATTTATGTGTCTACATTTATAGATACAGTTTCACTGATTCTGATAAAATGATTAAAATGTAGGATAGAAAATTTCTAAAATTCACTTCAAGGCAAAGCTTTTTTATACAGAATAGTCACTCAATATTTAAATGGCTGAGAATCTTACTGGTTTCCTCTGTTTCATGTTTTCATAGATTAATTAGCCTATATTAGTTGAACAAAGCAAATAGTTTCCTTGTGACATTTCCCTACATGCATATAAAATACTTTGATTATTTCAAACTCCCATTAATTTCCTAACCCCTCTTTTCCATTTCTCTTACATGTCCATGGTAGCTTTTTTGTTTTTACTTTCATATCCTCTTCCCATGTCCTGTAGATTTCACATATTATTTAAAATATATTTTCATAAGCCTGGATTATTTCACTTACCATGATGATCCATGTCTTTCTCTTACTTTTGCTTTCCAGTGTTTGCTAGTCTTTTATTAGTTCCAATCTATGATAGTAGGTACTGAAGGGAAAATAAAACATGCCTGCTCTATGAGGACATGTACTTGCTCAGCACCATTTTCTTAGCTTATAGCCAAGGGCCTAGGATACAGAAAGGGCTCCAAAATTTGAGTTCAGTAGATTTAAAAACAAAAGTAGTCATTCTTCAAAAATTGTCCTCAACAAATCAAGGTATTACATCCTGATTGTCTTCTGCCTGTCTTATTTTCTTAGCAGGATGAGACAGCTAATGTAATCCAGTCAGTTTTAGTAGAGAATTTCAATGCTATGTCCTTGATGAGTTGAAACCAACTCTCCCTACTACTTAAAGAAAGGTTTTTGCTGTCAGAGTCATATCACCACAAACTAAGGGCATCAGAATGGCAGACGCCTACCTACACAGTACCTGTCATCATCACAAAGTGGTAGTCATCCTCAGAGTCATTGAAACAACAGGATCTCAGGATATCACCAGATGGAGATACGTGTCATGCTCAAGCTGTAGAAGACAGGATGAAGTGTCTGTACGTGAGTTGAGGGTGCCAAGTGCCACATCATTTCAAAAGAGAGGCCAAGGCCTGCCAATCATGACAATTGTTGTAATGCAAAAAGGTCAGATAGTCTTGTCTTTATGTATCAGAAATGCCAACTTTCTGTCAATGATGAGGTCAAAAATTTATACCGTATTAAAAGCATTTGTGCCAGGAGCCTCAGTGTTTTGAAAGGTCAGTGTCAGTGTCAATCAAAGTCCTAAACAGAATGGAAGTTAAGTTCTGCCTAAACTTAAATGAAAAGCTTCCAAATTTTTTATTTCCTAACCAAATACCTAAGCCTTCTAAAGCTTTATCAAATGGTTTTTAGTATATTGGTGCTCTATGAAAAGCAGATCTAGAGATAAGCACATATCTCCTAAACCAGTATTCTTAAATGACGGTGGATCAAGTTGGCTTGTTAGAATAGAGATGGCTAGGTCACACCCCTAGACTTCTCTCTCAAGAAGTTCAGTCCCCAAAATATATAATTCAATTATTTCCCAAGTAATGCTCAAATAAGGTCCGTATTTCAGAAACCATTGCTCTACATAGAAATGCACGCGCGTGTGCGCACCCCCCCACACACACATACGGAACTCCCCACATACAAATAACAAAATTCTTTTTGTTCTTAGTTTTTATTTTTATTTCAATTTTTTCCCATAGTTCTTGCCTATTGTTGCTAGTTTTCTTTCAGTGAACATTGTTACATTAGGGCATTTCCAGGTTGTTAATTATATATGAAAACACAAACCCATAAACTTAAGTACAAGACAGTTATTTCCACTTTCATTTGCAGTACTGATAATTATGGTGAAATGATAATATTAGTGGTAGAATCTCCGGACCAAGATAATACCCAGAGCAAAATGATGTACTCAGTGAATGTTGCTTTAGTTGCATACTAAATGTCTCCTCTATCATAAAGAAAGAGATATTGCAAACCTAACAGATGTTCAAGGGAAATACTAGATCTTTCTCTTCTCAATGAATTTTACTTATATCCCTACAATCTTATTCCATATTCTCTTCAATTCTAGAGTCTATATTTTATTCTTTTTTGTTTTAAATTTTATTGTAAAATAATGTACATTTACAGAATGTCAGGTAATGAGTACATTTTTTTTTAGCAGTGTTATTCACTCTGTCTCATTTTCTCTCAGTTTTCTCTCTTATGACCCATCTCCCTATCAAATGGTATAGTTCATTTCTAACATAGTATCTAGTCAGTACCCCTGCTGAATTGGTTCACTTTTTGTCCCAACATTTCTATGCTTCCCATTTCCATTTGACATTACTGATCAAGTACCAAGTTTTCAGATTGAGTCTATTTCCCAAATGTATGTCCAAAATGTGCCCATTTCTTTGCATTTTTATTATATACAGTGTACAATAAACCTCTTTCCACATTATTATTATTATGTAAACCATCTCAATCTCCTACAAATATATTTTAGTCTGATTTCTTTTCAAAATTGTTTTTTATTTTTTTGTTTATTATTGACATATAATTGTCCTTTTATCCTAAATGCTTTTAACTGTCTGCCTTGCATTTCTATTTCCCACAACATACTTCTTAAGTTAAAAAAAAACTTATTAGGAAAGTGATGTGCAGAAGGGTTACAGTTGCACACATCAGATAAGAATGCATTTTTTTTTTTTTGCCATTCCTGGGACTTGAAGTCAGAACTTGGGCACTGTCCCTGAGCTTCTTTTCCTCAAGGTTAGCACTCTATCTCTTGAGTCACAGTGCCACATCTGGACACTTCTGCTTATTTAGTACTGAGAAATCAAACCCAGGGCTTGCTGCATGCACTCTACCATTAAGCCATGTCTCTAGCCCTGCATTTTTCTTTTTGCGCAATGTTTTTCTGAACAATGTCTTTTTGAACAATCTCTTTCCTCACTATCTCCCAGGTTTTTCCTTCCATCCCACCCACTCATTGTATAGTTCAACCTAGTATCTAGTGAGTATCTCTCATGTATTTGTCTACCCTTTGTTCCTCCCAAGCATATTTCTGATAAAAATAAAGTATATGTCTTATGCTCATCTTTTTTTTTTGCCAGTCCTGGAGCTTAAACTCAAGGCCTAAATAGTGCCCTTGTGCTTCTCAAGGCTACCACTTGAGCCACAGCACCAATTCCTGCTTTTCCTATGGATTTGATACCGAGGAGTCAAATCCAGGTCTGCATGCAAAATAAACACCCCTAGGCTAGACTCCCAGCCAAAATGAATATCTTCTTTTTTTTTTTTGCCAGTACCTGAGTTTGAACTCAGAGCCTTGATTACTTTGCTTGAGTTTGGCTAAACAGTTGAGCTACACTGCCAGCTTATGCTCATTTCTAGGTGCAAATAGGTATATACATCACATATACATATGCACACACACGTCTACACATACATACACATGCAGTAAATCTCTGATAAAGGTTCAGGTAGTAAAGGGTTAGTCCCCAACAGGTGCTGACAGGAAGTTTTTGAACCTCAGGAAGTAGGGCCCAGTGGAGGTCTTCAGATTACTAAGAGTATGCTCTTGAAGGACATGGTGTGCTTCCAGACTCCATGTCTTTGCTTTGTGTCTTGTAAAGAAAGTAGTCTCTGTTCCATGTTCCTGCTGCCCACATATGCTGCCTTCGACTGAGGTCCAAGTCAAGGCCTCCTGAAAGGACATTTGATCTTGAACTGAAACCTCCAGAATTATTGTCTAGTAAGCCTTTTCTCTCTGAAGGTTCATCACTTCAAGAATCTCAGTGTAATAACACAAAATTGACAAATACTGTTAGATAAGGCGTTATGTGTTCTATATGGGGCTTACAGGCATTTTAATAACTATGTAACCATTCTTCCATTATTCTTAGTTTCTTTTTGTTTCTTCAAGTGTTCTAGAATACAGATAACATTCTTTATAGAATTACTACGGCATTAATGCATAATTCTGTTTTATTTTCTATTTTTTTCACTTTCATAAGCAATGTAACCAACATATTTACCTATGTATAAGAGCATGCATAGCTAGTGTTTTCTTTTTTCAAAATTTAGAGTTAGTATAAAAATGAGTTCATAGAAAGAATTCGGACACTTAATCCAAGTTATTTAAGAAACCTGACAAAGCCCAAACTTCTAGCGCCCACAGCTTTTCTAACCGTAAAGCCATCTCTCTCTGGATCA
The DNA here is from genome assembly GCF_031878675.1 of Megascapheus bottae. NCBI lineage: Eukaryota > Metazoa > Chordata > Mammalia > Rodentia > Geomyidae > Megascapheus > Megascapheus bottae. Next base: position 17,987,285 of record NC_143522.1, read on the forward strand.
TTTTGATCCAATTATGTTGGCTGTCCTTTTTTTTTTCTGAAAAAGATTCCATGCTTTTTGCTTTTTCCCAGGCACCTCCTACATATGGAATATGCTTGCTCAATTCTTTTCCTAGTACTTCTGATTTGACTATGATATTTCATTTATATGCTCAGTTTTCAGTAACATGAACTGTATTCCACTGAATCCCATTTCCTTCAAAAATCTGTATATATTAATGTATATTAATTCTATCTTTTATAGTCTTTCCTGTTTGAAAGCTCTCAACCACAATTTATATAATTATGTCATAACTCACTCCCTTGTCTATCAAATTCTGCAAAGACAAGGACCATTTTAAACAATGCTTAATGACTCAATATTTTGTTGGATGTCTGCAACAACCTAAAGAATCATTTTTTTCTTTTAAAATTTTTTATTTTATTTTGTTGTAAAGGCAATGCACAGAGGGGTTATAGTTACATAAGTAAGCTACTGAGTATATTTCTTAGCAAACACTGTTACCCAATCCTTTGTCTCCCATTATCCCTTTCCCTGGCTCTCCCAACCCAAAGTTGTAAAGTTCATTTCCAACCTAGTATCTTAGGACCTGATACAGTGCACTGAAAACAACAATCTCATCATTATCAACAAACACCCTTCTTGTTTCCATATCTTAGATTTCATTTCCATGACAAAAGTTGAAACTTCCTAAATAAAGATCCAGAAACAACAAATCAAAGAAAGGCTGGAAAAAATGGGTTCTCATTAAACCGCAGATTTTCTTCATGGCAAAGGACATATCTAGTGAGATAAACAGAAAGACCACAGACTGGGATACGATCTTCACTAGTTATACAGTAGTCAAGAGCCTTATATCATAAACATACATACAACTTAAAAATTACCCCAATAAAAAAATTCTCAAAAAAATAATCACCCCATGAATAAGTGGACTAAAGAATTAAAAAGAGACTTTTCTAAAGAGGAAATAATAATAGCCATTAGATACATGAAGACATGTTCAACATCTCTGACCATAAAAGTAATGAAAATAAAAACCACATTGAGATTCTACCTTGCCCCAATTAGAATGGCCATTATGAAGAAAACAAGTGATAGTAGTTGCTGGCAGATATGGCCAAAAGATATTGCTACTTACACTGTTGCTGGGAATGCAAACTGGTTCAACCACTCTGGTAAGCAGTATGGAGGTTTCTCAAAAGAGAATAGAACTACCCTATGATCCAGCAATTCCACTCATGGGCATTTATCCAAATGATCACAAACAAGGCCACACTAAAACTACCAGCAGGGGTGAGTTATGAAAATTCCAGGGAGGAAGTAACTTCTATGAATATGTACTTGCAACTGCCCATCTCAGAAGTAGGAAATATAAACTGGGAGAGTACCTATATTTAAATCCACTTAAACTATTTTTTTTTCAAAATTAAATTTAAAATCCTGTTTAGTGTTCACTGAATATAAAGGAAGAAAAGTAAAACTGGGAAAATAGTTTTATTTCATCTCCTGGAAATACTACCTTTAGCTCTAAAGCAGGTCATAACCACAAACAGTAAAGCTTGCTCTTATAGGAAATTGAATTTCCAGATAATCTGTAAAATGTGGCTTTTTAAAAATAGGAAATTGAGGTTGCTCGTTCTCACAATTCTATCGACAGCAGAGGTATGGAAATGGATGAATATCCTAGTGTATGCTCACTTTGGCAATATTTGGAGGAAACAGCATCATTCACAAGTAATGAGAGCCTACTTGTTGGACATGAAATGTCAAATACTTGGACTTAATCTGTTAGGCAAGCCTGCTTTTACTTGATTTCAAGCACTTGGCAAAGATAAATCTGGGGTTCCTGCAACATATATAACCTGTTATCTAACAGATAAAAAACTTAAATGATATTGTATAGCTCAGGCTTCACTTAGATGTTTAATTTTATTCCAGGGTTATCTATTTTCTTATTTTTTTCCTCCAAATTATATCTGGGATAAAATGCGAAATTCTAGGTGAAGCACTGCCTACTTTTATACTTAAGTATTTCTAGCTCCTACTTAATTTTTTTCCTTTTATCTCTCTCTTGTTTTGAATTTGTTTTATTTTCTTCATATTTATTTATATGTATATACTATGTCATATATATAATATGTACCTTGTTTATATTATATTTATTATTATATTACTATTCCACAAATTCCTCTCATTTATTTTCTCATATTTTCTCTGTGTCAATAAGTGAGATATATTTTTGCTGAGACATGTATTTTAATTGTACTTTTTTTTTTCGCTAAGTTCTGTGTGGTAGTGCATACCTCTAATGCCAGTTACTTGGGAGGTAGAAAGGCACTAAGACTGAACACAACCCTAGCAAAGTGAGCAAGACCTCACCTCAGCAATAAATTCAATCTCAGTATCTAGAGGCATACCTCAAGTTGCAGAATACTTGACTACTGTGCTTCAGGTCCTGGTTTATTTAAAAGAGCCTACAAATCCAAAGTAAAACAAAAACGAGACTCCCTAAATGCTGGTTCTGTTATTCACATTTTCCTCTTATAAGAGACTTGGTTGAGTTGGATCTTCTGTCTTCCTAGGTTTGGAATGTCCTATAGGGAATCTTGAGACATGTGTCTCATGTGTCTATTGAGGTCAATGGCTTACTTGACATCATACATGTGGTTATACCTCATATCCTTACAGAATACCAGTAGCTGGTGGTAAGCATGATCTCTAGATCCTAATCTTGTAAGTCCAATCATATCTCTGAGACTTATTTCTCAGTTCACAAAGGATAATCTATACACTGAAATGATGAAAGGGCACAAAATATTCTCTTCCGGAAGAGACAGCCAAATTTTCAACAGAAATGAATAGGAAGAGCATGACATTAGTCATGAGAGAAGATGGTCTGAGAAGCTGCTTGTTTTTTAACAATCCCCTGAATGAGATCAGCATCTCTGCTAGTGGGTCAGGACACCCTCTTTAATTGATATAAATGAGACGTTAATAACAACTTCACGCAGATGTGATTTCATTTATCTGTACTTTGCAGACTATGCATTCTCTTAGGAAAAACCCTCTTTTTTGTTTAAAGATGCACAACTGACTGACTTTTGGTCATAACCAATTCAACCCTACAAATCCATATTCTTATATTAACTGATCTGTGACATTCCAAATTTCTTTTATTTACCTCACTTTGGTATACAGCGCCTTCCCTGATTTCTCCAGATCAGACTGTATGAATTATATTTCTACTGCTGCTCATGGCACCACTATTCCCATTCTAATTCCTACTAACACAATTTCTTCAAAAGATGAGCTATTCAGTACAAAGTAGATTTCAGATCTTACTTCATCTTCACAGCATATTAAGGGATTGGCATAATTTTTGTTACAATAACTATTTTACAAGTGATGAAACAGTGATTTATAGAAGTCCAAGGCTAAGTAAAAAGCAACAATGCTGGAATTGAAAATCAGATATACCTTCCATTAGAGTCTAACTTGTAATAGTTTACTCCTAATTTATTTTAGTGTTCTTTAGCACCCAGAGACTTGGAAATAATATATTTCTTAAGTAAGTTAGAAAGAAATTAAGTAGCATCTGAAAGTTTTTTTGGAACTTAGATTTTTCCCCAGGGGGAAAAGATATCACAAAATGGCAAGCTATTATAATTTATGTAGCTTTAAATCCACCAGGTTACAGTGACCCTGGTGAAGTTGCTTGCCATGTTCATTTGTCATAAATATTCTGTGAGAATATTTATAGAATATAGTAAGTGTACAAGGAGTTTAGTAAAGCAGAAAGCAGCAAAGGCAAGGCACTAGCTCAAAGAGCCTGGAATCTAATTTAGATGTAGACAAAATACTAGATACCCATAAAACACTTACAGAGACTGGCTGATGGACTCATAACTCCACTCAGGGTACCATAAATTAGGCTGTAACATACTAAACATCTAATGGGTCACTCAATAGATCAGCAAGACCATGTTCTGGCTATTAAGACAACAGCAGGTGGGTTGTACTTTGATATGAATTGAGAAATATCAAAAAAAAAGGCTGGGAAAAGAATGTTATATGTCTGCTTTTATATATGCCTCATGACACAGCATCTCAAAAGGGAGAACCCTAGAAGTCCCATGCAAAAGAGGCTGTATATTTCTTTTGTTCCGTGAGGCAATGGGCTATTTTAAAAGAAATTTGAAATAGAGATAATTTCATGGGTTATTTGTTTTGATTATGCATTAGCATGGAAGCCAAATAAATATGGGCACAGTCACTAAATTGCAGTTAAAACCTATAGGAGATGGATGAGGAGTTTCATGTGCCCTTTGAAGCCAGGGTATTTTTTTTTTTACTTTAGTTGTTACTGATCACTACCCTTAAAAGGTAACTAGAACACATACACAGATCAAGAGGGGATCCATCCCTATTTTTAAGCTTTTAATTTTGATCAACCTGTGCATTAAATCCATACATGTGTTTCCTATGTGATCCTTCATGGATGAGCTTGTAAGTGAGCTTTACTGTACTGTCTGGAAGTGGGTTTTGAGGGGGCCAGCAACTTCACACCATCAGATAACCCTAAACTAATGAAAGTACCAAGGAATTTGATTGTGGCCAGTAATTTAATGATTAGCATCCACCCTAACTTTATGAGTAATTAAACGGTGGCTCATCTTTCCATCTGTCCAATTTTATGTTTTGCTCTCAGTTGACTCAAAACTTGAGAGTGGAGAGAAAGTGTGTGATTAAACTCCAATACACATACAAGGTGTCTAGTAAGTAATGGAACCAGTGCAAGGACATATTAAAATAAAGAGGTGAATAAATTTCATTTTTGATGCCTTTGTTTTAAATGCCTGTTTCTTCAAATTTTTGTTGAACATGGAATCCCTTAAAGCCAGACACTGATTCACCTTCCTAACAACTATTATATAACTGTTTCAGGCATAGATTTAATGTGAACAATTTTTAATAGAATTATGTAATTTTGCTAGTGTTTGGTTCTAACTTATACATTCAATAATACACATATTTTTGTGGCGTTAGGCACATATGTATTCCAATCAATTATATACACTCATTATTTAATATTGTCCTATAGAAAAATTTGCTTAAAAATTGAGTGTTTGGAGTGTCATCTTTTAAGCTTTATTAAAGGAGTCAGACAACAAACACTTCATTACAAACTATTCTTAGGTGTTTGTGTGCTGAAATAAAGATATGGTATAACAAAATAAAATAATCATATAATAAATGGGGATTACTAATTTTCAAAGATAATTCTGAAGTCTCTGAAAATTATAATCTATGAACACAACAACAAACAAAAATACTCATAAAAATCTACTTAGTGTTGCTTGTAGTAAGAATAATTTTTAGACCATCGGTTCTATTTTTCAAAATTCAATTGCTATTAGAAGACAAACATTTTTCTGAGAACAATTTGGAATTGTATCTATAAAGGAGAAAACTACAGTAAAACTTTAAGTTTGGAATTTGGTTGAGAGAACAAAGGATATTTCTGTCCTCTTATGGTAATATTGTATAGTAGAAGTTACTGAAAGAGTACCACATTTCTTTAAAAAATTAAAAAAATGAAATTATAAGATTTTGCACTTGGTTTTCACTTGAGTGTACAAAGAAAGTTGACTTGGTTTGACAAACAAAGAAATAAAGCAGATTACAAACTTCCTGCATAATTTTGGTTTCTACCCATAATTTTATATAAGGCTTTCAGCCTTAAGGTCAAAGAGTACTGTGACATTTCTACTTTAAAATCCAATGTAATATAGATTCTTGATGTTTCAAACAGCATTTAAAGTGAGATTCAAGGATCCGGATGTGGAACTCAGCACTGAATACATTCTGTGATACAAATTTACCAAAGCATAAAGAATAAACATGTTGTAAATACTGGCTAACGCCTAACTTATATTTCTGCTTATATGATTCCATGTAATCAGTTTCTTCATTGAATCACTTTCAGTTATTCTATTTTCTAATTCTGACGCCTTCAGGGTCAGTATTTGGTAAGAATTCATATTTTTGGCTCTGACCAGTAATTACTTATGGTTTTCATCTTTGTCTTTTGCAGTCTTTCAGCACCTTGGCCCCACGTCATTGGGTGAAACCAGCGAGTGCTTTCAGGAAAGGAATGTTTGCCTTGCAATATCAACCCAATATTTGAATTGGCACATGCCTTAACATTTAATTTGATACTGTTGTTCCTTAGCACAGAATTAGCTTCTACAGTGGATTTGGAAGCTTTTCAACATGGAAAATCAATACGATACGAAAAGGCTAATATGGTGTAAATTATATTGTTATGACCTGGCCAGGAAAGCCACCCCATGACTTCATTCATTTTATGTTGAGAAAACAAGTCAGATTGACACACTGCCAAGAGCAATGCCATGTTTATTTACAAAATCACAAACCAAGGAAAAGTACAAATTGACTCACTAGTTCATGATTCCGTTTTTTAAACAGAGAAAAAAAATCCACGTTTATATTATAAATTTTAGATTGTCTTGATACCAGAATTTCAGTCTCCAATATTTAATGACTATTCACAAATAATGAGAACAAAGTTTTGAGGACAAAGAAGTAAAGATTTGTTCATTTCTCTAGACAAAATGAGGTCTACGTGGGCTATTGCTATACGACCTATGTAGTAGGTCACGGTCCTACCTCTACCTAGTAGTTTAGGGAGCTCAGGAACTCTATTTTGTGGTACTTGACAAAATGTATGTTGCTACCATTATTAGTCTAGGCTTTTATTTCCTAGTATAATTAACCATATTCACATAGCTGTGTGCTTGTATTGACAGGAGTCAATTAAAGAATTAGTTAAAGAAGGATGGTGGGCAAGGTTGTAAATTGGCTGGTTTATGTGAAGTAAAAGTAGTCATTTCAGCATGTGCAAGTTCGCATAATTATCCATCATAATACTGTCATTGCAGTCCAATGTGGCTACAGGAAAGATTGCCACAGAAGAGATATAAAGTGGAGAATAGGACACCAAGATTTCAACTTGACTTTAACTAACTTGCACATCTAAGTAATTAGTGTTTCTGAGCAACAGCAGCTTTTAATCACCTATTAAATGTCCCAGAGTTCAACACTGTTTTTATATTCTATAACGTAGCAAATTATTGTGGCACTGCTATGTATTTTGGACTTCATAAAATCTAAAGAAAATCTTGTCTCTGCATGATATATGATCATAAATTATTTAAATTTATAAAATCTTTTTCCTCACAGTTTCCCTGAGATATTTTGTAGAATTACATACGAAAAATCTTATTAAATATCAGATAGAATTTCTTAGAATGAATAACTCTTCAAAATTTTTAAATTCTTTCTTTTCCTTTCTTCTTTTTGGTAGTTTTCAGAATTTTCTTTCTTCTGGTTTCTCATGGTAATGTTATAGGATATTTTATAAAAATGATGCTTTCTTCAGTGAACAGATTTTCTTTAGAAATTTTCTCATCATTCTGAGCTTTGTTAGGGCAATATGGGTTCCTTTAAGCAAAGAAAAAGGAGGAATTAACAAAATAAAAGCTTTGAGAGTTATACAAATGTACCTTGTCCTGTAAACAAATCCCATAGCTAACATCCAAGTCATGTTTAGGTCAGTTCTCTTCTCTGTGGTTATTCTGAAGAGATGACTCCTCAGACAGACCTGGAGAGCTAAACAGTCAGTGCTACCTATGAAAATTCCATTGTGAGGTGGTTGCAATCACTTACCTTCTATCCAGGAGTCTGGCCTCAGTCAGTTCAGGTTCATCCTGTGTATATCAGCAGTCATCTCTTAAATACCAGAAAAAGGAAGGCAAGAGGAAGCATTTGTCCCTATAAGGGTAAATATCAAACAGAACTGAGCAATGTTGACCTTGGCCATTGGTGTAGGAATAGGAATGAAGCTTTTGAACTTGGTTTTGACCTTTGAGAGTTCTAGAACTTTTATTTTTCTCTTTCCTATTTGCCTCCTAGCTGTTTATACCTTTTAATAGTTTTCCAAAGAAAGACTAAAACCAACAGCAAATCAAGTTTTTAAATTACCAGTTTCTACTCTGTAATCTCATACAATGTATTATGAAAAATTTTATTTTATATCTTGTTTAGTAGCATCTTGTCAATGATGTAAACTTTCTAATGATATAAACGTTTGAAATGATATGCTGAAATTATTCTACATATGGATAGCATAATCACATTGAAGTACAAGAATATAAAATTTCATTTTTGTATGTGAAGCATGGTTTTTTATTCTCTATACAGACATATTTCACACACTGCATAGCATCTTGGTGTAAGTGAATGCTATGAAAGCTACCCAAGACCTATGTGATAAAGCCTTTGTTTCAGGGGTGCTGTTGAAAGTGGTAGAGGTTTTCAGCGGTGAAACTTTGGCAGGTCCTTAGGTCACTGAGGACTTAGACATTAAAGAGAACAATTGGAAAGCCAGTTTCTTCTTCTCTTTTTGCTCCTTGCCTTGTAGGTTGATCAACAAGATGTGGTATTTATACACAATGGAATTCTATGCTGCTGTCAGAAAGAATGACATTGCCCAATTTGTTAGGAAATGGAAAGACTTAGAAAAAATCGTATTAAGTGAACTAAGCCAGACTCAAAGGAACATAGGCTCTATGGTTTCCCTCATTTGTCATAATCAGTAGAAACCTTGGGCTCTCCTAGCAGTGATTTGCAATAGAGCAAAACCTAGATATATAAGGCCATATAGTATGAAGCTAATTGAATGGACCTCTAGGATATTGAAACAAAAGCCATATAATGAATGATTGTTGTCCTTAATGTACTATGTTATCTCTCATCTCTTTTGCTGTCCCTTGGTTATCTCATATTGTTACAGTATCTCACTTTGTTATCTGATATATTGGACATATTTGTATTTGGTTATTTGAAATTGGATAGGGAAGGGGGGGAAATAAGATGAGGCATGGGGGTGGTGGGGGGGAAATGGGAACCAAGACATGAGAAAGGGTATCAATGTATGTGAATTATTATCTGGCAAATATCATGTAATCCTTCTATTAATTACCATAAAAATATATGAAAAAAAGTAATGGCATGCTTTGTTAATGGATCCTATGATGGTGTACTGGCTTTGCTAGCAGCCTGAAATCATTGGTTCTGCCACATCATGGCCTAGAACTTTCAAACTATAAACTCAAACAAATGTTGCATTTTTCTGGGTTAAATGACTGAGGTATTTCATTACTGCAATATGAGACTGACTAATTCAAAGTGAGGGCCACTTCAACTTGGAAATCTAATGAGAAACCATGGGAAAATTTCATATATTTCTATATAATATAGTCTACTCTTACCATCAATACAAGACCACCATGTCTCCAGTTCATGATGTAGCAAGCTTCTGTTGTGTACTTCATATTAAGATAATTAATAAAATGTATGTACATAAGAGAGAAATAGCAGCTAGATTCTGAAGAATGGTTAGCGGGATCAGAAAGATAAATAACATAATTTAGAGACAGGATCATGTGAAATGACAAACTAGAAGCATGTAAAAGGCTCTGTAAGGACTGGCTATAGTGATCAAATCACTCTTTCACTTAGTAAGTTTTGTTCTAATGAGTATTACTAGGTAGCAGTGAGCAATTCACTCTTATTTTTGTGTACAAATTTTAATATTTATGGAAGAAATGGAAGGAGATACTAAGATACAAGTTATTTGTCTTGGATTCCAAGTTATTTTTTTTTAAACTGAGGGCTATGTGAAGTCAAGTCATATTTAAGAGTCTTGACATGATAAATTGTTGACACAAAAAATACTTTTCAATCTTACCCATTTTTTTTTGCAAAAAAAAATCTCTAAACTTTAAAAAAAATAGAAGAGGAAATATTTGAAAGTGAATAGAAAGGAATCACTGTTGTGGGACACGGCAGTAAGTATGGGAAGGTCAGGCTAGAACTCGCCTAGAATGCTGATAAGTCAGGAGAAACTTGACCACGTAAGAAAATTTCTGGAGTTTTCTGTGATAGGACTGAAGCAATCTGATGACATGCTGGAATACAGATGCAAAGGAAGGAGATGAGTCATGTGTGAATCTGAGCTTTTCCATTTATATGCATGTGTGATGTACTGTGGAGACTTTGGCTCAGAGTGAGAGATTGGGGGTGGAACATCTTCTGAGAGTAGAGGAAAAGAAAAGCATGAGCTACTTTGGAAATGGTGGGGAGCTGCATTTAGTAGGCAGTCAGAAATACAGGTGGGACATGACTGAAGAGGGCTGATGCAGAAACTTATAATTAGCATTCATTATAAGATTCTTCAGCCAAAGCCAGGAAAACAGATGTGCCTCCCCAGAGAGAAAGCCAAAAAGAAGAAAGAAATCATCAGTGTTCTAAAGCATGGAAAGCCTAGAGTTCATGGACAGATGAGAGCTAGAAGAAGACCCGAAGGACTAGCTAGAGAAATAAGTGACATTCTCACTAAAGGCTGAAAACAGAATTATGTATCTTTACAAGCCTGGTCCAGAAATAATTCATGCTGATGGCCTGAGTTGTTTGCAGATCACAGATTCTATTGTGCCCTTGACACTGAGAATTAGAAGGTTTCTATGGAAGGAATTTGAAAGCCAAATTTATGAATAGAATGCTCAAGTTCCTCTAAGTGAAATCTGGAATTTTATTTCAACTTCTTTCAAAGGGAACTAGATATTTCTATTCATTGCTAAGTGTCCATTTTCTTTCCTATTATATTTGGTACAAAACTTAATCCTCTAGATTAAAATAAATACTGAATTATGCCAACCTAAAATGACAGGTATATTGAAACAGGAGAATTGAGGTGAGTGGGACTCCTTCCAAAATGACTCAGTAATAAGGATATTCTCCTCTAAATATGTATTCGGTAATGGGAGAAGGGAAATAATCCATATGTGTCATAAAGATAAGGCTTCCTGTAATTTACATACTATCTGTAATATCTTGATTTTAAGTGTAAGTTATGCTGGTTGGCTAGGTGAGAATAGTGCTCATTTTGATAATAAAATTTGGATTCATTACTGTCTTGAAAATGTGCAACATCATCAATATTATTATTATTATGTCATGTTCCCATCAGTTTGTCTTTGTATCTGGCAAGGCAACTGTATTTGGAAAAAATGCCAAGAAGTGCTCAGATTAAGAGAATCAGTGGGTTCTCATAAATCAGTTCCAGGTTGCTGTGTATCATTAGGGACAGACTAAATGGGCTGGTTGGTATCAAAACCATTTCTTCTATAACCTTTCTTGAGTCCACCTCTTCTCTAAACTTCCCTGAGTCCACAGATGTCTGTAAGTCATCAAGAACAATTGCAAGCTACTCATATATATACAAATAACTAGTATCAATTGGCAAAATTACAATCTAAAGTCCCAGATGATTAGTGTGTGTGTGTGTGTGTGTGTGTGTTTGTGTGTATGTGTGTGTGTTTCATCAGCAAAATCCAGTCTATAAATAGTGTTCTTCAACATGTTTTACTTTAGAAAAAAGAAAATAGTCAATACAAGGAAAAAAATAAATCTGGTTCATCTGAGGCTACACCAGGAAACTGGGCTTTTTTTGTTTTTTGTTTTTGTTTTTGGCCAGACCTGGGGCTTGAACTCAGGGCATGAACACTGTCCTTGGGCTTTCTCAAGGCTAGTGCTCTACCACTAGAGTCACAGCACCACTTCTACCTTTGTTCTATATATGTGGTACCAAGGAATTGAACCGGGGTTTTCGTTCATGATAGGGAAGGACTTTACCACTAGCCCAAACTTCCGGCCCAAGGGCTTTTGTTTTTGTAATGGAGCAGAAGGGATGTTTATTACACAGATTATGAAGAGTAGAATTCATAGTTTATAGGGGATAAAATCTATTCTGTTTTGGGGGGGTCAATCGACTTTATAAGGTTTCGGTTTGATTATGTGACATTTTGTCTGAGTGACTCCATTTTGCTTCCATCTGTTTTGTTAGGGTGCAGTGCAAGAGCTGAATTCTAAGTAATAGTTTCCCATAAATCTTACTAAATGCTAGTTTATTTACACTGAAAATTGACAGATTGCTCAGTCAGATGGTGAAGAACCTTGAATAGCTTTTAATAGCTAGGTTCCACTCTCTAATTACTCTTCATCTTTAAGATTATACTTTCTCTGGGCCTCAGATTTTGTTTTTGCAACTTTGTTCTGAGTTCTAATCTGTAATAGAAGGACAATAATATGCTTGGGATAGGAAAGAAAGTAAGATTATCTGGTTATGTTAAACTTCAAACAATGATCAGATTAAGAAAATTATTTTGTAAATATATAAATGCAAGCCTGGCACAGTGGCTCACACCTATAATCCTAGCTACTCAAGGGGCTGAGATCTGAGATAGTGGTTCAAAGCCAGCCCAGGCATTACAAAGCCATGAGATTCTTATCTCCAATTAATCACTAGAAAATAGGAAGTGAGGTTGGGGCTCAAGGGAAGGGTGTTAGTCTTGAAGCTGTAGAACTTAGGGACAACACCCAGGCCCTGGGGTAGGTAGGTAGCCTGGAGCTAAAGAGCTCAGGGAAGGCGCCCAGGGCCAGAGTTCAAGCCCTATAACAAATAAATGAATGAATGAATGAATTCCACAGTCCATGTGGCATGTGTACCTTGATGCACAGATGTGTCTTCATTGGTGACTTCCCATTTACTTCTTCATGCTTATGAACACACACACACGCATACACGCATATATATATTTACATATATATGTATATACACACAATACTGCAGTAGACATGGCTGTGCTGGTGGCTTTGGTGTAACCTGGTTTGGGGTCAGTTTGATAGATGTCTGGCAATGTGGGAATTGCTGGGTCATAGAGAAATTCTATGTTAAGTGTTTTGAGGAACTTCCATACAGCTTTCCAGAGTGGAGGAACAAGTTTACATTCCCACCACAGTGTAGTAGTTTTGCCTTTTGGCCATATCACTGCCACCATAAGTTTTTGTTGGTTTTTCTTGATAATGGCCATTTTAACTAAAGTGAGGCAGAATCCCGATGTTAATTTGGTTTGCATTTCTTTTATAATCAGAGATGTTGAACATGCCTCCATGTGTCTATTGGCTATTCCTTTCTCTTCTCTGGAGAAACTCCAAGTCTTTAACCTACTTATGGATGAAGCTGTTGTTTCTTGAGGATTTGTTTGAAGGAGGTTTAATTTTCTGAGTTCTGATATTTTAGATATGAGGCCTTTATCTGATGCATAGATAGTAAAGATCTCCCCCAATCTGTGGGCTTTCTATTTATCTTGCTAGCTATGTTATTTGCCATGTAGAATTTTTTTTGGGGGGGGTCTCTTCAGCTCAAGGCTATCACCCTACCCCTTGAGTGACATCGCCACTTCTGGTTTTCTGGTGGTCAATTGGATATAAGAGTCTCATGGACTTTAGTGCTCAGGCTGGCTTTGAACAGTGATCCTCAGATCTTTTGAGTAGCTAGAATTACAGGTGTGAGCCTTTGTGCCTGGCCAGAAATTCTTCAGTTGATGAAATCCCATTTATTCAATCTTTCTTTGATTTGTTATGTTTCTAGTTAATTAAGGAGTTTCAACCTGTGCCAAAGAGCCCTCATGTTTTTCCTATCCTTTTCTGTAATATTTTCAGGGTATCTGATCTTCCATTGAGAAAATGTGCATATATATATATATATATAATAGAAGTCTATGCTTCCATCAGAAAGAATGATATTGCCACATTCATAAGGAAATGGAAGATTTGGAAAAATTTATATTAAGTAAAGTAAGCCAAACTCAAAGAAACATAGGTTGTATGATTTCTCTCATTTGTAATAATTAGAATTGCCTATGAAATCTACAAGTAAACCCATGTACAGTAAAAGACAAATAATTACACCTGCATATGATTGATTAACTAGCAATTTAAACATTCTCCAGTGAGAACAAAGGAGTATATCCTTAGGAGAGGATCATTTCGGATCAATAGTTATGTGCATAAGGTTATATAAAATGATACTTATGGAAATTAACTCAAAGTAATTAAAGTAAGAAATTTTTGTTTTGTTTTGTTTTGCCTGTCTGGGGGCCTGAACTGAGGGCCTGGTCACTGTCCCTGAGCTTCTTTTTTCTCAAGGCTAGCACTCTACCACTTGAGCCACAGTACCACTTCCATTTTCTGTTTATGTGGTACTGAGAAATTGTACCCAGGCATTCATGCATGCTAGGCTAGCACTCTACACTAAGCCACATTCCCAGTCCAAGAAAGATGTTTGTTTTATACTGTTTGAGATTTGTTCTTTCTTCTTCTCTTTTATCTTTGGTCTATTCCTTTTTGTTGCTGATTTTGATTTCTGTACCCTTTGTTGTATATAACATTATATGATTTGGGGAGGGGAAGGGAAAGCACAGAAATGGCTGGACAAAGGGTGAACCCATTCATCAGTGAAAGCTACTAGTCACTATGTTGGAAATGAATGATGTAACATTTGGGATACAGAGGCAGGAGGGGAAGACTGGGTGAGGAGGAGGGTGACTGTTCACAGGAGAATATTCTTGTTATCCTAGTCATGTAACTGTAACCACTCTATATATTACTTTTCTAATGAAATTTAATTTAGGAAAAGAATGCAAATTTAAAAAATAATCATAATAATTAAATAACTTATATGACAAAGAGTTTAATAAAGTGCCTGGTCTATGAACATTTATGATTATTATAATATCTTTACCTGTATTCAAAGTAGGCCCTCAATGAATGAAGATAAAGTCAGTATCATACTACATTTTAATTGGATAATATTGCTAGTTGATTTAAGAGTTATAAAATACTTTCACATTTCTTTTAAAGTTAGGATTATTGATAGACTTTATTTTGAATAATGTCATTCTTTACACTTGAGCCCAAGCTCTGCATATTTGGAGTCACTTGAATTTTCACCATTTAGTTTGGTATTGGCCATAGATTTGTCATGACCCAATCATCCTCAAACCCTTCCATGAAATGCAAAGTTGGAAATCACTACTGACTTTATTCTATGAAACCAGCATTGAATTTATTCCAAAACCAGACAGGGATTCAACAAATAAAAGAGAACATAAACCAATCACTTTGATGAACATAGATGCAAAACTCCTTAATGGAACTTGCCAACTGAATTTAGCAACTAAGCAAAAACACCATGCAACACATTTAAGCAGGATCCATCCAAGAGATGTAAGCTTGGCTTAATATATGTAAAGCAGTAAGTGTAATAGCACATTACCAAAGACAAGAATCACATGACTATCTCAATAGATGTGGCAATAGACTTGACAAAATCCAACTTACTCCCATAAAAGCTCTGGAGAATCCAATAGATGCAACTTTCCTCAACATAATAGACTTTATGATAAACCTACATAGCACCAGCTTTTACATCACTTATTTTTATCTTTCGTTCTCTATCTAAAGCGTGACATTAATTAAGAAAAACTGAATGTCTAGTTTTTCAGCATTGATTTATTACTAAAGGATGTAGGAGAAATAGCCTAATTATGGTATTGCCTTAAAGCAGCAATTCGTTCTTCAGTTTGGAGTATCTGTGAATGTCTTTCTCAACACTTTGATAGCGTAACAAAAATAGAGGAAAGCTAATATTTAAATATATATTTATTTATTTTACACATATTTTTATTGTAATTAATAGAAGGGTCACATTATATTCACCAGATAAAAGGTGCATTACTTCACAAACATTGATACGCTTTCTCATGTCTTGGTCCCCATTTTCCTCCCGCCACCCCAATGCCTCATCTTGTTTTCCCCCCTTCCCTATCCGATTTCAAATAACCAAATACACATATATACAATACATCAGATAACAAGGTGAAATACTGTACAAATATAAGATAACCAAGGGACAGCAAAAGAGATGAGAGATAACATAGTACATTAAGGACAACAATCACTCATTATATTGCTTTTGTTTCTATATCCTGGAGGTCCTTTCATTTAGCATCATACTATAAGGCCTTATATATCTAGGTTTTGTTCTATTGTAAATCTCTGGTAGGAGAGCCCAAGGTTTCTACTGGTTATGACAAATGAGGGAAACCATTGAGCCTATGTTCCTTTGAGTCTGGCTTACTTCATTTAATATGATTTTTTTTCTGTCTTTCCATTTCCTTAAAAATGGGGTAATGTCATTCTTTCTGACAGCAGTATAGAATTCCATTGTGTATAAATACCACATTTTGTTCATCCCACTCATCAACTGAGGGACATCTGGGTTAGTTCCTATGTCTTTGCTATGGTAAATAGTGCTGCAATGAACATCGTTGTGCTAGTGGATTTAGTATGTCCTTTTTTCTAGACAATTGGGTAAATGCCAAGTAGTGGAATTGCTGGGTCATAGGGGAGCTCTATGTTTAGTCTTTTGAGGAACTGCCATACTGCTTTCCATAGTGGTTGAAGGAGTTTGCATTCCCACAAACAGTGTAGTAGTGTTCCCTCCTGGCCACATCCTGGACAGCCTCTGTTGTTCTTACATTTCTTGATCCTGGCCATTCTAACTGGAGTGAGGTAGAATCTTAGAGTTGTTTTGATTTGAATTTCTTTCTTTTTTTATAGAAGAATTTAGTGACGTTGATTTTTACATCATATTTCAAATGACATGTTTAATGAGTGTTCAAGAAGGGAATCTCTATATACAATCACTGGCACTTAGTTTTTAGAATGTAATCAAAATTAGGCTAAGGGTTTGTATATCATAGATACATATTAATTTATGTAATAAAACATTATGTCTATAGAGTCATAGTTTCTTTTATGGCCAGAGATGTCGAGCATTTCTTTGGCCCATCTTTTAATGGGATGGTTGTTTCTTTGGAGATTAGTTTTGGAGTGATTCAATTTTTTGAGCTGTTGATATATTTTAGATATGAGGCCTTTCTCTGTTGTATGGTTAGTGAAGATCTTCTCCCACTCTGTATGCTTTCTAGTGAATTTTCTAGCTATGTCTTTTGCAATACAGAAGCTCTAAAGTTTAATGCAGTCCCACTTATCCAGACTTCTCTGATTTGTTGTGTTTCTTGGTCCTTGTTAAGAAAACTTTGACCTGTGCCAAGGAGACCTAGTGTATCTCCTATTCCTTCTTGTAAAGTTTTTAGTGTATCTGCTTTTACCTCCAGGTCTTTGATCCATTTGGAGTTAATCCTGATGCAGGCTGAAAGGAAGGATCCAACTTTAGTTTTCTGCAGGTGCTTAACCAGTTCTGCCAGCACCACTTGTTGAAGAGGCTGTCTTTCTTCCATTCTATTTTTTTTTGGCTCCCTTATTAAACATTAGGTGGCCATAGGTCTGAGGGTTAATATCTGAGTCCTCAGTTCTATTCTACTGGTCTTCAATTTTAAATCAAATGTTTAATTTAGCAACATAAATTTCAAATTATGTA
Organism: Megascapheus bottae; assembly: GCF_031878675.1. Classification (NCBI taxonomy): domain Eukaryota; kingdom Metazoa; phylum Chordata; class Mammalia; order Rodentia; family Geomyidae; genus Megascapheus; species Megascapheus bottae. The sequence continues at coordinate 18,004,719 of NC_143522.1, forward strand.
TCTAACAAACCAATATGATTGTAAATATTTGTTTTAAGAGTCCCATGAAGTAAAAGTAAATAAAGAAATGATGCTTGTTTTTTGCATCATACTACAATAGAAACACATTTTGTCTCTATGTATAAAAGAAGAGAACATCTGGGGTAGATGTAATTTGCCATAAAAGAGAAGCATATATGTCTCTATAGTTCTTTATGTCCAGAAAGTTTAAATATAAAATGTGTTTAGATTTTGTAAATGAACCAAATAAATGTGTTTAGTATATATTAAGTATGCAATTGTTTTGTATTCTAGGATATGCTAAATAAATATGTTAAGGCTTTAACAAATAGAAATGAAAAAGTAGTTAGGCATGATGGTATATTACTCTAATCCTAGTGTGAGGCTAAAGAAGGAGGCCTGGGACACTTCATGAGATTCTCTCTAGTTAGAAAACTTTCTTAAAGGTGTAGACCCACAGATCAAGGATAGAATACTTGTCTAGCATTCATAAGGCCCTGAGTTCAGTCCTACTTACCACAAACACACACACCTATACACACATCTGGAAAAATTGAAGAAAAAATTTACATATATTCAGACATAGAATCAAGCATGTTACACCATAAAATTTCTAGGTGTAGAAGATAAATGGGAAGCCTAGCTCCTTATCAGATATATTAGCCTGAAAAAAATAGTGAGTTAATTCAAGTTTAATACAGAGAACAATTTAGTTATTCAGTAATTTCAGGAAATCTATGAATTATTACTTTACCACAATAGCATGTGAACTTTTGAATTATTCAGCTTTTCATATGGGGGATTCATATTTAGTTCTAATTTAGAACTAATGAAAGAAAATTTTCTTGGGATTGTCATTCACTATTCACATCTGAAGCACTAATAAAATCATATGACACAATTCACAGACTACTAGAGGCTTCCTTTCCTTACTGATCTTAGGAATTTTAGTTTCTTTCCTATATTATGGTACTTTTATTGAAATATTTTTTCATTAAGATTTTATTCCATATCATGTGGACCAGCGCAATGGCTTGTATAAAGTATTGTTAACATAATAAATATATATACACATATGGTGTTATTAATATAATTACTTCATATATTTACATAAATATATGTACTCATTTAAAGATGATGCTGTTTGAGCCTCTAAAGTGAGAATATTTTAAAGAACCTGCTTGGTTCTGTATGTCAGAGTTTTCCTAGATTTTTAGCTTGCTTTTTAATTTTAAACTGTATATTAATAAAGGAAATACATGGGATAGGATTCATATTATCTATAAGCACTGAAATGCTTATGATTGCTTCATTTGTCACTAGAGACATGTGTGGTAAACCATAAAACAGATTACAAATAGAGGCATATACTCAATTATAGGTCATTCAAAACTCAGCCATTTGTAACTGAATAATCTTTTAAAGGTAGTGATAGGTGGTATATTTCCCGACATTCATCTGTATGATATAACATTGGTTGAGAACTGCTTTTGTCCATTGGATACCCATGTATTAAAGAACACTGCATTCTCAATCAAGAAGAATTGGCAAAGAATTTCATTATTCTTTTGTTATCTGAAATTTTATTACCTCATATATGATAGACATTTCTCTTTCTTCAGTTAAATTGTGATGGCATGTATGCTAACCCTTTGACATACAATAGAATTATTTCCTGTTTTTTAGAGCCTATGCAGGGCTTATGAATTGCTTAGTAATTCCTCGAAAAAAATACTGTGTTTGAATGAAAAATTGACTGAGGTAATACATACTCGTTGGCCACAAATTATTTGAGTGCTTGTTGTATTCAACATGGCAATAAGTAATTGGGCCTAGAATGAAAACTGCCATTTTTCTTTTCTTTTTTTTTTTTTTTTTTTTTTTTTTTACGGTAGGTCCTTGGGCCAGTTTCCATACTAAAATTCTGGTTAAACACACTTATGCAACTTTATAAGGATTTACATTCTGCCCATCTGAAGAATGCAGATATTTACAGGAATCTACTGAATAAGAGGTATTTACTCTACTTTTAGGTAACAAGTATAAAATATTATGCTAGAATTTCTGTAAACAAATATCAAGTTAGTATTAGGGGTCATTATTTGGAATACTGAGTTTGAATCTTTGCTTTGTCCATTAACTTTGCAGTATCTTTCACTAAATCTTGATTATGTAATGAGTGAACAATGGAGTGAATAAAAATCCTAGCTACACTGGAGGCTGAGATCTGAGGATCAAGGTCCAAAGCTAGCCCAGGCACCTTGTGATTCTTGTCTTCAGTTAATCACTAAAAAATGGGAAGTGGGGTTGTAGCTCATAGGGTAGCGTGATAGCCTTGAGCTGAAGTGCTCAGGGTCAACACCCAGGCCCAGCGTTCAAGGCCCATGACCCTCCAAAGAAAAATGACAGAATACAGAGGATTAAAGGTAGAAGGAAAAGTATACTATCTGTTTTTCAAAGCATAGAATCACTAGATTCTATTTATAAAATGTGAATTTAAAAATAAAATATATAAAGAACTAATATTTCTTTTCCTTAATTCTAGCCTCTTACAATCTTTTATTCTAGTGACACTTACCATTTTTTTCAAGCAATACTAGATTAAAATTTTCTTCCATTTCTAGTTTTCTTTATCAAGTGAAATTAAAATTTGGTACCTTTAAACAATAGGTTTGTAAGCTTAAGTGCTGTTTTATGCACAAGTTTTTGATGATTAATATTTCCATGCTTTTTACCTGAATGCACATCTGGAATGATGTTCTGTGAATGTATGCTTCTTGAAAATAGTCATAAGTTGGTTTTATCTTATAATTTTCCTCTTTTTCTTGGAAGATTTTCTTCTATTACTTCCATAATTTATATATGAATGTGCATGATTTATATGCAATTCATTTAGTAGAAGACTCCTTTGAGATGGAAATAGGATTTTAAAAAAGTGATATCTGTGGCCTATTTTGAAGGCTCCACCTGTTTGTGAGCCTTTCTCAGGCAGCCATGTACCATATCTGCCTTTCCAAGGCCCAGGCAAGGCATTGACCTCAGGCAGCTACAGGGACAGTTCAGCACAGATGTCATGATAAACCCAAATTTAACAGTTTTGGACCCCAATAGGGTCAACTCCCACTACTTCCTTCAAATTCTATTACTGGCTATATTCATAGCTTTTTAAAAAATAAATATGACAATTATAATATCTGAGAAACTTATAAGCCTTCTGGCTCAGACCGTCCTTCCAACACTGACAGTAAAGTATGTCTCAATTCCTTCTTTGCAGGTTGCATCAGAGTTGAATCCTGAGCCCTCCACACAGGGACGGTAAGTGTGGCAGTGATGCACACTGTTGGGGACGTGGTTCCTTTTTGTGTTCATACCTGTTGTTTCCTCATCTTTCTCTGTTGGCTGGCATCTGCCTCCTGAGGTAGAACTGATACGTTGCCTTGCTGTTATCGAGTATAATCAACAAGAAAGGATACTTCTATGTTTAGCTTTTTGAGGAAACTCCGTAGTGCTTTCCAGAGTTGTTAGTTTACATTCCTACCACTGACGTTAGTAGTTTTCCTCTTTGGGCCACATACACGGCAGCATTTGTTATTGTTAATTTCTTGATATTGGCCATTCTAACTGGGGTGTGGTAGAATTGCAGTGTTGTTTTGATTCGTGTTTCTTTGATGGCAGGAGATGTTGAACACTTTTTTATGTGTCCATTGACCATTTATGCCTCTTCTTCTGAGGAGTCTCTCTATACGTTTGCTTTGTTAAACTGCAAAAAAAAAATCAATAATCAATACATATCATTAAAGTGAAGAAAAATGAGGGCAATGGATAGGTTGAGAGGCATGGTTGAAAGGGATGACATTGTATTCATAAACTCCTTTGTACACATAAAGATAAAAGTATCTTTTAAAAATGACAAAGAAACCAAAGCCATAAAAACCACAAAACAAACAAAAAACAAGAAAATGAATTTCCTTGGTTTACTTTCTATTTTCAACCTACATTTATGTTTTAACATTATACTGGGATTATGATGAAAGTCATAAACATTGTGCCACTATCCTTTATTCTTTATGTTTATGCTTTATTGGTCATGATTACACTGAGAAGTAATGATAGTAGAACTTTGACATGTGTTTAGAGATGCTTTAATCAGGATTGAAGTGCATAAACTTGTTACAGGAAAATGTTCTCTGTCACCAAAATTGTCAGAAGGATCCACATCATAATTTCAATGGTTTAATAATTAAAAATTATAAAAAATATGAATCTCAAGAAGAAAAACCTGCCCAGTGCCCCCAACTCCATTGAAGGAAAGAAATATATTGTGATTTTTTTGCCTCTTTAAATAAAATGTTACTCTAGGTGAGCAATGAGACACTAGGGCTGCTGGGTGATATTCTTCATGCAGACTGCTCTCATGACCTCATAAGCTAATAGAGGAGATAATAATTGCATATATATGTACATACATATATATGTACATATATGTATATAAATATCCATCCCAGGGAGATAAAAGCAATAATGAACTTGAGTTCAGAACCATTGTGAAGATAAACTAGTGGAGACTCCGGGTTCAGGGAGTCTTCTTGGGAGACGACATCTCACTTGAGTCTTAAAGCTTCCCTGAGAACTAGCCAAGCATGTTCTAATGAAATTCTCAGCAAGGGGAATGATGGTATAACTTCCCTGTAGAATCGTTGCTAATGGAAGTATTACCTCTTTTCCTTTGGGGGTTTTTCTTCTCCCCAAGGCAATTATAGAGGCAAAACTTTATGGGTAAAAAAAGAATCAACAAGGGCTGCTTTGCAACTTGGCTGTACCCAGCAGAAAATCCCAGCTAACTGTGAATGGAGGAGATCTCCAAGAAGGGCTAGGGAGAAAGAAGACAGGGATAGTATAATCTCGAGTCCAGAAGGAAGAAGTAGGTGTGGGGGGAGAAAAGGAAGGAGGGAGAAAGGAAGTGGGAGAAGAGTGGGGAGGAGGTGAGAGAGAAAGAGAGACCATATCTAAACATCTTTCCCCTGAGTAGCAGCTATGCTGAGCAAAGTTGTGGGGTTATCAGTACTGAGAACAAATGGTGTCAGTTTGACATTTTGCTGCTGGCAGAGGCAAAACACCCCTGAGGAAGAGACACTGATCTTCGTTTTGTTTATTCAATTGAGGGTGATGTCTTGGCAGGTTGTGATAAATGTGTTTAGAAACTGAAAGGGATATGGTTATTGTGTGGTTTCTGCTTATTGGAGCATTGGTGTTTCCCACCTGAATAGCAGAGTAGCTCCCAAGTAATGCATATTGCGAACGATCTGGCAATCACGACTGTGACCAATGACTACTAAGATGCCTAGAGATGCCCCTCAAACGTTCTTATCCCATTAGCTAAGCCAGGATTAATATAATATAATATAATATAATATATATATATTATTCCTTGTAAGAGCTGGTCACTGATGCATGAAATTCCTTTAAATGAGATAAACTTTTCTTTCTGTCAGTGGTGGCTGAAGTTTAAAATGCAAATAGCCTTAGAGTGATAAAACTTCTGATTTCAATGCTTTTCTATGAGTGTGATGAGTGAAAGCTTATCTTTTAAAAGTGAAAATTTAAATGCACTTTAGTGACTGAGGTTGCTTATGTGAATAAGAAAGGAAGAGGCAGAGGGAGTGGGAAAGAGGAGTGAGAAGGAGAGGGAAATGGAGAGAGAAAGGAGAGCTAGGGAGACAAACAAAAAGAATAAGAGCAGAGAAAAAAGAAAGCTAAAGTAAGTAGGCAGAGCGGAAGAGGGAAGAACAGAGAGAGAAAAAGAGAGAGGGAAAAGGGAAGGAAAGCGGGGAGAGGAGCAGTGAAAAACTAGGGGGAAATGTGAAGAGGGTCTACTATTTAGGAAAGTCCAGCTTGTTTACTTTGGCATAGGGAGAGTGATTGTTATAGGTGTAATTCTGAATTTAAGATCAGGATAAGTGCACACACACATATACATATATACATATGTATGTACACATATATGGATATACAGTCATAACAATAATTGGGATTATTGGAAAGCAGGGCATTTTTGTCTACAAATGAACTAGTTTGGCAATGTGTACACTCTTACACGTCACCACCACTTTACAAGCTATTGATAATAAATTAATGTCAAATAAAGTTTACGGCTTTGGCAAGGCAAGATAAGATAACTGGATACTCTTACAAGTAAAATGAAGACAGGATATCTGTCAAGAAAGGAAATCTGGTTTACTCAGAGCAAGTATTCCCAAAAATCAACCCTCAGTAAGATTTTTTTTAATCAAATGAATAGGTAGCTGCTCTCATGAAAATTAGTAGGAGTTTAAACGCCTAAACTTTGAATCCACTGGGCACACTAACAGATAATTTCTTATAATTCCTTTCATAGAACCTGAATAAGGAACTAAACAAAATAGGGAAGGGAAGACAATAATATTATCAACTAGACATTAGTTGATAATAATTCTTCTGAAGGAATTCACTGGCATGAAAAAGAAGACTCAAATGCAGGGCAGGAGAGCAGATCTGTGCTTTAAATGCCTCTGCCCACTATTGGAGGGGTATCTTTGTGATCATGAATTGACATGCTCCTTTCACTTGCTCTCATAGCCTGTTAATTATGTGGCAAAGACAGCTCCAGCAGCCTGCAAAAGACTTGTGGCTAGGAATGGCTCAGGATAGTTGAAAGTTGGGCAAGCATTGATATCAACAGAAAGAGTGGAAGGCAAATAGCTGTGGGTGGAGACCATCTGCCACATCCAGCATTCATTCCTCACTTTTGCCAGCATGCAAACCACATATGTGACAATTCCGATGAGATGATTTATTAATGATCCTGTTTGCAAATTTAGTACAAATATTTGTCTAATGTTAGAGGACATCTCATGTATAACATCTGTTTTTCTTACTTGTATAGTTATTTCCTGGTAAAATGTTGTCTACTTCCTTCCTCCCTTTCCTTGCAGAGCAGACATTAAAAGATGGTGATGGGTAAGGCAGTCGAATTCAGTTATGAACTTGTGGAAGTTAAGAAAAAGAAGCATGTGGAATAAACACTCTATGTTATCATTTTGTTAATAGTCAAACCCTCCTTCTTGTACATATCCTGCTGGCTGTTTATTGCATTGTTTGTGCTTATTTGTACATAGCTTTTTAAAAGAGTATGTTAGGAGATTTTTTCAATTTGAATTCAATAATAGGTTAAAGCTTCTTGAGACCTTTTTGGCTCTATTTATTGATTTTATTTGGGGAAGCAGGTCCAGATCTTGTACTCGGGTGTTGGGCACTGTCCTTTAGCTTATTTTGCTCAAGATCAGTGAATTCCTGGAACTCCACTTTTTGCTCTTTGGTAGGCAATTGGAGGTAAGAGTCTCGTAGACTTTCCTATTCACCCTGGCTTTAAGCTGACATCCTCAGAACCAGCATCTTATGTAGATAGAACTATAGGCCTGAAACAATGGTGCCAGATCTTCCATTTATTTATTTTTAATTTAATTTAATTGTTAAGGTGATGTACAGAGGGGTTACAGTTACATATGCAAGTCACATGTACATTTCTTGTCCAATATTGTTACCTGTCTCTCTTGTTTTTCCCCCATTTTCACATTCCCCTAATCCTTGTTCAGTTTATTTTGAGATTAAAATAATAATAATTTTCCCCAGGCCAGCCTGGACTACATTCTCCCATTTATGCTTCTTGATGTATGTAGGATGACAGTTGCTCACCAAACCTTTCTTACCCACTGAGATGAAATCTCAAGGACTATTCTTCCTGGAACTATTTGGCCTGGAATTATGATTCATCTGATCTCAGACCTTCCTCTATTGTTTGAAATGGGCTCTTGCAAACATTTACGCTGAATGAGCATGGAATGTTCAACCTTTTGATATCTTCTTCCCAAGTAGCCAAGATCACAGATCTGAGCCACTGGCATCCAGCTTGCATCTGGCTTACTTTGTTTAATGCAGTCCCTATGAGATGCATCTATGCATCCGTGTGCTTGTATATTAGTTGATTCTTTTATTTTTTATTGTTGTATAATGTAAAATTCATGTACAATTTGTTTATATAATGTACTATTTATGAATAGTAGATTGTGTTTGAAGTTTGGGAAGATTGTGTTTGAAGTTTGGGCTTTATAAAAACATACCAAAAAATTTGGAATGTGTGTGTAAGACATTCATTAAATTCTCTTAAATGTGTATCTGTAGATAAAAGTTTTCATAGTCCCTGTCATTTATAATAAATAGTTTATATCTAGAGTTGTCCTAGCCGATAACCATAGTAGCTCAATAGGTATGTACCTTATAAAATGATTCTAATCAAAATGATCTCCTCCTGAAAACAAGAGGATTTTTTTTGCTTTTTTTTAAATATATGGTGTGAAGTTATTTCTTTTCTTTTTCATTTTCTCCTCCTCGGGTTTATCCCTGGTAGTCAATGCTTCTGATTTCAGTTCCATGTCTTGTATATACATTTATCTGGGAAGGGCATAACAAAATGGTGAAACAAAGGACAGAGGGTGAACCAACACAACAGTGATACTCATGAGATACTATGTTAGAAATGAACTTTATAATTTGATAGGAGAAGGGAAACTAGGAAGGGACGCAGGAGAAAATGGGGGAGGGATTACAATGCTCAACTAGAAATGCACTTATTACCTTTGATTTCCTTATATTACTTTGGACATGTAACTCCTCTGTACATCTCCCTTACAATAAAATAAAATAAAATTAAGAAAATTACTTAGTAAATAGAGCCACTTTTCCACAATTGCTATACTACCATACACTTTTACCATAGAGCAGCCAGAGTTCCATAGAATTGATAATACTTGGTATTGTCTCCTTATTTGTTGACCTTCTGATAATCTTTTCTTTTGTATTCTATGGTTATTTAAATGTCTTTTTTATTGACAGAATAATATATACAGGGGTCACAGTTACATTTGTTAGGTAGTAGGTGCATTACTTCTCCCACATTGATACACCTTCTCATGTTTTTGTCCCCATTCCCCTCCCTCCCAATCATCTTATTTTCCCCCTCTTCCCTTTCCTATTTCAAATAAACAATATATATAATATATCAGGTAACAAAGTCAGATGCAGTAACTACATGAGATTAACCACAAGGCCAAAAAAAGAGAAGAGAAATAACATAGTACACAGCATGTCTATTTTTTTTTTATCAGAGGTATTATACGGGGAACTTTGAGCCTTGTTTAAATATTCTCTTTGTGAAGGGAATTTTTAAGTGCTTTGTCCATTTTATTAGTTGTCTGTATTTTTCTTATTAAGTATTTAGATTCCAAATACTTGCATGTCCTTTTATTAACTTTATTTTATTGATTTCCAATTCAGTTTAATTAATTGCTAAAGGATGATTTATGTTTTGAGGTTTTTTTAGATTTTTATACAATTATTTGAAATTTGTCGAGATTAATACAAAATGTGAGTTGTGGTAATAAATGTTTTGTGGTCACTTAAAAATAATGTGTGTTTGCCACACATTTAGCATTGTGTATCAAGAAAGCAATTAAATTGAATTGGTTTAAAATACTATTCAAATCTATATTGATAATACTTTGACTTAGTGGGATAAGTTCATTGAAATGTACAACTATAGTTCATTGATTTATCTTCTGTTATCATTTCTGTTAAACTTTATTTCTTTATATTTAATAGTTGTAAGCTACACAAAATTCCAGTGTATTAATCTTCATGTTTAATGTATTCTTTGCCAAATGAAATACCTTTGTATATTTTAAATATTTCTTCCCTTCAAGTATATTTAGCCTGATATTAATCAGCTTACAATAGCTTTCTTTTGATTAGCATGTTTCAATTGTTCAACTTTCTGCCTGTGATTTTTCTATTTATAGTGGATTTCACATAAAAAGTATAGAAGTGGATGGATTCTTTTCATAAATGTGACTATATTTTATTTCCTTTTAACTACAGTGCTTAGTCTATTTGTAGTTACAACAATGGCACCTGTTCTTTGTTTTAAGTCTGCCATTGTGGTCCTTGTTTTCCTTTTGTGTTATCAGGCTTGCTCCTTCATTCATCATTTTCTATATACCTCTATGACCTATTTTCTATCAATATTTAATTATTCTTCTAAATAAGCCTTCTTGGTTACCTAGGGAACCTAGATCAGAGTGCTAAACCCTAGCTGAATTCTCCTTTGTATGAGAGACTTCACTTACATTTCCATATTCAGGGATGATTCCTCTATCCTAATCACCTACAAAAGGCTCAACATTTTAATAACCCAATTTCAAATTTCTGAGATGATACATTACATTAGCCTTCTTTATGTTTTCTTTTTAGTGAAAGATTTTTATTAACACTGATTTTTTACATCATAATTCAAATGTCATGTTTAACAAACAAGTACTGAAGATGGGAATATCTGTCTGCAATCACTGACAAATAACTTTAAGAACATAATTAAAATTAAGCTGTCTTTGTATGTCATAGATACATATCGATCTATATTAATGTTTATGGAATATATACCCCATCGCAGACTTATATGTTTCTATAGATATATTTATATCTCCAAGTTCATGTTATATTGAGTCATCTCTCTTATACTGTTTGGATCTAATATCCACATATCAAGGAGACCATGCACCTTTTGTTCCTTTGGTCTTGGCTTTTCTTACTCTGCATGATTTCTACTAGTTCCATCCACTTTTCAGAGAATGCCATTATTTTATCTTGTCTGGTGGCGATAGCCTTCTTTCTTAAAGGGAGTATAATGAGGATATACTAGCATCTTATGGTTTAGGAAAATTGGTTAAAAGATTTTATTAATGTCCTTCTCACTAATTGATATAAACAGACTCCTTCTTTGTAGTCAACCAGTATTAGTATATTTACCTATCCTAGTCAGCCTGGGCTGGCTTTGAACTGCAGTATTCTCTATCTGATCCTCTGTGGTATCTAGAATTACAGATATGAGTCACTGGTACCCAGCTCACCTATGCACAATTTTTATTATGGTGTATTATTCTATTTTATTATTGGAATTCTTCCTTCCCTTGTGATATCTCATAAACTCAAATTTTTCATAGATATGTATAGAATGAAACCCACCCAAATCAATGGTGTTTGAGTTTAAATGACATGTCTATGTGCATGGGTTTTAATTTGCCATTACATTTGCCAGCATGTGTTTATCATATACCATAACTGCCTACAGGCTTAATATTACTAATTATCTCTCTTAGATAAAGCATACCACTTAAACAGTAGCTACTGCTCTAATTTATTGTATTTAATTAAAGGAAAGTCTGGAAAGTAAGCATTTTTATCAGTAATATGTTTAGAAAAAATAAATATGATTTCAATGATAGCAGAGGATTAAGTCTTTTCAGTTATCCCCAAACCTCTATTTACCCATAGTTAGTTGTATTGATAATAAGGTCTTTCTTATATGTTTCAGGTAAATGATATTAAATTGTAAACATTACACATCTAAGAATTTGCAACTTTATTCAATATTTTATTTGGGTATTAATTTACTATTTCTTTACATCACTTTATTAGGACATTATAGATATGTGAAAATATGAACATACAGAATGTATACAATAGGAAAGTTTGGGGCCAAATATAAGCCAAGGAGACCACCCCTACCGCCAGACAGTAGATATAACCATTATCTGTTAACATTTTCTCCCATCTTGTTTAGTGCTATTAATACTTCTTATACATAAAACCTAACTTCCAAGTAAATTTCACGTATACAATAGAGTATTAGTTATATTGTATTTTTTTCAGTTTCTGAAAGATTAGTGTATGAGCAGTCATTTGTCTTAAACATCAAGAATAATTTATGGAATAATTATAAGAACTTACTCATCTTTTAAATATTTTAGAAAGAGCTGATATTTCATGTGTTTCTTTGTTTCCTTCTTACTGGTTTAAGACAGAAGCATTTTTAAGTAATAGCAATGTTTTCTTAGGAAAGGACGGATGAATTCAAGTTTATCTTCAGTTTAAAACTTCTCTGATCAAGTATCTTTTCTGAACAAAGGTAAGCATGTGGCTCAAACTGGACAGAATAGAATCATTTTTTCCCCTTTTATATCCCACACTGGTAAAAGAACAAAATTTGTGAAGTTCAGTGAAAGAGAAAAGGAAAATTTCTTGCTCAAAAGGAATGATTTAGAAGTCGTGTCTGTATAATTTGTCATGATCTTTAATGTTTCTCTTAAGTATGTTTAGGTTCTTCCACCAATTCTGCCCTACTGCTTTCCAGTACATTATGGAGTTGTTTTTCACTTGTGCATGGCTATGTCTCTCAGGGAACTTACAATCAGCTAAGAAAAGGCTTACACTGCATTGTAAAGTCTATGAGGATAATGGCTTTGGTGATTCTTCAACACACAGCAAGCTCAAGATCTTTACTATCGTCAAAAAAAAAGATGAGGGGCATACCATACTTTAAGTTACCTGGTCAAAGGGAAAAATGCCTAGAATATGATCTTTCAAAACTGTATTGCTTTTTTAAAGAATTTGTTAATGTTGATTTTTACATCATATTTTAAATGACAAGTTTAACATACAAGTGTTCACGGAGGGAATCTATTTACAATCACTGGGACTTAGTATTTAGAACTTAATCACAATTAGGCTAAGGGTTTGTATGTCATAGAAACATATTAATTTATGAAATAAAACATTATGTCTATAGAGTCATAGGTTTTTATGTCTATATAGTTATGTTTATATTTCTATTACCATGTCCATAGCTTTGGGTATGCAGTTATTGAGTCCTTGCTCTTGTACTCTTTGGATTTAATAGCCACATATTAAGGATACCATGTGCCTTTTGTATTGCGTTTTAAATTCAAAACCTGAGTAGTACTTCTCTCTCTCCCTCTCTCTGTCTTGGTTACCCTGTTTGCAATGTGAGGTGGCTTCATTGGGTTAATCCCATTTGTGTAAAGTACGTTAAATAAATTGTCCCTATCCATTTTTAAAATTGTCGTTGTTGGTTGTAGGGCTTGAACTCAGTGCCTGGGTGCTGTCCCTGAGCCTCTATGTGCTCAAGATTAGTCATCTACCACTTGAGCCACAGAGACACTTCTGATTTTTGAATGGATAATAGAATAAGAGTCTCACTGGGACTTTTCTGCATGGCTGGATTTGAAACCTGATCCCTCAGATCACTGCCTCCTGAGTAGTTAAAATTACAGGTGTTATCCACAGGCATCCAGCTTTACGCTTTCAATTACATTTCCATTTTTCTCCACTTTCCTCCTTCTTTTCTCTCAAACAGAACCAATGAATTTTGTTACATTGTCTTTGTGTGTGTGCATGCACACAAAAACCTATGAGCACACACATGAACAATAGCTTTCAATTTTGAACTTTAAAATAATCATAAAATCTAACTCCAAAGATTCTACATTTGTACCATAGAACTGAAGCCAATATATCCTGCCTACATAAAAAGAATGGGATCAGTGGGGTTAGGGGTGGATTACTTTGATATATTCTTCTGCCATGATTCCAAACCTACTGAGTTCTTGCCAGTCAAGTTTTGCCTAGAGACCCTGGAGGAGACATTGAAAAGGAGATCATAGAAAAATATGTATATACCTGCTAACTGACTATCTTAGCTCTAGAAATGAATTCCTATGGACCTTCCAGAGGATCAGAACCTATACTTTTGAAGGAGGCTATGATTTTTCATAAGCCTCTTCTTGATAAAGAAGAATTGAGTGTAAAGACACTATAAATACACTGTACAAATATAATGTGTATGTGTGTTCATACACACAGATTCATGAATGTAATCACACACAAACATATGTCCACATACACACAAGAGTCACCAATAGCTTCCCTGGATTCCAATTCCTTAGGCATAGGTTTTAACCACTGGTGCACTGGGATCAATTCTTTCTAGCATGTAATTGCTAGATTTCCATGACTTTTGTAGGGAGCATGATATCATATTAACAGTTTGAAATGTGACAAGTCAGGAACCACAGCTTGCTCCTCCCTGCCAATGACAGCTGTTTCACAGGGACATCCTTTGACTTTAAATATCAGTTAAAATTCTCTTCTCTCTTCTTCCTTTCAGTACTGAGAGTGCTTATGCTAACATGGACAAGCATAAACTTGCTGCATTTAGGAGTGGTCACTCTGGTTTCACTGTTCAGTCTGCCCAAAGAAATTAATTTGGAGGAGGACTTTCTGTTTTACACTAGTTTATTTGAGAGATCCCAGGAGGAGACAGGCCCTGAGGTTTCTTGCAAAGTGGCCGATCCTCCTGGCTTGGCCTCTGGCTGATTTCCTAGACCACTGCCTGCTGCTTCCTGCTCAGAGGCCCTGCTGGCATCTGGAGGAATGGAGTTGGCAGAACAGTTGCTAAATGTAGGACAGAAGCCCACGGGGTGCAACACCATCCTGCTGAGACTGCTTTTCTCAGCTCTGCACTGTTTTCATGAATTTCATGTACCAGGTAGGTGTGCTGGACACCTTGTGCCTTGCGTCCTAGTTTGAGGGAGGTTTCTGAAGCAAGTGCCATTTGGCTGGTGGCTCCTCTTAATCTTTTCAGTCACAGCTTAAGTGTACACCACGGCGTGTCCTAAGTAGCCTTTTCTATCATTTTTCTTCTTTAGGTCTGCTGTACTAATTCCAGTATGTAACATGTGGTCTATTAATACATTTACAAGTATAGTAAGGGGTTTCTTTTCCATGGTCTTCTAATGGAGATTATTTTGTTGTTCAATGAGATAGATTGTGTCCTCAAAGTCTGTACCTTGTTTCTGAGAGAGACTATGAGGAGATAATCAAGTTTTTCTCTATGTGAATTGGGGTGTTTACATTTCTTCCCCATAGATATCTTGAAACTGTGTAAATGCCTTAGATCTTCTGAGCCTTCTGTGCATCTTCATCATACAAGCTTCTCTATTGTGCATGTGCAGATAGAGGAGAACCAGTTCTGAGGTCCATGCAGAGGACTTTGTTCCCTCACGATTGCTTCCCTATTTCAACATCCCAATGCATCTTGTCACTTTTCTCTCACTTTGCTCTATGTCATTTACTGCTCCTTTGCTAGTGAGATTTCTAGTCTGCTACTTAGTGTTGATTTTAACAATGATCTTTTAACATCTACTGACCTTGTCACTGTATTGTAATAACCCATGATCTAGCTCTGAAACGGTATGGTTAGAACGAGACACTGGTTTGCCACTATTATTGTCTTCACCATCTTTAAACTCTCAACGCAGCTTCTCTTTAAGAAATAATCTCTATCCCAAATCTGAACTCTGCATGATGCTGTGTTTTCCTTGATTAAAAACCCTGGTAAGTGTGTATGGACTACAAGAAATAAAAGATTTCCCAGATATATACTTCTTTCAACTCAATATACCTCTCTCTCTCTCTCTCTCTCTCTCTCTCTTCTCTCTCTCTCTCTCTCTCTCTCTCTCTCTCTCTCTCTCTCTCTCTCTCCATATATATATATATATGTATATGATATGACTTCCAGAAATGTGATTGATGTTCACATGTAGCTTGGAAAATTAGCTTTGTTCCTCCATATGCTACAGGCTCACAGATGACAGAGTTGGGCTCATTAGTATAATGAATATATTAACAGATGATGTCATAGCTTCAGCAATTTAAATCAAAATCTAAAAAAATTTAAAATTTAGCTTAAAAATTAACTGTGATTTAATTCACAATCTGTGGACCAGTTGAAACCTGTGCTAGTTTAATTTGCAATCAGTAATATGGTAATTGCTTTTCATATATAAATGTAGAAAACCTCCAGTGTAAAAAAAAAAATGCCAAGTTGTGCATTTCTGTGTTTCTTTTCTTTCTGACAACGTTAATATTCTAATAATTTATTCATTAGCCTTCTGCTTCAGTATTTAATCTGCTTCAGATTTTAAAGCAGATATAATCTGTCTATCCACCCATTCCTCTATCTAACTGCTATATTTCTCCTTAACGTGTAGAGCAGGTTTCTTGAGTTGGACACAAGAGTTTGTTGTAATTTCCATGTGGTATGGTTAAGAACTACTTTAGCCCAATATCTAATGGATGCTGCCAAGCTCTCCTGATAATCAAGACACTAAGCATGTCTCTGGGAATTGTTTCAAAATAAAATAGCAAGTAGGCTGCATCTATTCCAGAAATTGTGGTATCTTGAACACATTCACTCATACGTATGATTAATGGGTTCAGGAAAATGTCATCATAAAAGTCACAGAAAAATTAATGTTAGGGGCCACGTTAAGCTCATTCATAGCTGCACTGCTGCTATGAAACTATTTCAGAAAAAGGACACTTATTCTTTCAGGTAGACATGTTGCTTGTTTGCTGTTTGATGGAAGAATGGAATTTATTCATGTATTTCATTTCTTATTAGTGTACATTAATTGTATAAAAGGCTTCTATCATGATATTTCATACATACATACTGCACATTTATTAAAAAACACCCCACATCTGTGTGGTCACACCTTGATTATACTCTCTCTCTCTCTCTATATATATATGTACAAGCATATATATATTTAGGCATGTATTATGTATCTATGTATTTTGGGTCTATTCATATATGAGACAAAATATTACTTGTTTTGGTATAGGTATTCAACTTTTGTTGTAGTCATGCCTTTACCATTAAACATTTTCAAAGTTCATATAGCTACATATATGTGTATAGGTGCATATATGTGTATTTACAAATAAACAGAACAGAGATAATTTTGAAGATGCCCTGAACGAGTCCTCTCTGTGGAAGGAGCTATTTGAAGTGTGTGCCTGTGGATTATTGTCTACTTTAGAATGACCATACTCTGGGGAGCATCTTAGATGTTTGCCGAGATAAGAAGCCTGGCATTTGCAAAGATTGTTTCTTCTACACCATGTTGCTAGGAAACAAGGAAATTAGGAGGAACTTTATGAAGAATACATGAGCCTTCAGTTACATACTTTCAAGTCACCTTATAAAAACAGTCTCCAATTCCATCACATATTCTCTGAGAGAAACATCTTAGGTTCTAGCTATACTTTCACACACTCGTCTAAGTACATTTTCAGGAACATGTATTGCAAGGGGGAAAATCACTTCACTATGTTTATATAAATGTTACACAACAGAAGAAGTTTTCTCACTTCCTTCCTTCTTACCCACCCAACCACCCTTCCTTTTCTTCTTTATTCCTTTTTCATCCTTTCTTCCCTTCCTGTGTACTTTCACTCTCTCCTTCTCTCCCTCCTCTCTTTTCCTCTATCTTTATACACCCTGTTCATCCACACACACCCTTTTCTTACTAATAGTTCAACATGTATAGTACTCAATTTATATTCTTTGAATTCATTTTGCTAGTGTATGCTAATTGTTTGAATGGATTTTTTTTCACCACACATGTATTCACAGGATTGTAAACAAACTGATGCTCCCCCCAGCTTCCTCTCATCCTCCTCATTTAACAGGTATGTGCCACTTCATCTGGCTAATTGGTTTTCCATTGCCTCTTTTATTTTTCCCCTTTTTTTTCTGTTATGAGACTTGAACTCTGGGCCTCGGCACTATCCCTGAGCTCTTCAGCTCAAGGCTACCGCCCTACCCCTCAAGCCACAGCGCCACTTATAGTTTTCTGCTGGTTAATTGGACTTTAGTATCCAGGCTAGCTTTGAACAGCGATCCTCAGTTTTCAGGCTCCTGAGTAGCTAGGATTATAGGCATGAGCCATGGCACCCAGCTCCATGGCTTCTTATTGGACCATGACTCTGAACTAAGAAGAACATGCTGTAGGAATGGATTACAATTAAGTAACATGGAGGCATCAATGACTAGTATAGAAGAAAGTTTAGGAAGGGAAATAGAGCCAGGACATCGCTGAAAGCAAAGGCCTTTCCTTTTCTACACAAGTACAACAGATGAGACATATCTTTGAAACCTGAGGACTTTTTCTGAATCATTCTATCTCCTAAAAGCTCAGAATTATAATTCTGAGTGAGACTAGTTTTAGTGATGAGAGTTTCTTTGAAGATGGTTCACTGAACATGGGAAAATCATGAAAGACAGATGATGTGGGGGGGGATTTAAAAGCAGACGGGTGAAAAGTGACTACAGACCCTTTTCTGGTCTAGATACAGACTTACTAATTGATCAATTGATTTACCCTCTTTGGTGCCTGGGAAGCTGTGGTTAGGAGACACTACCTAGGTGGTACTTTTATAAGCACACCGGGCTGCTTTATTCCTTTCTTAATTTTGTTTTCAAAGAAGTCCAGACACAGCATGTTGGCATTCATCTTCTCATTTCAGTCATTGATTAGCCAATCAAGTACGCCAAGAGCTATGGTAGACTGTCTTAGTGTGTATTATGTTAGACTGGCATTTTCATTGAAGCTGAAATATTAAGGTTCTGAAACCTAACTATACTACCTGGTCATTGTTTGCATTTGTCTTCAGGTTATTTTTTCTCCCTCATGAATTTGCCAGTTGTGGTTTTCCTTTTGAGATAGGATTTTTGCTAGATTTTCCCTTTGCTGGAGCTGATGCCCAACTCATGATCCTTCTCTTCTGAAGATCCACCAGGATTACAAGTGTTCACTATCATGCCATTAACTCTGCAACTCACATTTTCAATAAAAAGAAAACATGTCATGGGACTTTTCTCCCTTAACTGTTAATACCAAGGGCAAACTTTCTTAAGATATTGGAAAATAAATTGTATATGCAAGTTGAACAGAAAACAAAGACAATTAGGAAACTATAGAAAGAAATAATGATAAGCTTTCTCGGAATAGTACCTGATTTGTGATCTTTCAACTTCTATAAACAAACAAGGTACTTTCTCTACTTCATAGAAATTCCCACCTCCCTACTAGTGGAGCTGCCACCATGGATACCATGGGAAAAAGAGAGAAACCTAAAGGATTGTACCTGCACAATGGAGATAATAGCTTTGAGGTCAGGTTACATCATAAGTTCTTCGCTCCAATGGAAACCACAGCCAGTATTTCCAAATGAAGAAGCAACCTTTACAAATTCTTATATTTTTTTCAGAAGCTTCTGACTCAGTCACCAATCTTTCTCATTCAATAAGGAGCAGTCTGCTGGTTTATCCAGGGTTCCTACACTACTATTGTACCTCTCTGCCTCATGTTTTATGCACATCTTCTGAGTTACTCCACTGAAAACAGAAACCACCTAATTTCAAATACCAAGCTTATCATCATAAGGAACAGCATGCTTCCTTTTTTTTTCTCTTGATTCAGAAAATCTACTTGCTAGGATAGGCAAATTGGATAATGAGGAAAAACGCAAAAACTGTTGTTATTGTGTGTGTGTGTGTGTGTGTGTGTGTGTGTGTGTGTGTGAAGATTGACGACTTTCTTGCTAATATGTAAGACATTTAAAGGTATTTGGGAGGACCAGGAGTGTGGCCTAGTGGTAGAGTGCTTTCCCTGCATGTACGAAGCCCTGGGTTCGATTCTTTGGTACCACATACACAGAAAAAGCCAGAAGTGGTGCTGGGGCTCAAATGGAAGAGCACTAACCTTGAGCAAAAAGTGTCCAAGGACAGTGAGCAGGCCCTGCCTTTAAGCCCAGGACTGGGAATAATTCCTGATGTCTACATTCCAGACTTGGGGTCGTATTCTCCCACAGATTTCTAGAAAATTTCAGTTAAATAGTTAGTAATAGGGGCTTGATTGATTAATGAATTTCCCCTATACAGTTATTTTTATACATAAATATTTTTCAATTTCAAGAAATAATTTAGCAAACATATTTTGGAAAATAACATGATCCTTGAGTACAGATTGTTTATAAGAAGCTGGCAGTCTTTCCAATGCCTCTGTCTTGCATTGATGGTCTATACTCCTGATGTACTCTAACTGCAGAGCAGAAGACCAAAGGACATATTCTTTAGTTTAATATTACCAAAGACTAATTATGCAACCATACAAGAGATATAAAGGTGAATATTGAGTTTAATCTTGGCCAGAGAGTTTATTTTGCAAGGGAGAAATTTAATATGCAATAGAATAGGTAAGTACTTCTGCTAAGGTAAACAGTTTGCTAGAGAACATACTGGAAGCGAAAGAGAGGTTTGACTGAATGAAGTTGGGAAAAGTTCTGTAAAGTAATTGTTACTTAAGCCAGGTATATGGATGTAAGCACAAGTGTACTAGAAAGAAGGGCAGAGCGTAGCTAGATTTGAGAACACATGAGACTTCGGTTGAAAACTTTTAGGGTGATTTAGTTTCTGCGTCTGGTAGAGCTTTAATGCTTGGCTAGGTTTCTCTCCTTCTGTTTCCACATTGTCCCAACCACCATCACATTACTTCCTAAATTTCTGACCATTGCAACTTCCTATTGTGTTTAAATGGTAGCAATAAATGAAAGGCCTTGGGATTCTGACCAGCTTCTCTTCACCTGTATATAACACAACTCCCCCCAGGAAGTTTTCTAACATAGGGCACAAACTGCTATCCTTACTAAATCTCTTTCACCTCCATGTTTTATCTGTTCTGAATTAATCCCACACACCAATATCCACAATGCTTTCTCTCCCTCAAGATTTTGCCTACCTTGTGCCTTCTGCTTTGAGCATACTCATCTCATGTCAGCCTACATTATTTCTTCTTATCATTTAGAATGCAATTTTCGCATTATTTTCTTCAGGTAACATTTCCTGAGTTTCCAAACTACAAAACCATTGCATATTAAACTTCTTTATCAATTTCTGAACCCTATTTCTTGTTATTAAATAATTATTGCAGTTGCTTGCAGAATATCTCTATGTATGATACACCTGATTATGCCTTGCAAGTGTTTTCCATGCTTGTCATATTTACTACTTCATTCTCAAAAACCTTAATATTGTTATAATAATAGAAAGACAATGGGTGCATATTTTCTGTCATAATTGTACCTTAGAACCAAAATACCACCTCCTAGCTAAGCATGCACAGAGACATATGCATATAAATGAGATGAAGTTATTAAAGTGTAGTATATGCACCAGTGAAATTCCATGGAGCAAACCTTTTAAGCAACTAACTGATAAATTAACACAATGAATATCAGGAAACTGAGAAAATATTACATTTAAACAAAATTGAATGGGAGGTCTAGTGGGATCAGCGTAGGTGAATGAAACAGGAACAGGAGAGAAGTAGAAGTATAATTTTCAATGTGCATATGCAATAAAAGAAGTAAGCGATGTTCATCTCTGCACTATTCACAATAGCCAAGTGATGGAAACAATCCAGATGCTCTACTGCAGATGAATGAATACAGAAAATGTGATATATATATATATATATATATATACAATGTTATTCTGCATAGCCAAGAGACAAGATAAAATAATGGCATTCAATGGGAAGTGGATGAAATTAGTGTGAATCATGCTGACTGAGATAAGTCAAGACTAAAGGAACAAAAGGCGCATGGTATCCTTAATATGTGGACATTAGATCTAAACAGTACAAGAGCGGTGACTCAATATTTGGGTACCCAAGATTATGGACATGGTCTTGGAGATATAAACATAACTTCATAGACATAAAAATATTAATGGAATGTATACTCTAATGTTATATAGATTGATATGTACCTATGAATACAAACCCTCAGCTTTTAATTATGTTCTAAAATCTATGTGCCTCAGGCACATAGGACCAAGAATCACAACAAATCAGAGAAAGGCTGGATAAGTGGGACTGCATTAAACTGCAGAGCTTTTGTATGGCAAAGGACATAGCTAGTAAATTAATTAGGAAGCCTACAGAGTGGGAGAAGATCTTCACCAACCATACAACAGACAAGGGCCTCATATCCAAAATACATCAACAGCTCAAAAAATTGAATCAATCCAAAACTAATCTCCAAAGTAACAACCATCCCATTAAAAAATGGGCCAAAGACTTAAAGAGAGTCTTCTCTGAAGAAAAAACAGAAATGGCCTATAGACACATGAAGAAATGCTCAACATCTCTGGTCATAAAAGAAATACAAATCAAAAACAACTCTAAGATTCCACCTCACTCCAGTTAGAATGGCCAGGATCAGGAAAACTAATAACAACAGATGCTGGAGGGGATGTGGCCAGGAGGGATCACTACTACACTGTTGGTGGGAATGCAAACTCGTTCAACCACTATGGAAAGCAGTATGGCAGAGCCTCAAAAGACTAAACATAGAGCTCCCCTATGACCCAGCAATTCCACTACTTGGCATTTACCCAACCATCCAGAAACTAGTGCATACTAAATCCGCTAGCACAACAATGTCCATTGCAGCATTATTTACCATAGTAAAGATATGGAACCAACTTAGATGTCCCTCAGTTGATGAGTGGATTAACAAGATGTGGTATTTCTACACAATGGAATTCTATGCTGCTGTCAGAAAAAACGACATCGACCCATTTGTTAGAAAATGGAAAGACTTAGAAAAAATCATATTAAGTGAAGTAAGCCAGACTCAAAAGGAACTTAGGCTCAATGGTTTCCCTCATTTGTCATAATCAATAGAAACCTTGGGCTCAACTAGCAGAGATTTGCAAAAGAGCAAAACCTTGATACATAAGGCCATATAGTATGAAGTTAATTGAAAGGACCTCCAGGATACTGAAACAAAAGCCATATAATCAATGATTGTTTTTCTTAAGGTACTATGTTATCTCTCATCTCTTTTGCTGTCCCTTGGTTATATCATATTGTTACAGTATTTCACTTTGTTATCTGATATATTGGATATATTTGTATTTGGTTATTTGAAATTGGATAGGGAAGGGGGGAAAACAAAGATGGAGGTGGGGGGAGGGTAATGGGGACCAAGACATGTGAAAGGGTATCAATATATATGAATTAATGCACCTTCTATCTGGCAAATATCATGTAACCCTTTTATTAATTACAATAAAAATATAAAAAAATAAATAAAATCTATGTGCCAGTGATTGTATATATAGCATCCCTTCTTGAATACTTGTCTGATATTTGAAATATGATGTAAAAATCAATGCTAATAAAATCTTTGAAAAAAGAAGTGGGAAACATGAAATGAGTTCTGAGGTGAGGGGCAGGTAGAACAAGAGAGAATGATAGAAGAGGTGACTGATCTAATAACAGTGAGTATTTGAATGGATATGATAAATTGTGATCACCTTTTACTACCCTTTTTCATTCAGAAAAATGAGAAGAAATAATTTTTACAAAATTTAAAAGTTGAGTAAATGAACAAACAACAACATAAACCCATCTCTCACAACGGCCTTTATTTATTTGCCATTTATTAAGTTCTGGGCAATTTCTCTACAGAGATAATATTTCTACAATCTCACTTTAATATGAACACATATAAAGTGTTGCCATGTATGGTCTCAGAAACATGAGACTTGGAATGAAAGCTTGTCAGATATTTCACTGTTTTAAATGAGGTCACACTGATAGTATTCAAAAAGTCTTATTTTCTCCCAGTATGGTTCTTTTCATAAGTCATTTTGCCTAATGCCATTGTATAGCTGTCCCCTTTGTAAGAACTCTTTTGTATTAACTATTTTTAGAAATAGAAATGTGTATGCCAAGAGTCAATAAACAGACATCTCAAGTAGTTCAAACTTGAAAGGTAGATATCTAAAGCTTTGAGAAACATTTAACCTTGACATTCTCTTATCCTAATTGTCAAGTCCGGTGTTGGTTACTTGCTGAGATAAGAGGGATTTTTCAGGTATAATATGCAGGTCATTGGTTTTAAGCTGGGTCCATTATAATTTATTGGAGTCTTGACGGTTCTAGGTGATATAAAGAAGAAAGATTGCCTTTATTAAGTGATTTTCCCGTCTTCAGTAGTGCTACTTTAATAGATAATAATGGTTAACAACTTGATGACATTTCCCTGATTTTACTTTAGCATTTGGAAGGTGATGAATCCCAGGACTCAGTAATGTTGGAATGAGTTCATAGCCCAGAATAGTGAGTCTGGGAGCTGCAAAAGTCCATTTTTCTTCAACTTAAGCCCTGTGGCTCCAGCTCTGTGCTCTCCAAGTGCTGGCTGACATTTGTGTCTGATTGGTTGAGAGCTCTTAGAAGTAACAAGAGTACACTTGGATACCTACCCATGTATCCCAATTTCATATGTTTCACTGGAAAGAGAAGCCCAAGTGATTATTTTGTAACAAAGTTGGCAAAGTTTTGATAGCTATTAATAGTTTGAGTCAATCTCACACTAAGCAGCTTGGTAACTTTGGAGGTGTGATATCAGGGGTAGCTGAATGTACAATCCCTTCAGATTTCTTCTTATTTCTTCTCAAATTCTAGAACTTCTACATGGGAAACACTAGTCACATCATGATTAGAGATAAGGTTGCATATTGCCTTAACAATAATAATGCTTAGATACACATGAATATTTTGATGTAACTGTCAAGGCAGTTGTGTCCTTTCAGACTCTAATGGACTATAATCCCTGGATGTCTGAAAGCAGAAAAGGGAAAGGCTGGTACACTGAAGAGAAGAGTATCACTTCACATATTTCCTGGTAACTCCATCTGTTCAGTGTTATCTGTCTTACAATGTGCTCCTTTTTTCTAATCAGGCCATGTTCAAAGTCTCCTTTAGTTTGTAAGATTCTTTCAATGTTGACTGTAAGACAAGGTTTTCAGCATGACTCCTCAGTAACCCTTCTCTTAACTTCATGCATGAAGTTAAAAGCTATGCATCGGATGATATATCATTTCATCCCATAACCGCAAATAAATGATGTTTATCTGGCTGGATATAGTGTAATAATTAAGTGTTTGTCAAATAAGATTATTAATTTGAGTTCAGCAGAGCACCTGAATGCTTATTTCTCTATATTGTAGAAAAAGGTGAAGTTAAGAGTTTCATACAGAGCAGGGTCCTGTGTCAAAAGATGGCTGGGACTCAATGATGATCATCAGCAAATAAAGACAGACAGTCCTCAGTCTTGATGCTACATGACACTGGATTCTAGCTAGAGTGTGAAACGGTGAATTCTTTCTTCCTTAAATGCTTCACTTAAAAGCCCAATGTATTCAACTTTTGGATGCCAGTTTTATAAGACGCCAAGAAGAAAATCTACTTCAGCCACTGTGGACTTGAACTATGAAAATAGGAAATAGCAAAGGAATCTTGTCTCATACAGAATGATTTTCAGCAATTGCAATATCACTGTTCTCTCACACATGAAAATGACTGTTAATTTAGCATTCTGTGCACAAAATGAGATTCTCAGCCCTAGAAACCGACTGTCTAAACTTCTGCCACTGATGAAATTTCATAATTGTGCTGTGTTCAGTTCACTGTTGATTATAAGTGCATTTTTCTCCATTTATAAAAATTACTTTTATTATAAGAATGTAGGCAACCCCTCAAATGAATATTTAAAATCAGAATTAAAATATACTTTTAAAATAAGCTTTGAAAAATATGGTGCTATTGAAACTACTGATGTGTCATCATCATAACCTTTCATCTTTAATAATAGGTTTTCTTAGCTCTATAATGGTTGTGAGATCCTGAATTGGAGGACTCCAAGATAGAGGATCTAGCGCTTCTCAGCTTAAGTGAACAAAATGACCTTTATAATTGAAAATTATTATATTTGTACTTTACAACTTAAGTGTTTATCATTTATTATATTACAAATTGAAAATATTAAATGTCTAAATGAAGGAAGATTCAATAACCTGTAAACAATTGTAATAGAAAAGTAGAGCCAATCTTAAGGGTTAGTATTCCTTCTATGTTTTACTTTTGTAGCTTGGGTTTTTCCCAAGGTTCCTTGAGAATCTATAAAATCAATTTGTTGCTTTTATCATTCTTCCAAGTCAACAGGAATTCCCCTAGAAACAAATATACATAAGAGTCTCTTGCAAAGGCCTAAGGATCATTTCTTTTAATATCCTCAAAATAAGAAAGCTCTTGACTATCTAGGAAATATCCTGTCTAGGCCATTAGAAACCTAGAAATCGCCTTATTCTTTCTATCTCTCAGTGGTAATAAAAACTTCTAACATTTTAATACATACCTTCTCTACAATTGAAAACTACCTTTTAGGCCTAGAAGAAAAGGAACTTATTATGTATGTCTCTAACAAAAGAAAATAATATGCCAATGAAAAATGAGGCTCAAGAGGTAGAGCTCTAGCCTTGAGCCTGAAGCTCTGAAGCACCCCTTTTTCCACCCACGTTTTGTGGGCTTCAAGTAGGCCTGTTAAGATTGGTAAATATGACATATGGCTATTAACTTGACCCATAATTTTTACTCTGGACAATACAGCCTTCCGCTCTCTCACACTCTTAAAATCCTCTTTTAATAGTCCTACGATGTGTTACTCACCACAGCGGGGTCCTCCGCCTTCGTCCCAGATTTTCAGGGTCCCTGTTCGGGCGCCAGTTGCCGGGGCCAGCCGGCAGCAAACCAGGGTTCGCAGATTGGAATTCCTGAAATAGGAGCAAGGACTAGGAAAAAATAGAAGAGAGACAAACAGATGGAGTTCGGGAGGACTACAGCCCAAGTCAGCAGTCCAAGAAGACTGTGAGCTCCAGACTGCCGCCTAAGACTCCCTTGTTTATTTTAAGTTCCGACCTTAAATACTCTTCTTAAAACTAGGGAACTGCCAGAGGCTACATTCATACAAAATAGTAAACAAGTCACATATAGGATAAATGAGAAAGGATTAACATTGCTTAAAGCCATCCTGATAAGAACTGATTGACATTGCTTAAAGTTATCCTGATAAGAACTGATTGACATTGCTTAAAGTTATCCTGATAAGAGTTACTTCCTTGTGTATACAGTTGTGTAGGTCCAAGATCAGGTCCAAGGTCATTGACCCCACAGTCGGTCCCCAACAGAAAAATATCTCAAGCAGATGTTCATAAAATTGGTGGCAAATAATCAAAGTATAATCAGGCATTTTATTGTATCTCCATAATCTAAGAGATTAAAAACCAAGTATATACGTTATAGCAGTGAGTGTAAAACTTTCATATACATAGATGGTACAAAGAGGACTCATTAAAGTACAGTTTGCTAGGTTGCATACCTCTGGTTTCTGCTTCAGGAGGCTTGGGTCCACGCCAAGTACGTACAGCTCTTACAGAATCCCAGGAAATGCTGCTGTTGCTGATCTGGGAGCTACAATTTGCAAATAATAGGGAAGTGATACTGCTCCAGTTATTTTATGTTGACTAGAATGATTTCAGTGGGATTAAGAGCTTTCCAGGTCATTATGAGACACAGACTAAATAAAGCCTCGCTTGGAGAGAAGGTGGCGGCCTATTCCTTCTCCAAACATCTATGGTAAAGCCCTGTGCATGGCACTTTATATATGAACTAATAAATCATCCCAATCAGAAGAAGGGAAACTCAAACAACATATAATATGAGGTAACCTACTGTTATTCAGAAATGTAATATGTGACAGCTTGCAGACAAAAGTGAATGAATGTGGTATCGATTGACAACCTTGGAGGTTCTCAAAATAATAAGAAAAATGGACCATGAATTGGATGTTAAGTTTCAATAAAGTATCTAATATATAGCAAAATATGCATTCAGATGCTCTGCTAAACTCAATTTATAATCTAGTTTGACATGCACCTAATTACACATACACACACACAACCATCATATCCTCAGAGTTAAATTTTATTAACCATTGTAGTATATTTCATCTGCAGTTTCTTGTGCAGAAACATGGCTCAAAGTCTCTTCAGTCTTTGCTTTATTATTAGTTTTCCCTCTTTCAGCCAAACTTTCTCTCTGCCAATTCTTTATACTTAGACATTTTTTGGACACTTTACTTAATGACCTAATTTTTTATATACAACAATATATTAGGTATGTAGCTAAATTGTGTGTGTATGTGTAGGTGTGTGTGTGAGTGTGTGTGTGCACATGTGTGCACGTACTGGTCTTGGGATATGAACTCAGGACTTGAGCTTTGTCATTCAATTCTGGTGCTTTACCACTTGAGCCACAGCTCCACTTTTGACTTAATTCTGGCTGATATTCACAGATTTCCCTGGCCAGGCTGGCTTCAAACCAGGTTCCTCAGTTTCGCTTTCTGAGTAGTGAGGATTATAGGTATGAACCATTGATACCCAGCAACTAAGTTAATTGTGACAAATTTTTATACCATATAACCATCACCTCAGCACCTACTGGAGATAAAGCATTAACTTTACCTTGGTTGTTATAATCTTATGCCAATGAGATATCCATGTACAGATTTTGAGGGAAGTCCTTCTTTGACTTTCACAAAAGTGCAAAGTGTGATATATGACTATTTCTCCTTATCTGTGAGCATTGTACCCATGGATCTGGACAACTATAGATTAAAAGTAATAGAAAAAATGTAACCATGCATAATTTAATCTATTTCAATTAAAAAAGAAGCCTTGTATCTGTAGTAAACATAACAAACATGCTTTTCTTATTCCCTAAATAATGCAACATCACAACTATAAGCACAGCATTTATATAAGGCATTGGTATTAAAAGTAATGCAGAGATGATTTTAAGAATGTGTAAGGAACTGCTTAGGTGATATGCCTATACTCTGTCATTTTATACAAGGGACCAGAACATCTAATGATCTTGTTATCAGCAGGAAAATTTGGAAACAATACAAATACCACAAAGTAATTATCTAGATTTTGTTTTCTCTACAGGCACTGGGGCTTGAATTCAGGATCTTACACGCTGGTTTGGCTTCTCCACTCAATGCAGGGACTCTACAACTTGAATTAATTAAATCTCAAGGGCTATTCTACCTAGGGTCATTTCGAGCATCAGTCCTTATAACTCAGCCCTAAGAGCTACATTAGAAGAAGTTAGCTTCCACTGTCTAACTTAAGTCTGTTATTTCCGTCCATAATTTTTGATATATATTTTTGTTGTTTCATGTACCAGTAATTCTCAGTATTTGCTGAGTACTCCATTGACAGCCATTTCTTCTTTTTATCTGGGAATTTGAATCATTCTTTGCTTTTGATTCTAATAAATGGAGCAGCTACTAGCATTCCTAGGGACAATTTTTTTGTTTTTGCCAGTTGTGGGGCTTGAACTCAGGGCCTGAGCACTGTCCTTGGTCTTTTCTCAAGGTTAGAGCTCTACCACTTGAGCTATAACACTACTTCCAGATTTTATTTTTTTAATCAGAGTAGAGAATTTGTAAAGAAAGGACACAGCGAGAATGGAATTAGATAATTTACGCAATTGCCTTTGTTTGTTAAATTAACAAGTCTATCAGTCTGTAGTCATTTGTCTAAGTAATGACCACCTTGATTGTCGAAACATTTTCCCCAAATATTCTCAATTCCTAACATGCCAGCTGACATACTTTTCAACTTGCATAAAAAAATGAAGTCTGTGCTTCAGTTCCATATTCATGAATCTTTACAAAATCTGATTGGCATTCCTAAGAATGGGTTATTTTACACAAAACAGATGCAATGTGGCTTAATGTGGGGTGCAGGATTTTGACCTGTCTTTCTAGACTGATATCCCTACCAGTGATCTCACATGGTGTGGACTACAGCTGCTTTCTTCTCTACTATTTTGCTTTGTAGACCATCTAGAACTCCCAAGTCTCCAAAAACTAAAGTATAACTTACAAAACTAGACCTACAGGCTTAAAGGAACTAAAGAAATCTCCCTCTCTTAGATCTCTATTTACCCTCAAACCATCCCTTCTTCTTTAAGCCTTTTTTAATGCTCTATAATGTATGTACTCCTTTCCTTATGTTTGATTTCCTAAGGTATTCTTTATTTGAGTCTTTCCCTACAGACTTTAATTATCCAATAGCAGAGACATCATTGGCATAATATACCTATTTTTAACCTATTAAACATTACTCAGTGTTCAAATATCCTGAGTCTTCTTCCCATACCCTGCTACTGCTCATGGGCCAACATCTACAAATGAGAAAGCATGAACTTGTGACTGCATATTCTCTTACACTTTTTTTTTGTTAAGTCTTTGGCCCATCTTTTATTTTTTTCATATATTTTTATTGTAATTAATAGAAGGGTTACATGATATTTGCCAGATAGATGGTGCATTAATTCACATACATTGATACCCTTTCACATGTCTTGGTCCCCATTACCCTCCCCCCCATCCCTACCCCTCATCTTGTTTTCCCCCCTTCCCTATCCAATTTCAAATAACCAAATACAAATATATCCGATATATCAGGTAGCAAAGTGAGATACTGTAACAATATGAGATAACCAAGGGACAGCAAAAGAGATGAGAGATTACATAGTACTATAGAACAACAATCATTCGTTATATGGCTTTTGTTTCTATATCCTAGAGATCCTTTCATTTAGCGTCCTACTATATGGCCTTATGTATCAAGGTTTTGTTCTATTGCAAATCTCTGCTAGGCGAGCACAAGGTTTCTACTGATTATGACAAGTGAGGGAAACCATTGAGCCTAAGTTCCTTTGAGTCTGGTTTACTTCACTTAATATGATCTTGTCTAAGTCTTTCCATTTCCTAACAAATGGGGCAATGTCATTCTTTCTGACAGCAGCATAGAATTCCATTCTGTACAAATACCACATCTTGTTGATCCACTCATCAACTGAGGAACATCTAGGTTAGTTCCATATCTTTGCTATGGTAAATAGTGCTGCAATGAACATTGTTGTGCTGGTGGATTTAGTATGTCCTTGTTTCTGGATGATTGGGTAAATGCCAAGTAGTGGAATTGCTGGGTCATAGGGGAGCTCTATGTTTAGTCTTTTGAGGCACTGCCATACTGCTTTCCATAGTGGTTGAATGAGTTTGCACACCCACCAACAGTGTAGTAGTGATCCCTCCTGGCCACATCCCCTCCAGCATCTGTTGTTATTAGTTTTCCTGATCCTGGCCATTCTAACTGGAGTGAGGTGGAATCTTAGAGTTGTTTTGATTTGCATTTCTCTTATGATCAGAGATGTTGAGCATTTCTTCATGTGTCTATAGGCCATTTCTGTTTCTTCTTCAGAGAAGACTCTCTTTAAGTCTTTGGCCCATCTTTTAATGGGATGGTTATTGCTTTGGAGATTAGTTTTGGATTGATTCAATTTTTTGAGCTGTTGATATATTTTAGATATGAGGCCCTTGTCTGTTGTATGGTTGGTGAAGATCTTCTCCCACTCTGTAGGCTTCCTAATTAGTTTATAAAGCAAGAGAAACAAAAACCAAAAGCTGTGCCATTGCTTTTCATGAGATTGTCTAACTTTACCAATTAACATTTATAACCTACAAGTAATATCTCATAAACAGTTTTATTTTCTCCAATATATATCTTAGTAGAGTAGATAAGACAGTTTTTGCCCAACTATCTCTGCTTTACAGATCTGAAAAAAATGAATTTCAGGCCAATGAAGGGACTTTATTGAATGTTTTTAGCTGGTAAACATCATGACAGAGAAGCAAACGAGGTTTTTCAAACTGAATAAGGAAGAATTGTTTCTCTTGTCATTTGGTCTCTACCAAAGGGAATACTCAATTAAACTCCCAATTAAACTAAAACTGTTATGTGATAGGGTTAAATCTAGTATCTTGCAGAGTGGAGACAAAGGCAACCTCAGGAGTTATTTCCAGGGGTTTGGAGAGACAGTGCTACACAGTTCTGTGTTCCTTTAATATCAGTAGGCTGCCTTGGGTGCCTGTGTTTGTGGTTTGGATGGGATTTTTTTATCGTGATGTTTACACAGCATTCCATATGTGTAACATTTTGTGCAAGCCATTTACTTGTGCTTTGGGAATCAGCGCTGTATACTGCAGGTTACACACCTAAACTCCGCATAGCTAGCTATTCCAGAGACAACTTCTCCATATCAGACTCTTAAATCACCAGTAGGTTCATCTGCAGACATAATTCAGTGGAGTGGAGCCTCATCAGGGACTTTTTCCTGCTCCTATTTCACTGTGGAACCATTTATGTTTCAGGTTGGAAACAGGAATCGTCGGAGAGTATTCAGTGATGATGTCATCCATAATTACAAAACTTGATTTGAAAGATTCAGAGGCAAAAGATGGGCAATTCCTGCACTTTCTCTCATGATAAGATCTTCAGTGTGTGTGACTATTAGATTTCCTTCCTTTTATCTGAAACACAGACATCTAGCCCTTTCCCCTCATTTAAAGAAGCCAGAAAACCCAAAATTGCCTGAAACAATAAGTAAAACAAAATAAGTAAATTAGATGTCTAGTATTACTTAGAAGAAGAATAAAGAAATCATGTGTTGATAGATTTCACTATCACCTAGTAACTAGTGTTAATAATATGCTGATGTAAAGAGACTTTTGTGATATCTGGGGTGCCGGTACCATTAAAAAAAACAGATCTTGGCTTATTCTCTGTGATAGGGAATTTCTAATAAGAGAGGAACTTTTGCTGTGGTCATAGCATTTGACCTATGTATGTGACATATATATCTATACACACATACACACGTATCCAATATTTTGGCTAAAATTATTCATCTATATTAAATATTAAATCTACACATAACAGCATTTGAAAGGCAGAAGAGAACTTGAGTTGTTATTTTTTATCCCCACCATTGCACAGATTTGAAAACTTGGGTCCAGATACAATTTGTCCAAAGGTATATACAATTTTTAGGGACTGAAGTAGATTGGAATGCAAGTGTTGGGCTGACAGCCTTTGATTATATAATTAGTACCAAGAAAATGTATCATTTCTATAGATTCTTTTTATGAAACAATATCAATAGCTACATTTTCTGCTTTTATAAATCTTAAAACTTAAAGTTAACTGAAGATTGTGTTATTATATCAAAAAGCCATAATTTCTACTTCTAGATTTATTACTAAAATTCTGATTTGTAATATAGATTTTTGCTTTTATGAAAGGTACTTGATATTTTGGGAAAACAAAAGGTTTTACTCCTGTTTGCATTTTTCACATTTCCTTAAGTTAAAAACAGTATTATTTACTTATTGTTTGGCTGATAATGGGGCTTGAATTCAAGCCCGGATACTTGACTGACCTTTACTTTCCTCTGTTGTTATTCTGACATTTGAACTATGCTTTCTGACTGGCTGTTTGCTGGTTATCTTGGGGGCAGAATCCTGCAGATTTTTCTGCCAGGGCTGTGTGAGAACCTAGATCCTCTGGATTTTACCCTCCTGCATATCTAAGATTATAGGTTTCAGTCATTGATGTTCAACTTATTTTATTTTATGTTTTATTTCATCATATGGGGAGGTCACTATTATTTTTTCAAACACAATTTATTGTTATTCATTTTATTTCCTAAAAGAAATGAACCCTTGGAGGAATAAATTTCAATAATGATTCTGCTCCTTCCTAAAAGGGAAATAGAATATAGTCAGCCATTCTTTAGGCAAAGATCTGGAAAAAGGAAAATAGTCATTACAAGTCAGAGTTAAAAGCATCACTGAAGAAAAATGTCCCATTTTCCTTTTTACACTAATGGCATAAATGTGTTTGTGATTGTGGTGGCGGGCATTCCTCATGAGGATTATAGCTGTGATGTGTCCCCAAAATGATTCACTGCTGCTTCCATCCATATGCCAAATTAAATCTCCTATGTTTAAGCTTAAGATTATTCCATTTTCTAAATCTATCAATTCAGTCAGTTGTGTTGGATGCAAAACTTACAGAAAGTCAATATTACCCTCCAGTAACTTCACTCTTCTAAGTTTGCAGAAATAGCAAGTCTCTTCTTCACATTTTTAAACAAAATACTAATTTCCCCCACCCTCATGACACCCAGAGGAATCTGGAAATGTGACAAGTCACAGAATCAGCTGTTAAAGGAAGACCTGCTGTTGGCTGATGTATTGAGCCAATTTGCATTCCTCCCCAAGAACAATATGGCCACAAATGCCAGTGCATAAATTAGCCCCAATTGTGGGCGGAAACACTCCCTTGCAAGCTGACAGAGTATCACCCCAAAATATCTCTGATAGCTCATAAATAAAGAAATCTGTTTCTCTGATGTGATGCAGGCAGTAGAACAAAAAGGAGAGGGAGACTAATTTTGAAGTCTCATAGTTCAGTAGGAGTTAAATCAGGAATCATTTTTTAAATATGTAGGATCAACCGTGAGTCAGTTAACTTCTTTAAACTATTTTTCTCATTTCAAACTTCATTTCATTTTTGTGTGTATGTGTGTATGTGTGTGTGTGTGTGTGTGTGTGTGTGTGTGTGTGTGTGTGTGTGTGTGTGTGTGTTTGCTGGTACTGGATGAGGGCTTAAACTCAGGACGTTGGACTCTCTTGACATTTTTTTTTTAATCAAGGCTGGCACTGTACCACTTGCACTACTGAACCACTTCTGGATTTTTACTAGTTAAGGCCTTTTGGGGATAAAAATCTCATAGACATTTCTGTCTGAGATGGCTTTAAACCAAGGTCCTCAGATCTCATCCTCTTAAGTAGCTTGGACTACAGGTTTGAGTGACCAATGCCTGGGTATCATATTAAATATTTAAGGTTATAAAAAATTATTAACCATTTGAAGAATAAGTGAGAAAATGTTTAGAAATGTTGGCTCTCATCTACTTTCCTGCTTTATACTGAAAATATCCCCTACAGACACCAGGCTGTTCTATGGTGAGGACTAGCGTTAGGGAAGGTTAAAGACTATTGAAAAATTAATGCTGTGATAGATCCTATGCATTGGATTTTTTTTATGCCATGTAATAAGTAACATTCCAAACATGTATTTATTGTTTTCAATATAAATTATCCTACAGAATCCTTGTTCTGCAATAAAAAATTTGCAGTTCAGCAAAGACACAGAATCTGACAAACTGTCAGTTAATGTGGAGTTTCAATAAATTTTTTCCTGCAGATATTAATGCATGTTGGTATATGCTCGATGCTAAAGTAGAAACCAGCTAGAGAAGAAATCACAAATGTCACATCCATGACACTTCTTGTGGGAAAGTCAGATGCTAGATAAGCAGACAAATGTAATAAGGTCTATAGAAGGTCAAAGCAAGTTAATAAAGAAATGGGTAGCATATATGGTAAATAGCATGGAAGAGAAATAATGACCTAATAATGTCTGTGCATAGTCCCTAAAATGAACAAATAAAGATAACAAAGTACTAGAGATTCTACTCTACAGAGATACGTCAGGACATTTGCCCAGTGAGAAACAAACAAGATTTGATTAAAAGACCAGTGGAAATGATTGTCTAAAGACAATCATTTTTTAGAGACAAAATAGAGAAAGCAGCTTTGTTAGGTACAACGTTAGAGAGGCACAGTCTTATTTCAATGCACTTGCAGGAAGAATGAAAGATAAGGAACATTCCAGGCTGAAGGACCTTACTTTGGTTTTAAGTAGCACAGATATATCAGAGAATACATGATGTCTCTAGGCTCGGG
The DNA here is from genome assembly GCF_031878675.1 of Megascapheus bottae. Lineage (NCBI taxonomy): Eukaryota > Metazoa > Chordata > Mammalia > Rodentia > Geomyidae > Megascapheus > Megascapheus bottae. The sequence goes on from NC_143522.1 coordinate 18,040,152, forward strand.
GATTGGGGCATAGACAAAAATGTGTTTTCTATATATGTGCAAGATAGGATTCTAGAGACATGCAGTAATATGGATATGATTCACTGTTCTTTGAGTACCATTAAATCTCAGACTCAGCCTACAATCAGTGGCTCTCATTTGCTAGAGTGCAAGTATTGTAACCATTTCCATGCAAAACACTTTTTTACACAATATATGGGAGTTTTTTTAGTTGGCTCTACACATTGTAATCTCAGCAGCTTCCCTCTGTTCTTGGGCTTTTCATTTGTCTTTTGTCTAGGTTGCTGATTTTTTGAAGACATTTTCTTTTTTTGTGTGTCTGTTTGCAGACATGCTGATCAACCAGCAGATGCTGCCCTCCTGCACAAAACTGAGCAGAGATATTTGTCTTGAAGCTTGAGCTATCATCAATTCCCAGCTAAGCCAGCTGTGGAGGTTGGCAAATGTATTCATTAGCACTTGAGTTTTTAAAGAGGAAAGCATTACCAAAAGTGTCTTCCAAATTCTCAGATTTTGGCTTAACTCCCTTGCTGGGAAATATTTAGAGTGGATCTTTTTAATTTAAATGACGATTGCTGTAGGAGACAAAGATCTTCAAGCTAGAAGTGAATAGATGAAATATAGATGAAAAAATGAGTGATCAGTCTGAAGTAAAACCTCATATATACAGACTCAAGTAGCTAAGAGGTCAGTTTCAAGAGGGCGTGAGACTTGAATTAGAAATCTGACACTTCCAAAGCTGAATTGATCAGATTGACCTGATCAATAGCTATGTTACTTTAATAATATGGTTCTACATGGTAAGTACACTGATTACTCTTTATAAAATATCAAATGCCAAGAATAGCAATAGCTTTAAATTGTGCAGTTCTGGATTAACTAAGTGGAAACACTTTTAACTATGTGTTTACTTTTATGAACAAAGTACCACAAGTGACTTATAAAAAAGCTTAATTCAAAGCAGGGAGAGGAGGGGTGGAGGGCGGGAAATGGGGACAAAAACATGAGAAGGGGTATCAATGCATGTGAACTAATGCACCTTCTGTCTGGAGAATGCAACTGTAACCCCTCTATTAATTGCAATACAAATATATGAAAAAAGGCTTAATTCCTCTGCTACCCATTTTCATCTGATCTCTTAATTTTCCTTCCTAACTTGGTTCTGTTCAGTAGTGTGTAATGGTTTTATTTTTAAAATTCATAAATAATACATAAGAAAAATGAAGGCCTGCTTTTAACCAGTATAATTTTTGGTTCTTCCAAATAAACTGAGTGAATTCTTTAGTCTCATCTTACTTTGGTACTTTGCAGCAAGATGAGAAGGTAGGCACCAGTTTGTTAATTTCTGAATAAATAGTTTGAAAATGATGTACAAACTTAAATGATAAAAAGTCTGAAAGTTTGCTACACAAATACGTTGTTAATTCAGTAATCCAAGACAGAGACTAGCTCCTGAGATGGATTGGGTATGGTTTGAATGCATGCTTCCGAGATGATAGCTTTGTGCCCATTTGTTAGGAGATGGAATATTTGTGCAGTGGGGTCTGGTGCAAGGAAAGCATCCTTAGAAGAGGCCAGTGTGGTTTTGATGGAACCTTAGTTAGTTCCCGTGAGAGTGATATAAATAAGACAGAGATGGCTCTGGAGCCTCTTTAGCTTCTTCACTTGTGTCCTCTTTTGAGCCAAGGGGTCTTGACCAGAGTAATCAAATGGAGTTGCTTGACCTTGGAGTTTCAGGTTATAAAACTGTAAGAGGTAGAGAATGGTAGTAGAAAACTTCCATTCCTTACAAGTACAGTTTTAAGTGATTTGATAAAGCCACAGAAAACGGCAAAGGGAAGAACTAAAATATAGTTTTATTATTTAAAATAATCTTGTCATTTACTCTAATCTCAGGAATAAAAACAAAATGTCTATCAACATGGGGACTGTATGAGTAAATAACTGTGTGTGAAAGGCAAAGAAAAAGTAATCTGGATCCTTTTCCTTGATTGTAAATCCTTAAAAATTTGGAGTTTCATTTAACCCTCTTGGCCATCTTGCCCCCTGTAATTTTCACTGCTATTATATGGCCTGAAAGCATCATGCAAGATTGGTGAGAGGTTTGGGAAGATAAGATGTCTACATGAGGACTCCTGCAAAGAATCAAAACCAAGCCTGTGATTCTTGTGTATATTTGTGTATATAATTTTACCTTAGAAACACGCTTGAGAGTAAAGTGTGCTTCTCTTCCCATAGATATGATACTGAGTTTCTATCCATTTCCATGTTAGTATATTTAGTTTATATCCATTTCTGGTGCAGTATATATGATGGTTAATCTTGATTGCCAACTTGATTGGATAGATAAAAACCTAGGGGATTGGTAAAGCATACCTTTGTGGATGCTTGTAAGAGATTTTGCAGACAAGAGTAACTAAAGGAGAAAGGTCTTTTCTTAATGGTAGAGTATCAATAACTGGACCATGCCCATATGGAATAAAAAAGAAGAAAAGAGAAAGGCCATTACTATAGGAATTCTATAGAGAAACAAACACAGGAATCTGTCTATCTTTTTTATATTATTTATTGTAATTAATAAAAGGGTTACATGATATTTGCCAGATAGAAAGTTCATTAATTCACATACATTGATACCCTTTCACATGTCTTGGTCTCTATTACCTTCCCCCCGACCCCATCTTGGTTTTCCCCCCTTCCCTATCCAATTTCAAATAACCAAATACAAATATATCCAATATATCAGATAACAAAGTGAGATACTGTAACAATATGAGATAACCAAGGGACAGCAAAAGAGATGAGAGATAACATAGTACATTAAGGACAACAATCATTCATTATATTGCTTTTGTTTCTATATCCTGGAGGTCCTTTCTATTAGCTTTATACTATATGGCCTTTTGTATCAAGGTTTTGCTCTATCACAAATCTCTGCTAGGAGAGCCCAAGGTTTCTACTGATTATGACAAATGAGGGAAACCATTGAGCCTAAGTTCCTTTGAGACTGGCTTACTTCACTTAATATGATTTTTTTCTAAGTCTTTCCATTTCCTAACAAATGGGGCAATGTCATTCTTTCTGACAGCAGCATAGAATTCCATTGTGTATAAATACCACATCTTGTTGATCCATTCATCAACTGAGGGACATCTAGGTTGGTTCCATATCTTTGCTATGGTGAATAATGCAGCAATGAACATTGTTGTGCTAATGGATTTAGTATGCCCTAGTTTCTGGATGGTTGGGTAAATGCCAAGTAGTGGAATTGCTGGGTTTTATAATATGAAATCTCATTCAACAATTTATAGCCTCTAAATGTTTGTTTCATATCTTCTCACCTAGAAATCTATAGATATTATACCTTTGGTATTTCCTGAATATTTGACAAGACTGAAGAATAAATTATTCTGATAGTTTTAATCTGACATTCATAATACCAAACAGTTGTACTCAGGCAGAAGTATACACAGATATGAATTTATATTTTCTGTTTTTTTTCAGATTCATGAACGTATTGTAGGAAATTCAGAGCATTCCCAGAAACAAATCCCTGGAAAAAAAAAGCAAACAACCCAGACTTTTACATATAAATTGTGAAAAAAAAAAACCAGAATGCTACTAGATATGTCAAGCTATCATTTCAGATTTACATTAAAATGAACAGTGAAACCAAAATAGTTTATGTTACATAAAGTGTGGCTAAGTTTTTAAATTAGAAGTCTGTTTATATATATATATATATATATTAAGAAATCTATCTTATATCTCATATGCTTTCTTTCTCCTTCCTGGCTGGCATAATGTGCACTTCTCTGCTACCCCATATCTTCCGTGCTATGAGTGAGTGAGATTTGTAAAACCATGACAGAAAATACACTTTCCTTACAGTAAGTTGTTTCTTTCTGGACTTTTGTCACAGTAGTGCAAAATTCATAAAATTACGAGAGATATTTAAATCCTTCTTTAAAAGTACTTTCATTGGTTCATTATTTGATCCAAGAGGGTACAAAAAATGAGTAAAAGATTTTAAGACATAAGATCTAACCTCTACATTTTCCCCAATACCAGGACATCACCAAGTAATAGAAAATACAATTTTGAATTAAAGGAAATCATTAGTAGAGAGATTTTAAAGCAAGATAGCAAAATCAGAGATTTTAGAAGGGTGAATTATATTGTCTGGGCTCACACACTTTGTCTATCTGGCCTCAAAATCTTTCAAAAGAGCATGACCTGCATTCAACACATTACCAATTAAACTAAGGCCATCATTTAATGTTTTCTTTTTCAATTTTCATAAATCAATATTGATGACAATCAAACCAATTCATATTTGGAAGCAGCCTCTAAAGGCATCAAACCACATATGCCCACTAGGATTGGAAAAATAATATATGGGAGGGAATGTGAAAGGAAAGAATATGCAAATCCACAGAAACTTTCAACTCCATGAAAAATGCAAATAAATCTATCTTCAAAACCCTTTTAGGCTCTGAAGGTCCCATGTTCTGTGTCTGTGGAGCAGTGATTGGCCAGGTAATGGCTGCACCTCTAGCATCCCATGAATAATTATCTCTATCCTGAGTGTCTGCCAGCATGACACATCTTCATTTCATTAAGGGAGAGAGGGACAGGCTGGAATTGGCAATGGCAGAATTCATTTATCACATTTTAATGGAGAAGCAGCTCAGAAAAGGTGGACCTAATGAGATATTTCTAAAGAAATTAGCCAGTTTTGATTAAAGGGCCATCTCTTCCATGTCCACATTTGTGATGGATTGTAGAGGCCACATGGAGACTATTCCCCCCTCCTCTCTGCCCTGCTTTGCTTTGATTTCCTAAAGCACATACTACTTTTTGGGTAATTTATTTCCTAAATAATTGAAAGAATCATTGTTGCAAACTGAGAACAAATTTTACACTAGGCAAAGCAGATCAGATTTGGATTTCATCTATGGAGAAAGATATGTCTATAATTTCAGGCTTGAGGACTATCACTAAATTGTTCATGTCCCAATTCTACACCAAACAAAAAGAAAAAAATGTTACTTCTCACTTTCATTTAAAGTCAATTTTTGAAGATATGACTTTCAGGGCTCTTGTACTAAACACAACTATTATCTCACATTCTCCATTCCCTTCTTTAGCATTAGTGCTGTTCTGTAACTAGCACACAGAAGCTCTGAAGTTTGATGTCAGACGTGTGAATAAGTCACTGGTTGTGTGACTTCCATGCTTGTTTTTCTTCATTGGAGAGGAAACTCACTCACCTGGCACAAGTGATATGTACTTATAAAGTATGACAATAAAGTAAACCAGGCCCTTGGGGGAATGGGTGACATCAGGGAGGTAAGGAGGGTAAAGAAAGGAGAATATATGAATATAGAACAATGGAATCTACTGAAATTGCCTTAAGATGGTATGGAGGTACAATAGAGATCCAGAAGAGATTTTGTGTGTGGGGGGGGGTGGATAATGTACAATACAGTAATATCACAGGGACCACCCCTTATAAAATCATTAAAATATGGACAACTTAAATTCAGCAGATTTTATCTGAGAAAAGGATTACTGTTAAATACTACTTAAAACCAGAAAAAAATTGAGAGGACTCATTTCAACAGCATGGACAGTATTTATAAGAAAATGGAAGGAAGGTGCAGGAATAGCTTGATTGGTTTGTCACACACAGTTCAGAGTTTACTTCATTTGCACAAAGTTCACATGAAATTTGTGAGTGTCAGATTAAGATACCACAGAGTTCAGTTTGCTTTGTTTGCACAAGGTCTGCTCTTGTATCATCCAGTGACTGGCTGTAGCTTGGCTGTTAGTGATTGGCTGTGACTGAGCTAGGTTTCTATTTGACTGTATTTTAAGTTAGCTTGAAGTTTGTTAGCTAGGTACCTTAGGCAGTGGGTGCTTCAGCAAAGACTTCTTGCTCTTTTGCCACTGAGATAATTAGCAAATCATTTACATAAATTAGTAGCATGGAACACACATTATGCATATGTATGCTTTTTACAAAGAGCATTTATAAGTATGATTGATTGAGGTCTTGGCTACAAAGCAAGAAGCTAGACCTTTTAAGATTCATTTGTACAATAAATATTTATTCATTAAGCATTTAGTCTATGTCTTACTGTTTGATTAAGATCCATACTGGTATAGACACATTTCCTTTCATGAGAAAAATATTCTTTGATGAATACACACAATAAACAGAAATAAAGTTGAATTGGATGATATTGGCTAACTCACCCTCAAACTTAACCAGATGGTTTATGTAAAGCCTGTGATAATGCTTTAAACATTAAGCCTTTACCTTAGTGTGAAACATAGATAATAAACAGTTAAATTTGACACTAAATAAAATATGGGCAATATGCAATCAAATATGTTGACATGAATAGATTTTCTACAATATAATTCTGGGAAGAAATTTTTGAAAGTAAATGAACTTAATAAGATTCACAAAAGAAAGCTGGGTGCAATGACTCATGCCTGTAATCTTAGCTATTCAGAAGGTTGAGATCTGAGGATTGCAGTTCAAAGCCAGCCAGGGCACTAAAGTTCATGAGACTCTTATCTCCAATTAACCATCAGAAAACAAGAAGTGGTGCTGTGGTTCAAGGGGCAGGGTAGTTGCCTTGATCCGAAGAAGTCAAGGACAGCATCCAAGTCCAGAGTTCACACCCTTGATGGAAAAAAAATCATATACATATACAAAAGACAAAAGACAGCCAATATAACATTAAGTGTTTTCAAATGCAGAGAGAGAGAAGTGGAGGGATTAGAAGAAAGAGATTGAGAGGTAGAGAGAGGGAAAGGGGAGAGAGAATGGGAAAAGAGAGACAGAGACAGAGAGATAGAGAAATCATTGACATTGATGGGAAAAAATCATTAAACATTTTCAAAAACATTGTAGAGCCAGAAACTGGAGTGACAAATTGGCAAAATGGGGCAGTGATCTTGGCACGAATATTCTGGATAGATTCACACCAAAAGTGAACAACATAGATAGGAAACAGGTTATAGTAAGTGGAGCTGGGAATGTGCTGTATGTGAACTATTTGGCTCTTTGCCTTCTCAGGTCTCCATCTGTTGTTCAGACTTTCATATCCTCAATGATACCTCTGCTTTGACATATTTTTTTCCTCAAAAGTTTAGAATTTTTTCCCCATGGGTCATCACAGAATGAGCAAAGGCTTTGCAATATGGTAGTGACATAACACATATGAGTGTGAAATTTTTCATCACATTAAGACCTCTTAACTCTATAGGCCTTTCCATGAAAACCCAGAGAGGAAATGTTTTGGATGAAGAGATTCTACAGTAATGAAGGGCAGTTTTGTCAGGGCTTAAGCTCATACTAGGAATTGGAATCATTTCAACACCTAGTAACCTAAGAATTAAAAGAAGTGACTTTCCCTGTCTCTGATATGTGCCTCTCCTTCCATTAAGTTAATTAACAAAATGTCTTGTACAATTGCCTCTATTCCTTCCTTCCTTTCTTTCCTCCTTCTTTCCTTCCTTCCTTCCTTCCTTCCTTCCTTCCTTCCTTCTTTTCTTCTTTCCTTCTTTAATTTAATTTTATTGTCAAAGTGCTGAACAAAATCACCTCTGCAGTGGTTTTTTGAGAATTCATAGTAACAGTCCCTGTCAATGAGATAATGTTAAGTAACTGATGCTTCTGTAGGAAGTACAGCAAAAGAAGCAGTGTTGAACAATACTTTAATTGCTGGTGTGAGGTTAATTTTGGAGAGAGAAAACTTAATCCACATGTTTGGGTGTTTTGAAGTTTTGGCTATTATGCCTCATGACTACATTCAGGAAACAAAATTACAGTGCTTGCCTTTCTTACAATCTTGTCAGGAACTTCATCCCATCATCCCTGAAGTAAAGTTCTAGCCTTGACAATTTTTCCTTCTGTGCTTGATGCTCCAGGACACAATAGAGACAGGAAACAGCTGGCCAGAATCTTCTATGCCCTACTGCCATCACGTTTTTTGCTTACTTCTGGTAATAAGGTCGTGTAGTTATCGGCCACAGGGGAGATTTTAGAGAGGAACACTCTTGACAATGACACTACATTTCAATCACATAAATCCTGTAGGAGAATTGGGATCAATTCGCTGTTGGCTGAAAGATCACAGTCTTTTGAGGATGGTAATCAAGCAAGGGAGATGAGTGTGACCTCATTCTCAAGTGAGCCCCATCTGGAAGTGGGCAGCCCCTGTGCAGAACGTAAGTCTGATTGCCTCCGTGGAGAGCTCCTTCTACATCCAGGCAGCTTTGTGCAAGCCAACCGTGATATCAAAAAATTCCAGCTCTCCAAATGTGGTACTACTCTAACATAAAGCACAGAGGACAACGGTGCAGCTTTGCTTCTGACTATGCCTGTGATATCAGGATTGATGACATGGTTCAATAGATTGGGGGGCATTTTGAAATGGTAAGGTGAAAGAGAGTCATTCTTTCAAGAATCCTTTCTAAAATGGTACATTTTATGTTATTGATTTAGTATTATTACTTTATTGTTACTGTAAAGAGGATGTACAGAGCGGATTACAGTTACCTAAGACAGGTTATGAGAACATTTCTTTTTGCATAGTGCCATTCGTCCCTGTTTTTTTTTTTCAGTTTTTTTCCCTCACAATGTCTCCTTGCACCTCCACAACTTGAAGAGTTCACTTTCAATATGGTGTCTAGACTCTCTGTCCCCCATCTCTGTGCTCCTTCTTACCCTCTCCAAACAGATAAAATTAAAAAATAAAGACAAAAGGTACAGAATATCAAAATGATGACAAAGGAGAAAAAAATCAAAAACAAAGTAACACAAAGCCTCTTGTTTACATTTCTTGGATTCATTTTGATAAATATAATTTTATTTGCCCATGTGAACATAGCTATTAAACCTCTGTAGTCCTCTCCTAAGAATATCTTCCTTTGGTCTCACTGTATGAATGCCTATAGAGTACATTTTATCACTTGGCTGTGATAAACAGTTTCTTTTTAAGAAGACCTATTGAGCCAGCATCATTTTCTTGTTATTCTATCTTAAATCATAAAAATTAATGTTTATATAATAAACCAAGTGTTTATAAATTTCACTAATATCAAAAAAGATTAAATTACCCTCATTGAGCTGTATTTGTAATAAAAGAAAACCAGAATTAGTAAGGCTCTCAGAGATTTTCAGACTAGATAGAAATATGACAAAAGGAAACCTGTTGTCAAAAGAAAACTTCATAGATTAATTAATAATTATAAAAGAAAAAATATTTCATTATATTGGGGATATCATGCATTGACCAACTTAATAATGTCACCAAATAATATCACTGGTAATGAAACAACTTGTCAATTCACTGTTTCCAATGGGAGATACCTTGGACATCAGAATTTTTCAAATTCCATTTTGCAAATATATTTAGTGTGGATTGCCTTAAACCTTAAGACCAAATGTATCACATAATAAACATAAAACATAGATGAATAAGTTGAGTGAATATGGAGTAGAAAAAAGTCCAGAATATATTGAGTTTGGTAAGACTCCAGCCTGGTTTCTTTTTACATTATAATTGTTGGTGGTGGTGTTGTTTTGTTGTTAAACTAATATACACAGCGGTCCCATTTATATCACTCACTTAATGAATACATTTCTTTTTGAAGAGTGTCAACCCTTTTCTTGCTTTCAGTTTTTACCTCCCATATCCCCCAACTCCTAGGTTTATAGTTCATTTTCCACACTCTGTCTATTGAACATTTCTGCTGTATTTTATCCTACTTTGTCCAATCATTTTTGTGCTCCTTCTTTATCATCCCCCAAATAGATAAACTTACAAATAAGACAAAAGGTACAGAATACAAGAACAGCAACAGAAGAAGAAAAAATACCCACAAACAAACAAGCAACAGGATATCCCCTTGTTTCCATTTCTTGGAGTTTATCTCAATAAACATTACTTTATATGGTAATATGCAAATAACTATTGAGCCTTTGTGCTCCTTTCCTAAGAATATCCTTTATTGATCTCACTGTGAGAATGTTTAGTGCTCAGTAGAATTTATCACTCCCAAGACTCTTAGCAAATCTGATTAAGAAAGAAGAGAGCACACCCAAATAGATAAAATTAGAGACAGAATTGGGAACATCATGAAATAGGCAAGACCTGGACATTATAAGGAAATGCTTTGCAAAGCTTTATGCCAACAACTTGGAGAAGCTGGAAGAAATGGAAGCACGCCTAGAAAAGATAGATATACCCAAGCTGAACCAAGATTTAAACCAACTGAGTAGACCCATAGCAGGTAATGAAATTGAAATGGCACCAAAAGACTTCCCGCCTACAACAATCCCAGGACCTAATGGTTTCTTTAAATGACCACACACACACACACACACAGAGAGAGAGAGAGAGAGAGAGAGAGAGAGAGAGAGAGAGAGAGAGAGAGAGAGAGAGAGAGAGAGAGAGAGAGAGAGAGAGAGAGAGAGAGAGAGAGAGAGAGACACGGGGGGAATCTGAAAAATGAATCACATGTGTCTTTATCATAGGCTCTGGTACCCACAAAAGGAACTTGCAGATGCATTTAAAGATCATGAGTTGAGGAGAATACCTTGCATTACCTGGGTGTATCATACATGTTATCACGATTATCCTTTCCAATAGATTGAGATAGAGATTTGATCACAATAGAGAACATTGTGCTCACAAAAGCACAGCATTGAGAATTGTGCATAGGGGCCAAGGAATGCTGGTAGACCAAAGTGGGAGAGGTAAAGGATGCATTCTACCAGGGATTCTGAAGGAAATTTTCCATGTGTTTGACTTAGCATCATGACCTGTAACTTGATCCCATATGCAGTTTATATAGTTACTGGTCATATTAAACGCACAGAAGTTCAATATTTTTATGTATCTGAGACTTCAGGGTAAAAGCCCTTATTAGCATCTAATTGTTACCACTACAATCCCTTTTATTTTTATGTTAGCACATCATAATGTCTTCCAAGAGAATGCACTAGGAAAATCTAAACTCCCACATTTTATTAAATATAAATCTCAACTACAACAATTGAGGGGAGCCATTAAAATAATCTCATTAGAAATCTTTAAAAAGTTTGATCTCTTATTTATATTTAAATATAAAATTATGGAACTAAACTAATAGTATGCCATCATTTTATATTTACATCTCTATGTATGTTGGCAAAGAATCAGGAACAAAAGGAAAATGCCCTTTTAGATACTACTGTTCTCTCCTGAAGGCACACAAATTAAGCCTCATTTCTCTGGTGTCCTGTAGAATTTTTGATAACCTTGCTTTGCCCTGTACTTCTTTGTAGTCACATATTCTTCCTGGCTTCTGTTTTACCACTGAAATAAAGACCCAATCATTCAGGTCTTCATATATTCTTAGAAATTTTTGAAGGCATGGTTGCAGCACTATTTACCATAGCAAAGATATGGAACGAACCTAAATGTCCTTCAGTTGATGATTTGATCAACAAGATGTGATATTTATACACAGTGGAATTATATGCTGCCATCAGAAAGAACGACATCACTCCATTTGTAAGGAAATGGAAAGACTTAGAAAAAATTATATTAAGTGAAGTAAGCCAGACTCAAAGGAGCATAGGCTCAATGGTAGAAACCTTGGGCTCTCCTAGCAGAGTTTTACAATAGAACAAAACCTAGATACATAAGGCCCTATAGGATGAGGCTAAATAAAAGGACCTCCAGGATATTGAAACAAGAGCCATATAGTGTGTGATTGCTGTTCTTAATGTACTACGTTATTTCTCATCTCTTTTACTGTCTCTTGGTTATCTCATATTATTACAGTATCTTACCTTGTTATCTGATATATTGTATAATATTTATTTGGTTATTTGAAATAGGATAGGGAAGGGAGGAAAACAAGATGATGGAGGGAAATGGGGACAAAAACTTGAGAAGGAGTAGCAATGATAAGTAATGCACCTTTTATCTGGTTAATATAATGCAACCCCTCTATTAATTACAATAAAAAATAAAAAATTAAAAAATTTTAAAAAAAGAAATTTTTGAAGGCAATTGAACTGTGCATTATTGTAAGAGTTCTATAAGAACAAGGACAACATCAAGTTCAACTAAGAATTTGGAAGGAATATAGGAAAGAAGAATAATGAAACAAATGAGATAAAAAATTTGAAGTGATATTATAGGAAAAAAATCCAAATCCACTAGTGAACTAACAGCTGTCATTTGTAGGGAGTGATATAGAATAAGAAAAATGTTCAAGAGCTGATGATGCTGGAGAGTTTAAACAATAAATCAATATTTAAGAAGGTTAATAAAGAAATTATCATGAAAATAATACTTAGCAGGAATTGTCTACTATAAAGGTGAATTATTAAAACCTGTTAGATATTTTTATAATCATTTCATAAGTTTTAAATACAGTTTATAAAATTCTGGTTCTTCAATGAAGAATGCAAATACAGCAAGTTAAGAAAATTTCCTAAGGGAACTTTGATATTAAATATCAGAGATGAACTTGGGTACTAATTTATCTCATTTAGAAGTTTTGCCCTTTTCATTTAGTATAGTGGCAACTCCAATAATAAACAATCCTATTGTGTTCACAAAAGAGTGGCATATGGGCTTATTTGTATAATAAATGGCAAGAAATTAAAAGTCGTAACTTTCTGTGAGCTGATCTGTATTGTCTTTCAATTCAGCCTGCCAAATGAATCCAAAATTGCAAGCTGTTTCTTTGCTTTAGCAGCATGGAGTTTCCAACTTTTCAAAAGTACAGGGATAGTTTAATAAACCAGAGGTCTGTGAGGACATTTTGAGAAATGAATCTGTTATACTGTGTTAAGAGAAGAAAAAATCTGGGCCAGGAGGGTGGCCTGGTGGTAAGGTTCTTGCCTAGCATGCACAAAGCCCTGGGCTCGATTCCTCCATACCATATACACAGAAAAAGACAGAAATGGTGCTATGATAAAGGGATAGCCTTGAAAAAGCACGAGGACAGTGCCTAGGACCTGTATTCAAGCCCTGGAATTGGCAAAAGAAAGAAGGAAAGAAGGAAAGAAAGAAAGGAAGAAAGGAAGGAAAGAAGGAAGAAAAAACAAAAAGAAAGGAAGAAAGGAAGGAAGAAAGAAAATCTTGTTTCACCTACTATGTCTCATGTATAAGGAGGAAGCCTAGAAGATTAAAAAAAAAAACCAATGAGATCAGTTTTTTGAACTCCAGCATATATATATGAAAATACATACTTAGGGACTGTTCCCTGTTTCTCTGTCTCTCTATCTCTCTCACTCGCAAACATACACATTCATAGGAATTCTTCTTGCTCCTAGACATGTAATATATTCATTCCATTAAGAAAGTCAGTTGGGCTGAGCATTAAAATTTTTTTGCCTTTTCTTGGAAGATTACTAAGCTCTACTAAGATTTGTGATGGGTAATTATTTTAGGGTTTACATATTACAGTTTATGTATTACGTTCCTGGGGTTTATTTATGTTTTAGCATTTTGTTTTTAATTGTATTAATCATGTAAAACCATATTGATGATAAAATATTCCCTTTGAATGATCATAGTAACAATGCTGGGCCAGACCTTTGGGAGATTCTGATTTTGCTGATGAATTTGACCTAACAGGATGACAAGCCCAAATGCTGGTAATGAACCATCGGCAATATTATTTTAAACACTAAATGCTATAAAAGATTGACATGGCTGCAATCCAACTCTTCTGGCTCCATGAAATCTCACTCCACTGATTTGCCTTTTCCTTCATCATTTATAATCTCATAATTTACCCTTTAAATTTAACTAATGGATCACTGTGTACACCATGGGAATGAAGTGCAGGAATCTGCTGCTTATAGAACTGAGATGGCAGTTATGATTTCCATTCACCTTTAGGTTTTACATGGGACTCAGGAATCACAAGGGCATGGCAGAACTACCAACCTGGAATAATGAACCAGAAACTACCCACACTCAAATATCCAATCCGAGAACAGCAGTTAAGGCCTATCAAAGTCCCTTACATGCTTAGTTTGAAGCTCCATATGTAAAGCAGGATTATTAATTGTTTTGTAATTATTGTTTGCTCTTGTGTTATTCCTATAAGTGAAGGAATGATCCTTTGCAAAGGCTATCTCATTTACTTGCACTTTGAAATAAATTACTGATGCTTGCTTTGTATGTGAGAAAGCTTACTTTCCCCTCCTGCTGATAAATGCCTCTCTATTAAATTTATTTTTCAAAGTGAATATTCTCCCCCCCAAATTTTAAAGTCATGGTTATTTATGGGATCAGCTATGCAACAGTTTAAGACTTTCAAAATAAAAACTTCAGTATTTTATTATTTTAATTGTAGAGAGCTGTGATTAAGGGAGTTTTCTTTTTAGAAGATTATAAGAAGTGTAGTGATAATTTCATATAAATACTCCAAATCTTGGATGTTCATGTCCTAATAAACAATGCAGACATCCTTTATTTCAAGTGTTTCCCTGAATTCATGATATTTGTTCAATTATGAGAACAACTGATACCTCCTGTACTAGTCAATTGCAATTTATATTATAAACCTACAGTAATCAAAATTGTTTGATTCTGGTTTTGAAATATACATAGGAAACAATGGCACAAAGCAGAGTCTGGATATGAATTCATACATATATTCTGAACTCATTTCTGAGAAAAGTATCAAGCAGACTCAGTGGGGGAACTGAAAATGTCTCTAATAAATAGCTCTGAGAAAATTGAATTTCTACATGCAAAGAATGAAACTTGACCTTTAGTTTATACCTTGCTCAGAAAAATACATTCAAAATAGATTTGAAGAAAAGAAAGCAGAAGCAAAAATCTGGATAGTGTTTGGTATAGTAAGGTAAAGTAAGCTGGATAGTGGGCTTGAGAACAACCCATGGGTGAAAATGTGTAGAACTCCATCTCAATCAATCTCTAGGCACAGTGATATACAACTGTTAGACCAGCTACAGAGATAGCACAATATCTGGATGCTGTGGTGTGTGCCTATCATCTCCAACAGCACAGCCAATACAAACAGAAAGCTCAGGAAGGCCCAGACATAATGTGAGAATCTACAACAAACTGACCAATACAAAAAGGAATTGAGGATATGGCTCAAGTCTAGAGTGCATGCTTAGATAGTACAAGGACTTGAGTTCCTTTATCAGCGATAACACAGACAGGAACCTGTAAGACATTTAAAACAACATAGAATAAAATTTCTTGGAAATTTATAGTGAAATTGTTTTACTCTTTTGGATAACATAATATGAGCTCATGGCCTATGAGAAAAAAGTAAATAAATGAAGTTATAGCAAACAGAAAAGATTCTGAAGAGAAAAAATAATCAACAAAATGAGGTGATTATAAAGAAAAACATTTTCAAATTATATACCTGATGAAAATTGAATATCCAGAATTTATTAAAAATACAGTATTTGAAATGTAAATTGCCAAAGCCACTTTGAAACTCAATTTTTTTTGCCAGTCCAGGGCTTGAGCTCAGGGCCTAAGCACTGTCCTTGGACTTTCTCAAAGCTAGAGCTCTACCACTTGAGCCTCAGCACCGTTCCTGGCTTTTTTCTATGTACCGAGGAACCGAACCTGGGTCTTTGTGCATGCTAGGCAGGCACTCTACCACTAGGCCAAACTCCTGGCACCAATGTGATTATTTTAAAATATATTTTTATTGTAATTAATAGAAGGGTTACATTATATTCACCAGATAGCAAATGTGATTATTTTGCCTTGCAAAACTAAACATACTCTTATAACTTGGTAATTCTGAAAAAAAAATAAAATCATAAATCTCTTGTGGCAAAAACCCCAGTAGTTTAATAGTAGAGAAGTAAAATCAATTATAATATGGGGAAATAACTAATAGATATTTCTCTAAATATAAATGCAAATGCTAATGGCTATTGGAATGATGTTCAATATAATCACATTTCAGAAATATGCAAACAAACCAGCATGAGTTATATCTCATATCCATTATGCTGTCTAAAAATTCCTATGACAAACACTGTGGATGAGAGTTCAGAGAATAGCCTTATAGAGCAGTCATGAGAATATACCTTGACACAGCTGTAATGAGAAAGAGTATGGTGGCTTCTGCAAAAATGAAGAATAAAACTAATATTTCTTTTTCTGCTAATTTATCTTGAGGAAATGAATTTTCTACCTGATAAAGACATCTGCACCTCTGATACTTATTGTGATGATCACAATATAGAAACATTCAAACTCCATAGGCAAAGAAATTCTATGTGTGTGTGTGTGTACACGAGAGAGTGTACACAAGAGAGTGTGTGTACACACACACACACACACACACACACACGAGAGAGAGAGAGAGAGAGAGAGAGAGAGAGAGAGGCAGAGAGAGAGGCAGAGAGAGACACTGAGAGACTATGTGACTATATATGTGTATTCAGTGGGGTATTATTGGGGGGAAGGATCCAATAGTAGAAAGAGAATAAAATGGGGATTTTGTTGTGTTGGTAGTATTGGCTTCTTAATTTGGGTGATGATAATTCTGGTATATCCAATTGAGAAAATCTATACATTATTGAGACACAAGCATTATTTTTGCATATATTGTTACACTGGAGGTGAACTCTATTACTTCATGAAGAGGAAGATTCTATTTCTACTTCTCTTGGATTTGGGTTAGTCCTACTGATTTAGGGAGTTGTAAGGCATGCTGAGTCTATCTGCTAATTCATTAATTGCAAGCGGGTCTGAGTCATTTCACTGCTAAGAAAAGACTTTGGTTGACAAATGAAAATGTAAGGGGAGCTGTTTAGATCCAGATCACACCATATAGTCAGATTGTTATCCTTATTAATGCATGTCTAAACATATGGGACAAAAAACACTGATGGTTATATTTTTATATTTTTACTGTGGTGTCTTCCTTTATCAATTTTAAGAACATAGGCTTTGGGTGACTTAGTGACAGTTGATATGGTTTGCAGTCTCATAAGCTTAACACAGTCTTTGCATGTTTGAACACACCTTATGTGTTCAAACTGATTCCATTCATTTTAAAATGGTATGATAAGCTTTATTCTCTACTTTTCAAATTCTCAGTTGCAAAAAACATTCTAGAAGTGCTTTATGGTCATAACATTTTATTTTTAGCCATATCTAAGAAAAAAGTTCTATTATTGATTAGGTTGACTATGAGCTCATAATTGTATTTAAACAAGAGTTTGATTACAATTACAAAATATCAAGTATAGTATATTATAGGAGAAAATAATGCATAGATTTATAGTGAAATACAAATACATATGATAAAAATATAAATCACTCTAAAATATGTACAAATCACTCTTAAGA
The DNA here is from genome assembly GCF_031878675.1 of Megascapheus bottae. Taxonomy (NCBI): domain Eukaryota; kingdom Metazoa; phylum Chordata; class Mammalia; order Rodentia; family Geomyidae; genus Megascapheus; species Megascapheus bottae. The sequence continues at coordinate 18,057,542 of NC_143522.1, forward strand.
GCAATACAAATTGTTTTGTAAGCTCACTGATTGAACGGAAAGTGAATTAGGGAAAAATAAATGTAACTGTCAACTCTTCCCTTCCTGAAATTATTTTTTACACATCCTATACTTTTTGAACTAGAATTGGTGCAGTTGGTTCAATATTGCAACAGAATGAAACTCCAGATGCTCACAGATGGTAAGCCTACAAACTTAATTAAAACTCATGCTTTATTATCCCAAAACACGAAAATTGAGAAAGCCTTGCCCAAAGAAAATGTTTATGTTTTCTCCTTCTCATCTCCAACCATCCAGAAAACTTTAGGGGTCATAGACATGGAATAAAAATTCCTTTTTGTTGCCAAGGAAGTGAGTAAAAGAGAGTTACAGACCATTAAACTAAGTACTGATTCAAATTCAACTTCAGCTAACAATTATGGATTGTGCACTATGTGTCTAGCAATGTATTAATGGTTTAATCAGGGTTTAACAAGAATATTCTATAAAGAAATTAAATGTACAAGCTTTCATATACAGATACATATTGAATATTCATCATTTTTCAGGGGATTGTATATATTTGATTTTATTGTTTATTGACAAAAGAATTTTACTTTCTTTTTAAGTATACTGAAATGAAAAGAACTAGGCATGTTGTATACACTTACTTGTACCTTAGGCTCTTAGAAGATTTTCCTTTTGTAATCATTTATAATTATTTTACAGTGTTGCATGCCTACATAGAACACATTTGATTTCAGAAATTATAGTCCTTAGTTAATAGAGTTGCTTATTTCTTCAGGTGTTCACTGTTGATTTAGTTTTACTAATACTTAATAAGTAGCAATAAAGGCTCACTTCAAGTTTATTATATGGAAGAAGTGGTTCTATCTTCAATAACTTCACATTTAGTGAACATAAATCTGGTCACTGCCATATTCTGTCCATTAACTTCTCATAGCAATAGGAAAATATTTATATTGTTTTCTTTTTAAGAAAGTAAATATATATATATAATATACTGCCTATAGAATGTTAGACTGTTCTCAATAGTTTTACATAGCAATAAGACTAGTATACTTCAAATTATATCCTAACAATTATTCAATATTTCCACGGAATATTTACTTACCTGAATGTTCAAATTGGCTATTATACAGCTGCTGAACTATTTTTTAAAATATTGAAAATTTAATGATTAATTTTGAACAGTTACTATTTGAACCATCTTATGTGTTACATTCATTTATTAGGTTAAGATTTGGCAACATTTAGGGCTGTCAATTGTAAATTTTCTTATTTAGGATGGTCATTTTCTTTTCTTTTTCCTTTTTATGGCTTTCTCTCATTTCTCTCCTCTCCTTATATTCTTTTCTTAACAAAAGGCCATATTGATGAACCCATTTTAAGTTATTAGACAATATCATTGTATTATCTTTAGTTGTACAAAGGGTTCAATTCAATATGTCAGTTTATGAGTACAACACATCTTGATCTTGATCAGTGTCATGCTTTTCATACTTTAATCTTTCCCAATCTCACTTATCACCTTAAATTTCCTAGTTCCATCATTACATCTATACATTGAATATTTTAGGTGCAAAATGGATTTAAAAATCTATGATGTACATTTTTGAGGAAAATATAAAGTGTAGTTTACCAGATCCTTATGGATTCTCATGGATCAGAATGAAATCATAGAATTTAAAAAATGGAATAAGTGGTATGTCAATCCCCCATGTTTATTCATTGTGACATTTATAACAATATAAAATTAAAGCTAGTGATTCATGCTTGAAATTCTAACTATACAGGAGGCTGAGATCTGGCATTAACATTGAGGTCTTTGATCTATGTAGAATTGATTTTGGTGTGCAATGATATAAAAGGACCTAGTTTCAGTTTTCTGTATATGGACAACTAGACGTTGTGAGCACCACTTGGTGAATAGGATGTCTTCCAGTCTGTGTTTTTGGCTCCCTTATCCAATATGAGATGGCTATAGATCTATAGGTTCATTTATGGATTTCATGTTCCGTGAATCCTCAGCCCAATTTCTATGCCACTACCAAGCTGACATGACTTTGGTAATAAAGTCTGAAGTTTGGTATTGATATTCCTTCAACTGTTCATAGTGGTAAAGATTACTTTTACCATTTTTGACAACATGTCTGAAAATGGAGGCCTTTTTTTTTCTTTGTGGGTCATAGGGCTTGAACACAGCCTGGGTACTGTCCCTGAGCTCTTCAGCTTGAGTCACAGTGCCACTTCCATTCTCTAGTGATTGATTGGTGATAAGAGCCTCACATTCTTTAGTGCCCATACTGGCTTTGAACCATGATCCTCAGAGCTCAGCCTCGTGAGTAGCCAGGATTACAGGAGTGAGCCACCATGCCTGTCTCTGAGAGTAGACTTTTAAGTACCCTTAACACTTGCATAAAAGTTAGTAAAAAAGTTCCAGATAGAAATATAAAATCACCTGGACATGGCAATTAACAAAAGTAAGATAAACAGGGAAGAGTAAAACAATTCTGACTTTGGAAATTGAAGCCCCAGAGATAAAGGAGAATGTGTAAAGGGCATCTACAATATTATTTGAAGGTTTAGTGAATAAGAATTTACTAATATTATAAAAGACTGTCAAGTCACACATTCAAAATGCTCTTCATTTCCATCAGGATGAAGATATACAACATTATATCAGGGGATGAATGAGTCACTGTTGAGAAACAAATGAGAAAATCCTTAAAAGCATCCAAGAGGAAATAAGTAACAACTGATAGCTGACTTCTTAATAAAATGAAGGACTAGATGCAAAAAACAAACATGTTCAAAGTATGAAACAATCAGTTATTCTAGAATTTTATTCTCATTCAAAATAGCCTTCAAAATGAAAGCGAAAGGACACTTCTAAACATAATACCAATGAAAAATTTCCACCCTCAAAACTTCCCGTTTCTGAAGTTCATCAAAACTAGGTAGATAGTCATTATGATTATTTATATTACAAGGTTTTAGGTATAGCAGAGTTTTAATATAAACACTTAATATGGTCTATATGACATGTAATAATGTATAGGTTGGGTTAATTTTAGAGGCAGAGAAAGGTAAAATCTTTTTAGTATATATGCAATAAATACAAAGAAACTAATATGATGTATATTAAATCAAAGATAAATATAAAGCAATAGATTAGACTCCTAAATTGTCTGTTATTACCATGCATGTTAATTCAAAAATCCAGGAATGAGCCAGGATGTGTAGTTTGTATATCCTGAAGTTAGGAAGAAACATTCATGTTATAAACTAAGCAGACAATGCAATAAAATACAGGAGATGCTCTATGATAATATACATTCTCCTCCTCAATACATTGGAGTTGACATTTTAACCTTGCAGAAATCAATATAAACTTCAAAATGCAAATGTGAAGAATGGACATGAGTTACCTTGGGAAATAGATTGATGCAGGGGAAATTTTGGCAGAGTGAACATGTAAAAAAAATACCTGGAATTACTATATTCAGAGGAGCAAAAGTTACTCAAAATGATTAGCAAGGTATTTTTAAAAAGAGTATTTTACTCATTTTAAATATTTATTTGTGGCATGATATCCATATGTACTTGATTTTTAGTCACTGATTTTGTGGTGGCGGGTAGTAGATTTGAAGTGCTCTAATCAGGAGCTCACATTTGAAAACTTTTAATAGAAGCCAGATTTCAAAGACAATTATTACATGTGTTTCAATTAACTTTATTTTTGATCAGTACTAAATGTATGTTAATTGGAATAACGAATTATAGTAATTTTTCACTGGCAAAATTAACGCATTTCAAGGCTTTTTACTGATAGGACCTGCCTTTGCTTTAGCTCAAAGTAAGACTCCTTAAAGATCAACAACTTACAGAACTTTCAGAGTGACTGAGGGCCTTCATCAGGCTTGTTTGTAAAGGAGAGGGACTCTTATAGCTGAGCCTAGTAGAATGAACCTTATTTCTTGCTGCCTTTCCTTAATTAATCTTTCATGCACGCTTCTCAGAGACTAGAGAATCAAACTACCTCGATAGAATGGACTTAATGAAAATATTTGCACCTGTCCATTTTAAAATGCTCATTGATATGATAGAATTTATTCTGAATCTTGCTAGACATTGAGATTACTGGGGAAGAGGTCTATATAGACATTGATCATTTCTAAATATTGGAATCTATCAGTACTCTTTTCCTTTTTCTGGACATCTTAATAGTGAATTATGTTGGGATGCCTTCAGCAGGTACTAATCGTCCAGTAAATTAACACCTTTGATAGTTGTTTTGAGCATCACCTAGGGTACAAAATTGTAAAAATGACCATTGGAACATTTAATTAGAGTACAATATAACCTGATTAAAATTTTGGACAGTATAGATCAAGAGTGTTAAATGTATCTTGTGTGGTTGTTGTTCTTAATGTACTACGTTATTTCTTTTCTCTTTTGTTACCCTGTGGTTAATCTCATATTATTACAGTATCTGACTTTGTTACCTAGTGTATTGTATTTATGTTTATTTGAAGTAGGAAAGAGAAGGAGGCGAAACAAGATGATTAGGAGCGGGTGAGGGGATAGAAATGGAGACAAAAACATGTGTGAGAAGTAATGCATCTACTACCTGGCAGATGTAAATGTAACCCCTCTATACATTATCCTAACGATAAAAAAATAAATTAAGAACAGTGAGGGAGCCTGAGAACTGTCCTTGGGCTTTCTCAAGGCTAGAACTCTACCACTTGAGCCACTGTAACACTTCTGGCTTTTTTTTTTCATGTATGTGGTACGAGGAATTGAACCCAGGTCTTTGTGCATGCTAGGCAAGCACTCTGCCACTTGGCCAAATTCCTTGTCCCATAATTTTATATTTTAGAAGTTCATTTATATTTGTACTATTAACCTCTTGACCTAATAGATTATGGTAAAATGCATTTATATGTTTTTAGTTTCCTTTATTCAATAATATTTTGTCTCTGATTGACAAATATTTCCATTAATATGAAAATTATATTCTTTATTGGATTGTGTGATGATATACAACAAAAACTAAATTCATGTATATTTTCTTTGGCCTGTTTTATGGCTTATTTTCTATATAATTTTTCTTCTTTCTGGGTCTGGGAGTTGTCCCTGAGCTCTTAAGCTCAAGGCTAGTGCTCTATCTACCACTTGACCCACAGCACCCCTTCTGTTTTTTTGGTTGTTAACTGGAGAGTCTCATGAAGTTTTGTGTCCAGTCTGGCTTTGAACAACAATCCTCAGATCTCAGCCTCCTGAATAGCTAAGATTATAGGCATGAGCCACCAGACTGGGCCACAATATTTTTTCTTTAAATGACATTGTGTGATCTGCAAACGATATAAGCAAGCTACACTACGGTAGTTCATTCTAACAATCCTAACTATTCAAGAGGCTGAAATCTGAGAATCACCACTTAGTGCCAATCTGGGAAGACAACTACACAATTATTTCAATTAACCAACAACAAAAAAAGATCAAGTGATAGTGTGCCTGTTATGGGCAAAAAAACAGGAAAGAGTGCAAGTCTCTGAGTTCAAGCCCAGGACTAGGGAAAATATGAAACATATATTTATTTTTTTATTTTTTGTATAATTAATATACATAGATATACTTTTTTACTTCTTTTTCATATATTTTTATTGTAATTAATAGAAAGGTTACATTATATTCACCAGATAGAAGGTGCATTGCTTCACAAACATTGATACCCTTTCTCATGTCTTGGTCACCATTTCCCTCCCCCGACCCAATAGATATCTTTTTAATGGTATTTTAAAACCTCTTATTTCTAAGAAATAAGAAATGCAGTAGAAAAATGGAGTTAGTTAATCATTGGAAAAGTTTAGCAAGTGAAATCTAGCTATAATTAATACTACAATGTTAAAATATGAATAAGATTATTTCAATTTGTTGATATGTATAGAGTTGAGGAATAAATGCAAATATATATTTAGAATAAAAAAGAACAGAATTAACAACAACAACAAAAAGAACATTGAGGGAAGGGATGAGTTTTGAGGGATGAGAATGTTGAAAGGGGTTATCTTGATCAAGGTACATTACATTCATATATTGCTTTGTTAAATGGCAACTCCTTTATACAAATAAATATTATTTAAAAATATTATAGTGTTATTTAAAAAAAAACTTACAGAAACAAATCAGGACAAAGCCCAGTGCTTTTTTCCTGTTAAGAAAAAGACATCTGCAAGCAGAACTAGTACAGTTTTGGTAGTGATGGAAGAATGGGGTTAATTTAAATTGTATACATTGAGTGTAATAAGGATTTGGTGATTTTCTGGTGTTTATATTGTTGAACTTTGACTTGACCTTTCTAAGGAATTATACTATTTGAGTTGTCTTTTGAATCTACCATAGTTCAGTGAGTACATTTATGTAGAGGTGCATATACCCATTATGTTTATTTATACATTCTTATGCTAGCTTCCATGTGTAAGGGAAAACATACATACATTGTCTCTCTGGGCCTGATTGCTTCACTTAACATATTTTTTTCCAGTTATTTTCATTTCTTTACAAATGGCACACTATCATTATTTGTAATGGATGCGTACTCTGGATATAACTCTGACTCTGAGAAATCAAATCCTAACTAGAGACTTATACACATATGAATTGGTATCACTGTGCTACTCTGATTTCTTTCTACCAGGTGAAGAGGACTTTTATTCATGATGAAGTTATAGTCTTTAATATTTAAGAGTTCCTAGGTTTATTATCAAAAAAGGAGGAAAAATATACTTGATCAACATGAACTGATTGTCCAATGGTAATTTATCATCAGTATGATTTCTCCTACCTTTACTATCAAGTTAAACCTCCAATATCAGTTAATACATTTATATTGTTCTTTTCTTGAGAACATTTGTTAATATTTTCAGTTCTATTAGAATCACTTTCAGTATTAGTTGCTGTCATTTGTTTTTATGAAACTGGAGAAATAAAATTTTCTTTAAAAGGTACATACGGTCGCAAACTCACATATTTTTCTGTTTGTCTCTCTCTGTTCCCTTCTCTACCTGTCATCTCTCTCTCTCTCTGACATGTGCCTTCATTTATTCTGACATTTCCATTGATTTACTCTTTTACATTTATTTATCTACTGTTTGTTCTTTTACTGTTGGTTATGTCATTCAGTTTGACTTATTGTAGATTATAGATACAGCCATTAAAAATACTTGTCAAGTATACTGTTTGGTTCATAATAATCAATAAATGTTTATTCAAGAATATTGGTACAATGCCCTTTTCCTGCTAATACCCTGTCTGCTCTATGACATGTATAAAGAATTGAAGTCTAAAAGTAGTCTGATAATCCTTATAATGTATTACTTCAAGATGAAAGAAGAACACAGCTAGATCAATAACAAATAAACTTCTTAATACTATGATAATTGTGTTAGATAAAACCAAAATAGCCGGGTACGTTGGCTCACACCTATACTCCTAGCTACTCAGGAGGCTGAGATCTGAGGATCATGGTTCAAGCCAGATCAGTCACTAAAGACTGTGAGACTCTTATATCCGGTTTATCACTAGAAAATGGGAAGTGGTGCTGTGGTTTAAGGGGTAGGGTGGTAGCCTTGAGCTGAAGAACTCAGGGACAGCGTTCAGGTTGAGTCCAAGTTCCAGGACCAACAAAAAAAAACAAACATATAGTAACATCACATCATACAGATATTGTGTGTTTCCCAACATAATTTGCTACAAGTAATTTCATTCATATTTAGCTGTTTTTTATTCGTTTTTTGTTTTTTCTTTTTGCTTATTGGTGTAATTGAAAGTTGCTGTATAGTTGTAGTCATGGGAAAGTCTACAAGGACAGATAAACCAAAGTAACAAGGTTATAGTGACAGGGAAAAGGCACACAGCAGTTCTGGAAGGCAGAAGGAAGAATTATCTAAGCCAATGATTCTAGGGGACTCAATTCTCACAGTTACCTGTTTCCCCTTAACACAAAGCACTCATTGCCTTATGACAAATTCTGATCTTGAAGAGAAAATTGTAGTCAAGAGAATTGAGTCCATTCTTATCTAGTCTCTTTGAAATAATTTTAATCGACATGTATGTTTCAAAGAATACTATTGGATTTGATGGTGCCAACTAGAGGTCAATAAATACTTTAATGATCAAAAGAAGAGACAAATATATGAAGACACAAATCCCAAGTCACAGCAATAAATTCCTTCTTTCACAAAGGTGAACATAAAAAGGAATATTATCAGAGAAACTTATATCAGCAAACTTTGCAATGAACTAAGTTTCACTTTGCACAGGTTCCCCCCCCCCACACACACACACAAACTAATGGAAAAATCTTGAATTCTTGTTAGAAAATATCTAACAAGAATCTAATGGCCTACAGTTCCTACAAACTTTCAAGTTCAACCTGGGGAGAAATTTGGAGAATAATGTTTACTTGTTTCTTGGTACTTTTGTCAGTTCCTTCCAAAGTTGAATTATGGTTTGTATGAGTGAATAAACTTTACTGGCCATTTTCCATGATTCACCCAAAACCTTATGCATACTAAAGGTCCCATTGGTGATGATTGTTGTTTGATTTGATTTGTTTAAAGATGACTCAGTTGCACTGAACTGTGAGATCCTTGAAAGCAAGCCTGTGTCTTAGCTCTGTATCTTCACCATGTAAAATTGTTGGCTCCCAGTGGAGCTCAATAAATAAATAAGACTTAAATTGACAGTAAAAGGTGGTATACTGTCTCATCTCTTCTGATTTCTCAAGGAGCACCTAGTTCCCAGTATATATTCTGTACACATTTGGTGGGAAACCAAGAAATGGGAGAGGATCAGTGTTGTTTTTAGCAAGAGAGAACAAGCCTCTCTTCTCAAGAAAACAGATTAGTCACCTCAAGGAAAATTGATGGACTGTGCCTAACCCAGCAGTGGACAGGGCCCTAGCTAGAATGCCATTCATGGATTCCAAACTTACGATATATTTAACTCTTGGCAGTGAATTCTAACTAGCAGAATAATCCACTGAAGGATGGATTTTTCATAGTAAAGCTGCAACAAGAGAAGACACATAACCCTAGTATTAACTGGTCATGCCACATGCTATCACATGAAGATGCCTCTCAAGAGAACAGGGAGACACCACTGAAGACAGACATGACAATCTTCAGGAATATCATGCTATCCTCCAGGATCCAAGGTTTTCCCTGGATTTTTCAAAGGATGTTTTTCTTACTAGAAAGAACACATAAATCAAATAGTTAAAATGATCCCATTTAGCAATATTTCTCACCAAGAATTAATTTGGATGCTATGTAATTTTTGCTTCTAGAACTCTGGATTGTACAAAGTTCAGAACACCTAGTTCCCATGATAGACATGAAGGAAAAAGTATATGGAAAGTATCAATAACCTTATTTCTGCCTAAGCATTTTGGTATCCTCTATGATAAGGAGGAAACACTAATCCCAAATAAAGCCATCATTGAAAGAATTAAACTTGGGAGCATATAATGAAGCACGCCTATATATAGTGTCTATAATGTTTATATGTTTGACATCTGACCCCATCTACATTTTAATATTTTATCTTTACATGGAAAGGTAGAATATTTAAAATGGAAATAGTAAGGCACATTTTTACATGGACACAAAAATAATATTCAAGGCATGTTTCATAACACATATCATATTCATTTTTTCCATCTGAAATCTTCACTAATTGCACCTTAGTTGTTATAGTGAAACAACCCATATGGTGGTAACTGCATTGTATATTTATGGAGTGGCAATTTTCCACATACAGGATGTGTCAATTTTCTAAGAACACAGAAATTTCTTAATTATGGTGTCTGCCTCCTATTGCTACTTTGGAAATTTCCTTCTTCATTCAAATCTACTGGGACATACTTTACCCATGCAAAGCAAGAATTCCAAGCTTCAACACATATTTGCATATGTAAAGTAGAACTCATGTTTGCAAGCAATACTGTCTATATTTCCCTGGCAGTTGCTTGGAAATCCATTCATAAAAAGCAAGTTGGCAAGTTAATGCAAATACAGAAATCAGTGATGCATGGTAAGAGTGTGTTTTCTTTAGAATATCTATGAAGCTGCGTTAGATCTTTAGCAAAGCTTATTTCATACAAAGTATCTGAATATAATATGCTGTATGCCAATACTTTGTTATACTTCAAAGTGAAAAAAGAATTGTAATAAAGATTTATCATGCTTTATTTGTTTATTCTGAATAGTCAATAAATAAATATGTATATGTGTGTTCTTTTTTTCTATCCTAATAATTAACTCCCCAGCAATCCTCAAATTGTTTGTCTGGCTTGTGTCAGTGCCATAGGTTCTGAACTGGATTTTCTGATTTTAAATTTAGAGTCAGGATAGTAGGAATGTGCATTAGAAAAAAAAGTAATGGCTGTGAAAGTTTGAACTTTAAGGGTGTTAAGAGTTCATCTAGTCTGGGTCTCTGAAAAAGAAAAGCTATAAACTGTGGGTAAGTGATAGCATCCAGATGTTGGAAAATAGAGAGCCAGTCCTTTCTGAAAACAACACACATAATGTTTTTTTTTAAAAAAGGAAAGAAAAATCTCTAATGCTTCTGTATTAGACAGCAGACCCCAATAAAGAGCCTGCCATTCAACCAACACTACTTTTTCACCTATGAACTCCCTGACTACAGTGACTGAAGATCCTGTAATACTGACACTCCATCATTTCATGAGGAATATGATAGAAATGTGCTGGAGATACAACCAATGTCTCCTAATATCCAGGGATCTTTGTCTCAGAACTTGATGTTGCTGGAATTGAACAAATATTTTGTTTTCCCCTAGTGAATCCCGTCAAATTGTATGCCACATTTAACAGTTCTATTTAGATACATCTCTTAAGCATTATATAGGTTTATTATCATCAAGGGCATGAGAATGACTCTTTCTGGAAGAACCCGATTGCCAGGCAAGTAAAATGGATGATGTCATAAAGAAATTCTGTGTATTTATCTCATCGGTGAAATATAATTTCTGTTGGAGCAATTTTGTTAATTTTCCCAGGTGGTGATATTTTTAGTTTTGAAGTCAAGCATGTCAATGCACAAGAAAAGAAAGCAATTTACAACTCTGCAAAGAAATACAGCCTCTTCCACTTCATTTGTGTTTCATCTTGATTATCAACACATTTGTCATCCCCCTGTAATTTATTCATTATTTTTACCAGAGGAATATGGAGGGGGAAAAGAAGATAAGTGCACTTGTCAAAATGTGAAACAGATGCTCTAACAATGATTGGAGACAATGTTCTCAGGGAAGTAGCAACAAGCTGGATATGTGTTCAGCTCCAGAGTTTTTGCAGCAAACAGTCTTGGGAAATGCAAATGAGAAATAACAGTAGACTCTAACTCCATCGTGGTACATTTCTCTTCGATCTGATTGTTTAGATCTGATTCACAGGAACAATGGGGAGGCAAATGCAAGTTGAGCAATTTTGAAATGTGCCTCATTGACTTTTCCTTTTGCATCTGCCAATTGGAACCAGTCCTTGGCTAGAAAGCCCATTGAGCAAAGCGTTATTAGACACTTTGTATGTGTTTGATTACTCCTGGATATCTAGTGAGAAGTACATGTGAAAAAACTTGAGTTCATCTTTGTAGTATTTCCATTTGTTATTAAAAAATATTCTCATAGTAGTGAAGGGCTTTCACTTTTAGAACCATTTAGACTCCTCACATTCTTTTTTTTTTTTTTTTGCCAGTCCTGGGCTTGGGCTCAGGGCCTGAGCACTGTCCCTGGATTTTCTCAAGGCTAGGGCTCTACCACTTGAGCCTCAGCACCACTTCTGGCTTTTTTGCTATGTATGTGGTACCGAGGAATCGAATCCAGGTCTTCGTGCATGCTAGGCAAGCACTCTACCACTAGGCCAAACTCCCGGCCAAGACTCCTCACATTCTTATCCACCTTGCTTCTCCCCCTCTTTGAACCTGGACATCATTATCATAGTGTGGATATCACCTACATTCTTCTAATTCACTTTCTGTTCCTATTCTCCAATTTCAGTATTCCCAGTCTGGCAAGTTCCTAACCTCAGGAATTTTGTTAATGTTGTGCACTTTAAACTCCCTTCTGCTCTCAGACTTACATGATGATCTGTTGTGAACAAGCTATGTAAAAAACATAGTTTGGAAATTTCTGGTCTTTACACAATGTCAGAATTTATTGAATACCAATAAATTCACAGGCAATGTCAATTTCATTCATCTTTCAAGTACTACTGAGGTCACTTGATAGCTGGAGCTGTTAGAAAAAAAAGGAATAAAAACCAAAACCACAAACACATTCTTTTATTCCAGTCTAAACTGTTTATGTCAACTCTCAGATCATACATTATGTTTGACACAGTAACAATATATGTAGGTATTGCTTAAAAAGAAGTGTTAAAGAGGCTACAGAGTTCAGCGTGCTGATATAGAAGTAGGAAAAATAAATCTCTGGGAAAATTTTCTCTGAAAGACCAGATAAAAATTTACATGATCAATGAGTGTACAGCTGTATACTGGTAAATGTTATCAAATACAAGACCTGGTGGGAAGGCTATTACTAATGCCAGTTTGAAGTAGGCATGGGTAAAGTGTCATGGGCAAGAGAAACAGCACAAGGTCTGGACACGGGCAGAGAGCCTTTTCTTTGGCAAGTTTTCTGTTCAAGACTTGTGACAAGTGACCAGATGGAGGGAATCGGTATGTACACTCATGATACAATTAATTACACCACACCTGGTATAATTAATACATATTCTGGGGTCTGATACAATCAGTGTAATTGTTTAGTGGTGCAAATGATGCATTAAAATGTACCTAGGTACATCTCTGGCAGATGAAAGTATTTTATGTTGGACACATAGAAGCATTCTAGTCTGTCATAGATTCTTAAAGTTGAATAGCTTAGGTCAAGACTATTGTGTTACAATGGATCCAGGCAAGACATGGCCTTCAAGCTTCTCTGTACATCACAGAGTGAACCAGGGCAGGTGCATCTTGTTCTCTTCACTAGCCCAGAATCAGGGTTAGATTAACTTCCAAAATTAGAAGCAGAAATACCAAACACCCCTTCAACACTAATGAGAGATATTAGAGTTACTTAGGGGAAATACAAAATAAAATCAGATATACAAAGTATCAGTTATCATACTGCTTTAGCAGTCCAATGTGGATTTCTGGTTAGGCAAGGGTGTAAAACTCTTCTCCTGAGGATCTAGGCAGGGTACCATCCCTCTTCTGGAAAGCTTTGTCCTTACCAGGAGTCTAGATAGTAGGTGCATTAACATGGAAGAAAGGACAGATGGGCACAGAGTTGATACCTTTGTTTGAGTGTCTTGTTTGTATCTGTTTAGATGCTGTTAGTTGAAGCTCAACTGATAACTGCCATCTTTTGCAAAAGAAGTCTGGAAAATGTAGTCTAATCCTTTGACTAAGAAAAATATATATATAAAGTATAGATAAGTGACAAACAAAATAGTCAACAGCAATGAGGGACAACAGAAATCACCAATCTGTTAAATAGGAATTTAGTCCAGGTCATTACAGTTTGGATGAAGGTCAGCCATAAAAGTTTTGGTTAACTAAAAATATCTTTCAAAGAAATCATGTGTTCGAATCTTCATGAACATAGTCACATTATACTTTTTGCCAGTCCTGGGCCTGGGCACTGGCTTTGAGCTTTTGCAAGGCTAGTGCTTTACTACTTACTTGAGCCACAGCATCACTTCTGACTCTTTCTGTGTATGTGGTACCAAGGAATCAAACCCAGGGGGCTTTGTGCATGCGAGGTAAGCACTCTATTACTAGGCCAAACTCCTGGCCCACATAATTACAGTTTTATTTGCTTTCCTAATGAACTTTTAGGGGCCTAGAACAATACTCAGTTGTGATTTTTTCAAGACTGCACATATGTCAGGAGGAAAAAAAGGCATTTTTGTAAATCTATATTGGCTCAAGGCATACCTTGGGAGTAATTTGAAGTGTTTATTTAAAAGATTCCCTCATAAAATCTTCTTTTGCTTTCTCTCACTGTTTAGTGCAGTAGTTTAATTTTATGAAACTCTATTTGCATTTTCTTTTGTTAGAAAAAACACATTTACTATATTATTGACTATAAAAGCAAGGCATGCCTATAGTAGAAAACATGAAAAACTCAAAAGAACATTCAAAGTATAATCACATTTTAACCTTTCCACCTGAAAGGTTATTATAAGTTGAAACTCAGGATTACTTTGTTGCTTGCAGTTTTGTCTTGTCTTCAAGCACTAACAGAATTCTCAGTGCACAATAGAAACAAAGAAATATATATCTTGCATGGAAGATAGTAGAATTCATCCACTTGTTTCTTCCTAAATGTTTTTAGATATCATGAGGATAATTTTTATTAGTAAAATGACACCCATCTATCATTTCTTGTTCAACATGCTAGTGTAAGAAGAGTTACTAAATATTATGTTTATTATATGTGCATGATTCATTATGTTGGATATGTCAAATAGTATTTAATTAGTTCCTATTCTGGACCCTTTGGATGAATTCTAACAGTTCATTAATATGCATGATATTTTTTCACATATTCTCCATGGAGATTTCTGTGTATCTTTCCAAATGCATTATCTTAGCAGCAATGCCCATCTTCCTTTACTAATGAGAGTTGTAATTGGATAGCTGATGAGCTGGAGATTTTGATTTGTAGCCCCTCCCTTCAAGTGGATCTGTCTACATGACTTCATTCTTGAGAAGATTATATGTGCATCTTTCAAGGAAAGTTCCACACAACAAAAGTAACATAGGCCCCCACCTTGTGAAATAGAATGGTAACATCTGATCAAAGGGAACTCTTGAGCTGATACTGTTGTTTCTCTTGGGAAAGAACCATTTCTCTTTCTTTGCAATAACTAAGGTAGTCACATACACACCATCACTAAATACTTCAGCTTGAGCTGGATTCAGTGACTTGGAACCTGGATCATTGTGTGTGTGTGTGTGTGTGTGTGTGTGTGTGTGTGTGTGTGTGTGTGTGTGTGTGATCAAGATCCCAAAAGTTGCCATCGGAAGCAGACAACTATGTTTACAGAATTTTTCTTTTTACTTTCATGATTTCAGATGAGATTTTAAAATAAATGGATGAAAGAGTAGAATTTGGTTTCCATTTGGAAGTCTGTCAGTTAGAAATAGTTATCATCTTTCAGTTATATTCAGGCACATCCCCATGCACACTCTCATATAGTGCTTCTTATTGTCATGTAAATCTACATCGTTTGGTGGGCTTGTTAATAAACAGATTGCTGAAACCAGTCCCCGAGTTTCTGCTTCAGTAGATGTGGAAAGGGTTAACATATATGCATTTTCAGTAAGGATATATTTTAGTTCAGTTTAAAGTTAACAGCAAAGTACAACAAATCTCACACATATTCTTTGTCCCCACAAGAACATACACCTTAATGTTTCCCCTGGTCACTCATGTTTCTGGTCCTCAGATTGTACCATCAGAATCACTATTCTTAGGAAATGTGGACTCGGTTCTTCCAGAGATGCCAAAAAACAGAAACAAAAACGAGAGGCACCAAGTAATTAAAGTCTTTTGAGCTTCATTTTAAGATAAAATTTTGAAGGGACTGCATGAAAGCATTTTTCTCCTTGGAACAATAATCACTCAATCAACGTCATTAGTCTGCCTGTCTCTGAAGTAAGGAATAAATATGTGGATCTTGGAGTGTGTCTCCCCCCGCCACCCCGACATACACGTACCAACCTGTTTCTTTCTCTTCCCTGACGCATGGTAGGAAACATGTGGGGAACTAATGCAGTTGAAATAAAATGATCTACACAGCTACTGGTTCAATGGTCTGTGGCAGAGATTGCTTTCTCTCTACTACTGGCTTGTTCCGGTCATCAGATGGTTAGCTTATCGCTGAGGCTTACCACTGTAAGTGATCTGCTTGTCCTGTAAGGCTATTAATCTTCACAGTTTTACAGAGGCTTCTAGGCATCACAGAATGGAAGAGAAATCTGATCACCGCAAGCTCATATCCCAATGCTTTCACTCCTGCAATTTATCCATTACATTGGCTTAAGAAACAACTGTCTAGCTGGGCCCTTGAGAATGCATATTTAAAGTATTCTGTCCCAGACCCACAAAATAGACACAGGAAAGAACACTTGTCCAGTAGGTAAGAAGCTGAATTGTGCTTTGACATGTGTATTGCAATACTCCTTACCAGAGCTTCTTGAAATATTTCACTTTCCTGTGAAAGAGCCCACAAAATCATTTTGAAGGAAATGTCATCTGGATAAAAGTAATATACCTGTCATAATTTGGCCAAAATCAAAATTTGGCAAAGTAGATGATTCTTGAATTGTTAATCTCATCAACTTCTTTAAAGACTCATAACATTTATTAGAAATTAATTTCAATGATACACAGCAGATATTAGTCAGTTTGACCTGTATTACCTGAGGATGATGCATTATAAATAAAACTAATAGTTATTGCCATAGATAATACCATAGGCTCCAAAAAAGTTAAAGAGGTAGCTATTTACCAGTTGCTGGTGGTTCATAACTCTAATCCTGCCTGCTCAGGATATTGAGACATGAGGATTGCAATTTCAAAGCCAGCCTGGACAAGAAAGTCTGGGCAAGAAAGTACCTCCACTCCCCCCCCCCACACACAAAATAATATCTTGAAGTGTAGCTGTGGCTTAAGTGGTAGACCACTTGCCATGAGAAAGAAAAACTCAGGCCCAGTGCCTAGGCTCTGAGTTCAAGTCGTAAAAGTAGTGTGTGTCCCCATCTCCCCCCCACACAACACAGGAGAGATAGTTATTTGTAAAAGTGAGTTAAAATATTTGAACATTTAGATTAAGCTCACATCCTTTAGAATGTGATGTTGCCATAAAATTAATTACTGTCCTTTACAATGGTATGTATAGTTATATGCTTTGTATTCTATGAAATCCAATACCTAAGAGAGTATGCGTAGCAACTGTGAAACTTTTGTAGACAAAACTCCTCTTAGAAGTGAATCATGGTTCTTTAAACCAGGTTTTTTAATTGTTTATGCTTTGCTTTCTGAAACCTCAAGCCTTATTTTTAATGTTAAACCAGTTTTCTTGTGTGTGTGTGTGTGTGTGTGTGTGTGTGTGTGTGTGTGTCCTGAAAATGAGACCTAGTCACAACCATCTTATATTTCCAGGTCTTAAGAGAATTGCCACAGGTCATTATTTTGACAGAGACTGAAAATTTTCATAGCTTTCCTTTTAAAAAATTGAAGCAGGTCACAATAGTAGTGGCAGCAATTGGCATTTAATATCTTCCCTGGAGGCATCAAAAGAATGTCTGAATGTGACTGCCTAAGGCAAAGCAGTGAAGCAGGCATCTGATACCAACTGCAGTGATCCAATAATGCCTATGTGAAGATTTTTGTGTAATGACTAATCTCAGTAATGAGGTACCAAAACAGAGGAACATACCTATTACTATGCTATTTTAAAACAGATATGCCAACCACAGTTCCAATGTTTCCTCTTCCAAAACCCCAAATAGAATGGGGCATGGTAAGACCATGTTTATTTTTCCTTTTTAATTTATTTTTATTGTCAAGGTTTTGTACAGAGGAATTTGATATATATATGTATATATATATGGTAATGAGTACATTTATTATTGAACATTGTTCCCCTCCTTCATTTTTCTCACATTTTCCTTCCCCTCCCTCCCATTTGTAAGGTTCATTGCCAACATATTGTCTTGTGAGTATCGCTGTTGAACTGATTCACCCTTTGTCCTTTGTCTCCGCATTTTGTTGTTCCCCTTCCCTTCCCAATTCAGATAATGCATATACAAGATACAGAGTAACAAAATCAAAAATCAAAAACAGTGACACCAGGGGATAAACCAGATGGAGGGGTGAATGAAAAAAGAAATAATTTCACACACTACAATAAAAACAAGAAATAAGAAAAACCTCTGGTTGCCACATCTTGAAGTTTATTTCATTTAGCATCATCTTATGTGGTCATATGTACATGGTTATTGAGTTTTTGTGATCCTTTGCTAGGCATATACTAATTATTACAAATGAGAGAAACCATGCAGTCGATGTTTCTTTGGGTCTGGCTTATTTCACTTACTATGATTTTTTTTTTTTTTTGCCAATCCTGGGCTTGTGCTCAGGGCCTGAGCATTGTCCTTGGACTTTCTCAAGGCTAGAGCTCTACCACTTGAGCCTCAGCACCACTTCTGGCTTTTTTCTATGTATGTGGTACCAAGGAATCGAACCCGGGTCTTCATGCATGCTAAGCAAGCACTTTAACCACTAGGCCAAATTCCCGGCCCCTTACTATGATTTTTTTCAAAGTCTTTTCCTTTCTTTACAAATGTGGCAATGGGAAGAAAGTACAAATCAAAGGGAAAGTGCTGCAGTAAAACATATACCTAATATAGTAAAACATAACCTAATTACATAACAAGAACTATTATTTCAGTCAGGACTTGGAGAGTGGTAACAAGTGTTTGTTAGTGAAGGGGCAGTCCTCAGGTCTCACATGCACTTAAAGTCTCTGTATGTTTTCCATACATTTACATGATAATATCAATGCCAAGGAGAGTATTTAAAATGGTTCAGGGGCCAGGACTTTAGCCTAGTGGTAGAGTGCTTGCCTAGCATGCATGAAGAACCGGGTTTGATTACTTACTACCACATACATAGGGAAAAAAAAAAAAAAACAAAAACAAAAACAAACCTGAAGTGGTGCTGAGGCCCAAGTGGTAGAGCTCTAGCTTTGAGAAAGTCCAAGGACAGTGCTCAGGCCCTGAGCTCAAGCCCAGGACTGGCAACAAAATAAAAAAATAAAATAGTTCAGAAGATCAACCTGAAAGATGGTTTATTTCAAAATCACAAGCCTGTAAGAAATTAGTCAATAAGATGGTAGAAATATCATAGATTGCGTGTATTTTCTTTAGCTACAGAGTAAACAGGATTATTAATTAAGAGACTGTTAAATATTAGAATAATTCCTGCAGTATTAATAAGATTGGATAAGTGATTAGCTATGCATAAATGTAGCCGTAATGGCTTTGGAGACATGTCAGCCTCTGTGGGCCACTTACTAGCAATTACTGCACCATTAGCACAGAATACCAAACATTTGACAAAACCAGGTGCTGTGTACCATCTCTGCAGAGGCCTATAACTGTTACTAGAAATCTTATGAAGGAATTTAAGTAACTCCCTTCAATGTATGATAAATTTTAAAACATTTTCCACAGATGGGCATTAAGATGAGTAAGTTCCTCACATCATGAACTGGTCATGTTACATTTAGACAATTTTCTTTTGTCAGTCATGGGACTTGAACTCTGAGCCAGGGCACTGTCATGAGTTTGTCAGCTCAAGGCTACTGCCCTACTCCTTAAGACACAGGTCCACTTCTGATTTTCTAGTGGTTAATTGGAGGTAAGAGTCTCAAAGACTTTAGTACCTGGGCTGGCTTTGAACCTTGATCCTCAGATCTCAGCCTCCTGAGTTGCTAGGATTACAGGGATGAGCCACCTCTGTTGATTCACAAGAGCTATTTTAAAAGGAGCGACTTCTTTGAAAAAGAAAGTAAGAAAAACAAGGTGACATTTTCCTCTGTGAGATGTTTTATTTTGTTAAATTTAGTCATCGATGCCACTTGCTGCCATGCACTTGATTTTAACCTTTGGATTTTCTTGCCTCTGAATTCAAAGTTTATTTATGGAGTCTGTAAACCTCTGGGCTTTGTTCTCAGCCTTGGTTCCTCCTCACTTGACCTCACCAATGACTCAGAGTTCGACTCTCTAACTTCAGCCTTAGGTTCGAGGAATGGGCGAAGATGCACCTATTTCCCCTGGGCTCAGCTTGTCTTCAATTAAAAATCTAGTACAGTGCTGCCTGTGCCAAATCCTTTTTGATCTCTTTACTCCTGGGTCCTTTCCAGATGAGGTAGCTCTGTGTTATTTTTCTCTTCACCTGAGTGCCTTGTTTTAAGTGGTTCTCAAGCAAGTCAGTATTTCTCCAGCATCATTTATTTCATCACTGTGGTCAAGACTTGTTGAGTTCCATTTGTATTGGTTAAGTGATAGGATATGTTATTTTTAAGTTAACTCAATAGTTGCTTCTTTGACTAAAATTGGATTAAAAAAGAGACTTAATTCCTGATATTAGTGATCATGCTGATATTGACATTACTAAGACACATGGAAAAGTAATAGGCCTCACTTCAAAAGGAAATCACTACCCAGAGAGTTTCAGGTGGCAGTAGTAAAGTATTTACCTAGCATGTGGAAGGCCCTGGGTTTTATCCAAGAAATATAGATAGAGAGGTACATAGATAGCAAGAAAGAGTAGCTATAGAGTTCTTTATCATTCTCTCAATACTAATAGAAGTTAACAGTTTCTCCACATACTGTTGCTTGCCTAAGGTCTGTGGAGTATTCTCTGATGATGATGAAAACCAGAATAACTGAAAGGATGTCACTGAACATAGGGAACAATAAACTTAACTCTGTTTTAACCTATAATCAAATGACTAAAAGCAAACTCGGACAGACAAAAGGGAAAAACTAAAAAAAAAACACAGTGCAGAATTTCCTTGCTTTCTATTTCCTAAAATAATTATTATAGTTGGTAATGTATTTTAAATAAATACTTTTTAAATGTAACTATTACATATGGAAAAGTTCATGGTATTGTAAGGTCAGAAATCCCAGACTAACGGATCTGGAAAAGGTGAAGGAGTAGAAGATTTTGGAACAAATTGGAGAGGTACAACATATTCCAATTTCTTACCCTTTTCACAGAAGCCATGGTGAAGAGCTCACACTCTTCTTTCCTGACATGTCTAAAATTTTTTAAACTAGTATATTTAAAAATTAGTCTATCTTATATTTTAAGGCTTGCTTCATTGGAAGAGTGTTATAATCCATTAGCAAGTTGTGTATGCTTTTTCAGAATATGATTATTGAACATAAAATGGTTTTTCCATATATTTTATTTTAATTAATAGAAGGGTTACATTATATTCATGATATTTTTAACACAATGGGGGTTTTTGAAAGTCTTATGGAAAGTTCTTGACTCTTGTTTGGAGGAGACAGGGAAACAAGAGCTGAAGTTGATGGAAGCTTTCTTTTTTTAGAGCTGTTTTAAGAGATCTGACATCTGTAATTCAAATCTATTTTGATTTAAACAATAAATATGATTTAATTCTGAAATTAAAAAAATAATCTATTTTAAGAGATAAACTCCTCCTTTATGGCAATAGAACATATAACTTTAGGAAATTTTGCTAGCTTTTCACTGTCATTTTGCAAAGATATTACATAGAAAACAAAATGTAAGCATTATTAAAGTAAGACATAATCTAAAGAAAGAGTATGTATAGATTGTATCTGTGATTATTTGGAAAGAATTTCTGCTCTAAAATGCTTGCTTATGTGGCCTCTGAAGTACATCTTAATTTATAGGTACCCCTAACCTAGATTCAGTTTCAGCTGCAAAATTCTTTCATAAAAGAGAGTTGCCAAAACTTTACTCTATTAAAAGAGAAGACCTTCCAAGTTGAAATTTTACAAAGCACATCTTATAGGTGATGATATATTAAATAAAAGGTTACTTTAATAATAATTTTTCTGCCAGCACAGCTTCAATGCCATATAAATGTTTCCTATTCAATTACCTGCTCACATTTTTCATCTTCACTGATTTTGCAATGATCAGAGTATTTCTCTTAAACCCCACTACATTAATCCATCAAAGTGCTTTTTTCATTAGGTAGAAAAGTTTCCCACCTAGAATATTACCAGGGAAGATGAGGACCGCTCTATTGTGCTGCCTTTAGACTGCTACTCAGTGAGATATTTT
This sequence comes from Megascapheus bottae, assembly GCF_031878675.1. Classification (NCBI taxonomy): domain Eukaryota; kingdom Metazoa; phylum Chordata; class Mammalia; order Rodentia; family Geomyidae; genus Megascapheus; species Megascapheus bottae. The sequence continues at coordinate 18,079,503 of NC_143522.1, forward strand.
TGTTCTTCTCACTTCCCATTATTCAAAAAAGCATAAGGGGTTCATTGTATAGAGGCAGTATTGGAAGCCAACCAGAACTAGACTACTTGCCTACTTCAAAGCAATCTTCTGTGCCTATCCATTACCCCTTCAGACTTTCTTAATTCATGACCTTTCCATTGATTAATTACTGCAGATATTTTGTCAGCAGAATGCTCATTTAATGCACAAGAGTATGAAAAAACAGTCCCTATTGTAAGAGGCATCAGAGCATCAAACAAGATATATACCAAAATTGTTCTAAGAAGGTTGATGACTAAGATAATCATAATCTCTTCAAATGACAGACAAGCTACTCAAAAAAAAACCAGAACATTCATTTCTTCTCTGCAACTTTTATGTTTTGTGTTTCTTCTTCTGCTTAAATTTCCCTTACTATCTAGATAACACAAAATTATTAGGCTTGCAAAGTTTTCATCAGATGAAGGAATTTCACACAATGGCAGAAAACATACTCTGTGCTGGCATGGAGTGATCCCTCTGTGTTGAATTACAGTGAAGATGGACGATATCTCTGTTTTCCATAACTCATTTCCTTCTGCTTCCTATGGCTCCGGGGAAGTTGGAGTTTTGAGAACTTTGGCATTTTATGACATGTGAATGGTAAGTGATAAAAAAAAATTAAGTGAGGTTAACCCAACATATTGTGTTTGCAAAAGCAAGGAGGATGGATAGAAACTCGTGACCTCTGAGATACAGTATTATGTACAGACATATGCTGCATTGTGGCATTTTGGTTAACTATAAACAGCATATACAAAGCTGCTTCATAATAATAATGGAGAATAAAAGTTTTGGTCTCCTAAGGAAGATGTATCTGCTGGTAGATTGTAGCAGAATGCATTACTAAGTAAGGTATTTGTGGAATTTCTGGTAGAAAAAAAGTTTCCTGCATCATCCATGTTATAATAGCATAGAAATTGTCTTTGGTATATAGTCGTGAATGTTGCTATAAAGATCATGTTACTCCATGGTATATTTGGCATACTATTTTTTCATCTTTGTTAAAGAGTGTTAGAGAGTGGTTTTCTCACTTTTCTAAAAAGGGAGAAACAGTAAAATACTGTGCTGTGTTATACTGGTGGCAGGCTCATCATTTATCCATTTACCATATTTCTTGATCATACCAATAGCTGTGTTAAATGATTGGTCTTTATATTTGTCTCACACAACAAAAATTCGCCTGAGGATATATTGCTTGGATCATACCCTCCTGTTAAGTGACATATGACTGCATTTTTACAATTTAGTTTAGATGAGATCTGCTGCTCAAACAAAGAATCATATACTTATTTAGTTTCGATGAGAAATAGACTGGTAAAGACAGAAACTCATTTTCTCTAGAAAATACATGCTATTTTCAAATGTGCAGAAATACATATGATATTCTGCATAATAAAGTAGTGAAATTTGAAATGAAGTTTCCTGTTTCTTCTTTAATCACTTCATTATTTTCCCTCCTTCCCTCTGACATTGACTCACAACTGATCTGGGTTTACTTTCTTCTCACCCCATTTTAAGTGTATATTAATTATAATATGGAGTTTTCCTATGCTGTTTTAGATATGAATACATTATACTTTAATAAGTTAATTATTTCTCTTGTTTTGTCCTTCTTCAACTCATATCCTCTATTACCTGCAGACTTCCTTGAAATACCTTGGGTCATGTTCATACATAGTTGCAATTTTCATTGATAATTTTCATCTTGAATCATTCTTTTCCATTCTCTTCTCTACTTCAGTTTTCTTTTAGAGAATTCCATAGTTAGAGTCATGCTCTATGTATGTACGTGTGTATGTATATACACACATAAATATTATACATGTGTGTATGTGTGTATATATTATCTATTTTTAACTATTGGAACTCTTTAACTGAACAGTTTAGTTATTGTGAACAGAGAACATTCAACATGGCTATGCTGGGATCTCTTGTGTATCTTGATTTACATTTCAGATATATGCTTTATAGGGTTATTGCAGGGACATCTATTTTTAATTTTTTTCACAAACCATCATACTGATTGTCATAGTGGTTGCAGTACCTTTCATTACCATTAAAACTGTAGGAAGTTCCCTTTTCATTGAATCCTCACCAGGTATTTGCAATATTTGTTTTCTTGATGGCTGCCATTCTGTCTGGGGTGGGATGGAATCTTTAATGTATTTACTTTTCTACCATTCTTTCTGAAAAATGCTTTTTTCATTTAATTAATTTATTATTTTTGTTTAATTTTACCCCTTTATAATTCTGGATCTTATTCCTTTATCCATTGAATAGTTGGTGATTTCCTTTCAATCAATGGATTTTCTCTGGATTCTAGTGTTTATTTTGCCCATTGTGCTTCAGTTTTTAAATATTTGATGTTGTCTCATTTGTCCGTTTTTCTTTATTGTCTAGGCTATAGAGTCTTATTGAGAAAGTAA